>NC_081250.1:64072466-64377860 GCF_030490865.1 Poecile atricapillus
TATGAATACAGTGTGACATGTAACCTAGGTAAGATAGAAGAGTGGGAGATGGCAAATGGAAGGTTGCTGTTCTTTAGAGTCTGAAAGTCATCTGGGAATTACAGACCAGTAAACCTGGTTCCTATCCACCAGTCTAGGAACAGTTATATAGAATAAAACTAGAAACTGGGGACCTAGGACAGAAGAGAGATGAGAGAAGAATCATCCTTAGTTTGAGGTCAATGAATGAAGATACTTGTTCCAAGCTGGCATCTTCAGAGTTCCAAAACTCCAATGTTAAGGTCATTGGAAGAATTAAATTGCATTAGATAAGAGTGATTATCCTCTAGTGGAATAACAACATGTAGAAATCAAGAAGGAATGCCCCATACATAAACACAGAGCGATGTAGCACTACCCCGCTGTCTTCTTCACAAAAACACAGTTAAGAAAGGTTGACCACAGGGAGATGAAAAAATTTGCTGAGTGCAGTCAAAACTAAGGCTGACTGCAAAGAGTTATAAGAATTCTTATGATACTAAATGATGTGTGACAAAATTCAACACTCGTAAGAGCAAAAAAGACATTTGGGAAAAGGCAGTTCTAACTCTACACACTTAACAGCCATATTAGTCATTCCCACTCAGGAGATAGTGCTTGGAAACTGTGAAGAATTATCTGAAAACATCATCCTAATGCTTGGGGCAGTAAAAAAAGGCAACAGAAATCTGAAATTACTAGGTAATATATAAGGCCCCTTTTTGCTAGTGTATTAGTCTACAGCTAACACAAGTTTGGGTATCCATCTCCAAAGAGATACATCAGAACTAAAAAAGTTAAGAAAAAATGAAAAAAGAATGACTAAAGGGATGGGGTTTGCAGAGAAATAAATAATAATAGCAAAACTACTTTTTTTTTTTTGTCATCTCCTCCTTTATAGCAAGGTCTTGGTTCCTATGATATTCACAAAAATATATGGTAACTGTCATCTAGGCTGTGTGCTGCATAAACCAGATCACTCCCTTGGAGGAAAATCAAAGCACAAAACAGAATAGACATCAGTACACATATTCTACACATCCTGTGCTGAGAGCTTAGCAAGACAGGGCTTCCTTGGCCTGGCATAGCCCTTCAAAGAGCCCTCACAGCCCTCACGTTTCCAAACCCAGAGACAAGAGGAGACCCACGGCACAAGGGCTTTTGCCCTCTGAATGCATGGGGCAGCCTTTGGCAGCGGTGTGAGCTCCTGCTCTCCTGCAGTGTGGTCACAACTTGTTGCTCCAGGTGGGGGCCATGACCAGCACAGAGAGATGCAGCACCTGCCACTGGCACCACAGGCCATGCCACAGCAAGGAGAGATGTCAACAGAGAACACAAGAGACATCTGCAACACCATGAACTTCACTCATTCACAAAATGCCAGAGATAAAGAGCACCCAACAAAATGGTCAGGGTGCAACTGAAACAAAGGTGCTTTTGCGCACAATGTCTTTTTTCATTGTGGAATTGTCTGCATGAGATATCCATTAAACTAAATTTGGTTGCAACAACACAAAGACTAAATCCACATGGCTTGATTTGGATGCAGCTTTTAGCTTACAAATGTCTGAGTGCTGCAATCTGATTTCTTAAGTCAGGAATCAGATAAATAGATGCTTACCCAGTTTCTTGCATGTAACACAACCACTGAGAACAAGAAAAGATACTGGACTGCCACGGACTTCAGTTTGATCTACTATGTCTGTCCTGGAGTATATTTATTTTTAAAACATGTGTTTAAAGAATCAGGAGGAAACACCCTTGATCCCAACACACAAAACTATACCATTATCTAATTGTCAATAAATGTGCAAAGGCAGTTGATTTGCTTTCGAAAGAAACTTTAATTTTATCTCCTTACCATGCACGTCATGGGATTTTTCTTGCATGACTGAATCAGACCTGTTAAGTAATACAGAGTTCAACATACTGAGATCTAAAATGACAAAAACAGATTCAGGTTTCATAGCCTGTGTAGTACTGGTAGCAAAAGTGGCTTACTAGCTAATGTGTCATCCAGGCTTAGAACTCTTTTTCAACACAGGCTTCAGGAATTTTCGCTCATTAATTTCAGAGAACACTAAGACTTCTTTTACTTTGTTTCTTTAAGTTCTAGGAAGTACAAGAGCGTGTGCTGTAGTTCATGTTGGACAAATCTTAATTGTTATTAATTGCTTTCTGGCAATACAGCATGTGAAGTGACAGCGGAATGTGAACCTGAAATCTGAAATTCTGCCCAGTGTTGGGTTGTGACCTGACTGTAGATGTTTTTTTAACAGAGAATAAAGTTGACTTGTTCTGCAGATTTTGACAAATACTTCACAAAAGAACCACAGAGATAATGCAAATCTCTGCTCCGTGGCAATTACAAGTTTATTCAAAGTTGACACGACCTTGAAATATTTTTCTAAAGATTATCAAAGTGCCATTATGTTGTTACAAATATATTAATTAAAATATTACTGCTGTACCTTCAAATTTCAGATATAAGTCAGGAAAAACCCAGCAATTTAGTGAATAACTCTACCTAAATATTCTTGTTCCAGCTTTACCCTGGGCTTTTTTTACATCAGTAAGATTTGTATGATTTATTTTTGTGAAATTTCACTTGTTTCTGTTGCATAATAGCAATAGATGTCAGTCTATTTCTACCACCATAATTAGTTGCTGTGGAGATGGCTGAAATATCATGAATTATTATAATTGCAAATGAGGAATAAGCAGCAGGAAAAGATGACACTGATAATGTGCAAATATTGCAAGGTTCCTTGGAACTAGTTGACTACCAGATATTTGAATTTGCCATAATAACGAGGAGGCTTACAGAATAAGGGGGTGGTGTACATTTCAGATGAATACACTGTGAAGAAACACGACAGTTACATATGATGGCATCTTAAATTTAGCTTAACATTAAAGCAAAATTATCATACAACCCACACATCTTCTGATTTTGTTACATATAATTTTGCTGAAGGCCTATAGAAAAGCCATTTGTGGTATTCACCTTTATTACTATGAGGCAAAAACACCACAGCAGTAATCCATAAAATCAGTAGGTGTTATCCTGAACTAATCTTCTTTGGCAGATAAATGAAGGAGAAACAGGTGTTCAAGTATCTGCATGAAAAGCAGCTAGAATTATTCCTTTGACATATTTTTTTAAAAGGCAGGAATCATACTCTATCTTCCATTGGAGACTAATGAACCTCTTGGAGGGAGAAAGGACTAAGCAGACAAAAATAAAATTCCTGATATACGTTTTGATGGCAAAAGTCCTTTACATCGTGTTGTCTTTTGTTGCAGGGCTGCCTGGCAGTCCAATTTCACCTCAGAGCTGCATTAAGTGACTGAGCGTAATGATGCTGCCTTCATACAGACACTGTGTGCACTCCCAAAATGACAGCATTATTAAATCTTTGCCTTTTCTGCTTCAGTAGCATGAAGCAATTGTCCTAAATGGAAAAAAAAAAAAAAAATCCCCAAATTATGCTTTTATGAAGAAACAAACTTTTAAAAGCTTGACTGAGCTAAATACTGAGTTAAATACTCTCTTATGTGTTGCTGTTCAGAGCTAAGTTGTTGAATTCTGAAATATGAAGGGAAAGTGAGAAGCATTAAGGGAAAGTGAGAAGCAGCTCTCTGTAAAACAAGATTTCTTACCCTTTCCTAGCATAGCTGAGTGACTGATATCAGAATTATATTCCCAAGATTTCCATGCCATTATTTGGATAGCTTTTAAAACACCAAATCAGTCTCCTGGCATGTTATGAAGATGAAAAAGACAACTTGTGCGGGCTGACCTACAGATGGTTGAGCTTCAGAATATCAGTGTATTTCTACTGATTGAGCAACCAAACACCAAGTGTTTTTGGTATCAACAGAACACCTCAGTTCAAAGACACTGGAATGGATTCTGTGAGGGTGAACTAGCACATTCCATTCTGACCCACCCTGTGTTCAGAGAGGAGTTCTCATCAGCCTCTTAACAAGGCAAAATCTGAATCTTGCTCCTCTGCTACCTTATCCATCCATTGCACTTTTTCAAGGCACTGTTGCTGATGCAAGAGTCTGATAATTGGGCTAATTTAATGTGAAGCCTCTTGCTTTTAAACTCAGCAGTTAATTAAACAAATAAAGATAAAACTGAAAATGCATCTGATTTGGAAATTTTCTTCTTTGTGTTGGTCAAAGTAAAGACTGTACATCTCCCATCCTCTCATAAAGGCTGGGTAGGATGTGCAGTGTCTACCTTTTACTTCTACGTGGCAAATAAAACCATAATACACAGCTTATTACGTAGTAGTTTATTATGCAGTATTATGCACTGATACAGCTCTGAGGGATTATCTTAAATATTTTGGAGCTCAAATAGCCTTTTACATGTTGTTTGTTAGACCTCAAGGAGGAGTCAGGAAAATGTGTCTGCTAATCACAGAACTGTAGAATGGTTTGGATTGGAAGGGACCTTAAAGATCATCTAGTTCCAACTGCCCTGCCATGAGCAGGGACACCTTCCACCAGACCAAGTTGCTCAAAATCCCAGGTAACACTGAAAGAAAATAGTCAGCATTATATGGAGTGGAATTGAACATATTCAGAACAGGTTTACTGCCTTGGCAAGGGATAGAAGAGAAATTAATAATTATGATTTTACATTTAATGACTCCACATTTATTTAGTCAATTGATAGATACGGATATGCTAGCTGACTTCCCCACATCTCAACATATTATAGTGAGCTCTGACTTTCTTTCAAGAAAAACATAAAGGCCTGACTTAGGTAATTAATTATTACAATCACAGAACCAAATCCTGCTCTCATTACCTTTTTAAATCTTCAATGAAATTATTCACTAGAGTTCATGTGCTTACTGTAGATATAAACTGATGCAGCAGGGTGCCCATATTTTTGCATTACTTAATTTACTCTAAACAATAGTGTAAGTTGACAGTTTAAAAAATAAAGAACAAGAACTTCTTCTTTAAAAAAACCCATAAATTTGCTTGTCCTCTTTGAATTTTTTCTTAGTACATAAGAAGGCCTGAAAAGAGATAGAGGGAATCAATAGTTTCACACTGTTGTTTTCATTCCACCTCAGAAATGAAGCTTTTTACCAGCTAAAAAGGTGCTTGTTTACCTCTGGTTTTATTAATGACCTTTTAATGGATTGGAATGATATTTATTGTGTAATGTAATCGGACTTAGTAAATTTGTTCTCTTTCCCCAGAGAGTTAATCTTATGTGTTTGATTGATGCTGTGAAAACCAAACTTTTGTACAGTTTGGGTAACATTTTTTTGCCACTCTTTTCTGGAGAGCACGTAAGTCAGAATAACTGTCTTCCAGAGCAGATAAAAATCAGCAGTTTTTATATGCATGAGAAAATGCAAATGTAAATACATAATAACCTCCATCTTCCCTGTGAATGTAAGAAAATTGAAACAGAAGTCCTCTTCCCATTGAAGGTCACTTTTACCAAGGATCAGACACCAGAGCTCAAAGGAAAATCTATGATGCATTTGATTTCACACATTCTTTATAAAGAAGAGACTTTTTTTTTTCAAGTGACTTTTTGATTGTGTTCTACTCTATCCCTTTCTTTGGGCCTAACATTGCAAGAAGAGCAATCACAGTAACATAAGCATTAGGTACAGGCTCTGACAACCAAATCAAACTTAAAAAAAAAAATCAATTGACACATTAAAATTGCTTTTGGTATTATCTGTCATCAGAAGCACAGTAATACATCCTGAGCCTATATAAACAGATTACTCAGCCACCCCTGAAGTGCAGCCAGTACTGGGGTGGGAAGCAATAACTGCAATGTGCTAGCAAATACAGCACCACAGCTCTCGATGGAAGGAAAAAAAACATTGTCAGTTGAAATTTCAGGGGCAAAGTACAAATGGGGAAGGCTGAAATAATTGCCCCAGGTGGAACTTGCTCCAAAGGCTAAGTTAGTGTTCCTGTTTTTGAGGAAATTTATAAATTATCTTCATTGACTTGACTGGTTCTTAATGCCTGCCTTCCTCGGGAACATAACCCTTAGGAGAATGATTTTTCTTAGTTCATAGTTTAACTTAGAGAGTACAGTGGATCCTGTAGCCAGTCACTAACACTTTCCAGAGCTCTGCTGGTTTCCCTAGAAAGAATGTAAATCCCAAGGGAAAAAGAAATACTGAGAACCTAGCCTTCACTATGCAGTAACAGCAAACCCTTTCAGAGACGCACAGACCCTACATTATAATATCCCTGTGCTGAATTGGGGACCATGCCCCTCCTCCCTATGGCTCAGACCTGAACAAAACCAGTCTAGGACTGGACACGTACACTGATAGCAGCTGCAAAGGAAGTTTCTACTCTCATGATGTGCAAAGGTTAAGTGCACAGAATAGATACTAGAAGTTGGGGGAAAAAAAGGACCAGTTCTGGCTTAGATATTTTTAAGAGCTTTCTAAAATAAAAGCTGTATATGAATTTTGATGGAGAAAAGAGATGAGGAAAGCCTGTCTGGTGAAATCTTGATTATTTATGAATTTGCCCTTGATAGAATTCATCAGCTTATCATGCTTGGAAAGCAAATGTCTTGATAATGCAAGAAAGTTTTCTGAGCTTTTCCCAAAGTGTGTGTGTAGGAAAATATGATAAGAGTTCAACTTTCTAGAAACTATGAATAAATAAATATATAAATATGGGAATTTTCCTTCTGGCCAATTTTGCTAATCAACTGTTTTGCTTTGCAAAACATACTGCTATAGTCCTTTAAACGTATCCTCATATCCACATGGAACCATGTACTGTAGCTTTACTCGAAGTGAGTAAGGAAGAGCACCAGCATCAGTGGGAGTTCATTGACTGTGGGCTAATTTTTTATAAGAGAAACATGAGTTTGCTTATTTTGCAGGGTGAAAAAGGACTATGAAAGGGTTGCTCATTAACTAAATCATAAAGGTATGACATAGCGTCAGCCTTTCTTTTACCACCAGCACTGGTAGACTTTTAACCACACTCCCTAGAGTGGATAGGTGATGTTTTTCACAGTATCACAGTAGTTACATGGCTCTTAAAAAATTAGAATTATTTAAACATTTTGCTGAAGAATACTTCCTCAAGCCAGTTTTTATGAATAAAATAAAATACTTCCTTTAAGCTGTAAAATCCTGCAGCTTTGGAACCTGACAAGAGGATGAGTCTGTCTTAAAGGCTGATTGTGTCCAAACAAAATTATCAAATCCCAGGTGAGCTAGGATCTTCTTACCAGGAAGACCACACTGAAGAAGAATCATTGCTTCTTTTCTCTTTGCTGATTTTTTTTCAGGAAGGTGTTCCTTTCTCATTTTTTGATTATTTTCTTCTCCTTCAGTCCCTGAAAATACTCAGTAACTACATACAGTTGGACTGGAGAAGAGGGAAGGAAATTGCCTTGCCAGGCTGATAAAAAGTAGTTGCTTATTAGCTTTCTTAAATCTAGGCTTGAGTACTCTGTTTTTGTTTGTTTTTTTTCCCCCCCAGACTCCCCAGTTTTTGTAAAGTTCTATGGGGTTGTTTTGCTGGACTCATAAATTACAGCACAACCCAATTCTCTTACTCTGTGAGGTGCTGCTCTGTAATTAATAAATCATTTGAATTTCAACAGCAGCTTCTGTCAAGGAAGATCAAAGAGCCCAAATATTAGTGTCTTAACAGCCTCTCTCTCACATACTATTCCTATGGGAAATCTAAGGCAAACTCCACATCTGTGCTTGATCCACAGAGGAAGCTCCCTCACCACCCTGTAGCAGCTAATGCCAGAAGATGAAGAAGCCTCCTTCCTACCCCATAGATCTTGTAGGATGGAGAGATATTGCTCTCTGCGCAATAGACCTCGTGGCAATAAGCGCCAGGATGACAACACGATACGTCTGCCCCCCACAAAGCCCTCTGTTCCTTAGAAAGCGGGAATACAACTCATATTTTTACTACTACTCCCAGCTGATAATCTAAGTTGTGACTCCCATAATTTCCTGTACTGCTTGTACAAGGAACTGCTTTTGCTGGTGGAGTGGTTACCATCATTATCTGATCACTTTGTTGGTTAGATCCATAAACCTGGCCAGTAACTAAAAAATCAAAGGACCTACATCTCCAACTAAACTAGTTCCATACACACCCCAGAAACTATGGGTTTGCAGGAGTTACTCTTTTGAAATGAAAGCACTGTTTCATTTGAAATTATTGAACTTTGGTAAGTAAAAATATCAGGCTCATTCTGAAAATATTACAAATGCCATCTCTAAATGTACAAGTAAAACACAAATCTTGCTGGGAAAACTGAAACACAATATTTTTCACATGAGTACTCATTTAAGGGAGGAAAATAAGCCTTTAGCCTTAATAAGTTCTGTTGCAGCTAGCTGAAAACTATCATCTTCCCTATAGACTTTAACATTTGTGATGACTTTGCTTTCTCCAGTAGAATTTAAATGAGGAAGAAATGGCTTCGACATAAATAAATAAAAAGTTTAAAATGTCGAAGAAGCTCTTATCATCAAAGACAGTTGATTTAAGAAATACCTTAGCAAGCCACTTTTTAATTAGAAATATTAACCTTTCTGCTTGGAAATAAGCAAGCATATTACAGTGATGCCCTCAGATAGGTTTGTGATGAGAGGTTCGCTTAAGAGGAGCCCAGTTTAAATGAGACAAGAGATAAGGTATTGTCATAATACAAATTTCTTTCCTTCAGGATTACATTGCCTTCATCTAACATTTTTATTTAAAAAGACCCTGTCACGTATCTCTGTCTGAGTATGAATGCTCAGGGCAAATGCTCCCACAGAGTAATTTACTACTGAATTTAAGGAACCGAATAATGACAGATTTTATTAGTCCAGCAGAACAACCTTTAGACAGGTTTAGTTACCTGAACTCTGTTCATCAAGGACATTTTGTAAAGTGGTAGAAGGTCAAACTCCTTAAAGGCAACCTCCTTTCACTGGGAAGAAAGCATTGATTATTTCCCTGTCTGTAGCACTATTGTTGGGGTGGTTAACAGAAATACTCTGAAGCATTATAACTGTGTTCAACTGGACAAGGATCCAAGTCCACCAAGACAAAAATAACTAAGCCCAGCTTTCACCTGACATCACCTATGATTTTTTCACTTAGAAACAGCAGACCTTGCTGATTATTAGCTATAGCCCTTGCCTTACTTCAGTACTGATTAATAAAAATATCTTAAACTTATTATAAACTTAAATATATGCTATTTTGAATAAATTTATTATTATTTTTCCTGATGGAACGAAGCCACACAGCTCACATCAGCATAACTGTTGCAATCCCTTTTTCTGTTGAAATAAAAGAATTCAGGAAAACAGAATGTTTTGAAATCCAGAGAGAATGTTTCCTAAAATTCTTACCAAAACATCTCTGGGACAAAGGCATTTAAGGGCTTGGGAACTTGTTTTCACATTTTAAATAAAAATGGCTTCTTTCAGTTAAACAGCATAGCATTTATCTTCTGGACTGAGGTGTGTATATCTGCACTAAAATTTGGACAACAGGGAAAGGGCACTGAAGAGAACAAAAATAACCTGAAACTTCGTCAGCCAGGTTAAGTGTGTCTGAAGTTTTAGACTACCTTTATACAAAGATGTTCCTTTTGCTTTTCCAGTGCTTTTTTGCTCCAGGATATTGTTGTGGTACAGGCACAGAGAGGAAAGAAGTGACTAAATCTTACATGGTTGTGTTGGTGTAGCAAATGAAGCCTCATAATCTGCTCCATGCCCCATATTGGGAACATGCTGTTAAGAAAGTGGAGGGAAGCTCCATTCCATACTCTTGAGGGTCTCAGAGAAGTATCTGGAAGATGAACAGTGCTGATTACAGCAAAGCTTGGTAAAGTACTGGTGTCTCTGAAACTGGATCATGATGACCTGGTACCTGGAGCTGTAAGTTTGAATCTCCAATCCCTGCACCGGGAATTTGCACCCTGTAGCCCTGAAAAGGCTAGCAAATTTGCTTATGAGCAACCTAACATCATATTCTGAGTAGAAATGTGTTCCAACATAAAGCACAATGCACTGGTGATCCCGCCCATTCGGATCACAGATTTGATGATTTACTAGAAATACTACTAGACTTACACTTTTTCAAATGTTTTCCATGGGTCTTGAGGAAAACAGGATTAAATAGGGATGAGAGAGAGGTAGCTACTGACAAATCTGCTTTAGAGGCAAGCTGTACTTTTATGAGACTGTACATACACGTGAAACCCCCCCCCCCCCCACCTTGGTATGCCTTCCTGAAACAATCTGTCTTTAACATGTGTCAAACAGCTAAGCAAGCATTACATAAAAAGATGTTGGCAGACTGCTTTTTTTTTTTTCCCTGTAAACTTTTGCCACATAATATTAAATACAATTATAAAGCATTCGCCAGATTAAATGTTAAAGAGGTCTAATGCTCCATCTCTTACTTCTGGCAATGAAGAGCTTAATCTAATTAAAGCCTTGAGCTGAATGTGTCTGCTGGTTCTAATCCTCAGCAGTTTTATTGTTAGGTTATGCAATCCTAATTAAAGATAATTTTAGACAACAGGAAATTTTAATGAGAGAAAAATATACACAGTGTCCTTGTGGGTCTATTTAAGAATTATTTTTAAGGTTTATTTTTAGCCAATCGTTTTCCATATATATGATACAACTACATTCCCTCAGAGAAATCTCATTTTAATATTTGCTACTGTAGTGCTGTCACTGTGTGTTTGCAATTTGAATGCTACTACCTAAAATCAAGACTTACTTCAGTGCTGTTCAGTACATAAAAAATACAGTGATATAACACACAGTCTGTGTGTTCTTGATTCTAGAGTTCAACTTAAAAGGTCTTAATTTTCAAAAGGTATTAAATATCTACAGAGTCTGATAACATTCTCTGATAAGCCTCACAAAATATGAGTGCTGAAAAACACTGTTTCAGAAAACCTACACCACAACACTCCAGAGAAAATACATTTCAGTTTTATTTTTAGGATGTGAAGAAAAATGTCATGGAAAAATGTCATCCAAAGCTAGCTCTCAACACCATGCTCTCCCTGTGGGGTGCTGCAGAAACAGTAATTTTGGTAAGAGTGACAGAATTATTGTAACTGTCAGGGAAACACTTTAGTCCCCTACAGATGCCTTAGGGCACTCAGGAAGACCTAGCTCTTTGCCTGCAATGATCTAAGACCACAGTCAGAACAGAACCAAAGGAAATGAAGCAGGAGATGTGTATTTTCTCTTCCAGTCTAGCAGCTTTTTATTTATAAACTAAACAGGAGTTAAAAAAAAGTACTGATGAAAGTTGAGCTTGATGTTATTATTCTGTGAATGACAATCTCAGCTGGAGATATGGATCTACCAAAAGATCTTCTAGATGGCTGTAGCAGGAAGCAAGGGGGGGAATACTTGCCTAGTTTTATTGTCCATTGTGGTGAGTGCATTATTGCCCAGCAAAGTAGCTGCAGGGGCTGTGTCCTACTGTTTGAATTCAAAACACAGGAGTTACTGGCCTTAAGGGGGTGAAAGTGCTCTAAGAAGACAAAACTGTCCTCTTGAATTCACTTTGTCCTTCTATAGATGCATGGCAAAAACTGTCTGCTAAGAGCACGCCTAAAGCAGTCAAGTTTGCTGCTCTCTAAATTTAGCTCCTGTGGAGAATATCATATTCCTATTAGCCTACACCTCTGAGTACTGGGGGCTCAGCTGTGAGAGACACCAACTCAGGATGTGCCTCTGGGGCACAAAGGGATGACCCAGCTGCATGCCCTGATCCAGGCTGGCACTCCTCTGCTGCTGCTGCTTTAATGCCTTTGGCAGCACAGGAATGGTGAGGGTCACAGGCATTTTTGTGGACAAAGGAGGAAAGGGAGGGAGAAACTGCTTGAGGAAGCATGCCTAAATTAAGAGGAGAAAGCAAGAAAGAGCAAGAGCCAAAGGGAAATTTATGGTCCAGTTTGGAATGGTGAGGCAATATGCAGTTAACTTACTTGCCAGCACAAGACCTTGTCCAACACATAATTCTGCTCTAACCTCACACAAAGGTTCAACAAGAAACCTCTAACCTTGCACATACTTTTAATATAATTTTTTTAAGCCAGCTAGGTTTAATATGAAATGAAGGAAAAGCTTTCTCAAGTTAGATTTAGTAACATTAACAGGTCTTTTTGTGTACAAAGTTCTAATCCTAATATGCCTGCATTTTACATTAAGGAAGAGCACACATCACTGCCAAGCTAGTGATTCCCTGAAGAGCTGATGAATAAAGCAATAGAAATTGGTGAGATGCCTACAATAAATAATTTGTGTGCCTTCCTGGTTCTCTAGTCAGGCAGATAAAAAATATGAGCTATTACAGTGGAAGAAGTAAGGCATTTCAAAATATTATTTTTTTTTTACCATGTATTTTTATAAGTAACATCCTTGTAGTGTTCTGTCACAACCAATGCCAATAATGTTAATGTTCTTTTTAGAGAAAGGAAAGCCTCAAGTTATAGTAAACAGAACTTACCTATTTAAGATTAATACTCTAAAAAAAGAGGTTCCAATTAATTTGTCTGCTTTTCATATTTGACCTGGTCATCTTCTTTATAACTATGTCTTGTTGCCAACCTCAGGATGGGGGAAGCAATTGTCTGGCTTGAATTTGAAGTCAAAGTAAAATTGTAGGCTAATTCTTGTCAGATGCTAGACAAGAATTGAGTCTAAAAATCTGAATTTGAAAGTCAAGTCTGTTTTATATGGCAAACATATTGAACAGTGGGCTTTATCCCATTACAGGTTTTAATTTGTGTCACCTTTTGTGACTACCAGTTTATTATACTCTTATGGGAACATAGCAAATAAAAATTATCTCTTTGTAAGACTTAGCAGGCATATGACAAGATAGAGGTGGGTTACAGATAATTGTCTGTCTGCGTTTAATTGCATTACAGCTGCCTTAATGATAGAGAATAGACTCCTAAGACAAATAGCATAACTAGGCTGTTATATGAAATCTGCTTGACCTTTCATATGCCTTACTAATAAAAGTAGGCTGGGGGAAGTTAACCAAGGCTTTTGCTGACAGGGTTCCCAGAAGCTGTGTGCTTCTTTCTCTTTCTGTCTAGGGCTCAAGCACTGAATATCGTCATGTCAAATATTTTAGCCTTAACTCATTTTATACTCATATTTTGACATAAATTTTCAGTTAAAAAAAAATCTCCATTTAAATTAGTTACTAATGGGACCAGGTAGAAATAGCTTTTGATTAAACAAGCATGTTTTTCATATTTCTTATAGCTATATAGACATATAGCTAGTTTCTTTGCCAATAATAATTTCATCACAGAGAAGACCTTGGGCCTTCAAAGACTTTTTCAGTGACTAAGCAAACTTAACCAGCGCTTAACCAGCTTCAACAGGGGCTGACCAGGTTTTGCCTTTTTGACAGAGAAGGTCACATGGCTATTTTCAGTTCTAGGGCATGCTGAAATCACTGGGTGAAGGCTTTAATGTACATTAATGTTCAGGGCAGCAAGGCTGAGAAGCGAGATTTACTGAACAAGTCCTGAAAGGTTGGAAAGGCTAAGGTGAATGCTGGGGTGAAGGTCTTGCTTTGCAGAGAGGCATGCTGATCTCCAAGCACACACAGAACACGTCACTGGCAGCAGCAAGTGAGCTGTCCCAGGATAACATCCCACTGAACACTGGCAAAGCCCCTGCCTGCTTCGGGCAGGCTGCACATGTGGAGATCTGCAGAAATGAAGAGCCACTCTGCCCTGCACAGCAGATTGGCAGCAGAGCTCAGAGCATAATGTGGTTTTCTGATTCCCAGCCCAGCTGCTTAGTCATCACTCTAATTTTAATCAACTTCAAAGTACAATGGTGAACAAAATTCAGAAATAAGTCCCACCCCTTGCTGCAATTTCTGCCAAAAAGGACCTTCTGCTACAAATTTAAGCAGTTGTGTAAGTGTGACAAAAAGCCTTTGGAACAGACAGTGCAAACTCTGCAGAAAGAGGAGGGAATGACTGGTAAAAGAGCCCTCTTATTGATTTGTGTGGGTGTGGGCTGCACCTACTAACCAAAGCCCAGACTGGGAGCAAGCAAATACGCTTTACATCATCACCTTAAACTTATGCATGAGAAAAACTGAGCTCAGCTGAAGAGGAAGGAGATCTCAGACAACACAGGAAGTGTCTTGACTACCCTCCATTTCCCACTAGCAGGGTTCCAACACTAGCTTTGACTGCTCTTCTTGTCTACTGCTCTCCTGGGCTCCTTTTAGAACTAGCAATATTAATGACTAGTGTAGCCATCTGAGGGAGATTTCCTTGCTGAATTTCATCTACGTGAAATTTATCTGGTTAAGATGAATGGTTCCTCAAGAGCTATATTCTGTACTGAGCACTTCTTAAATACAGAAAGCTGTACACTTATCATGCACTGCCTAGCTAAAGCCTGCAAAAGAAAATTAATCTTGAAAATGGAAATAAAAATATCTCCAGTGATTTAGAAAGTCTTGCCTGTCACTGTTATTTCTACGGCTTACATATATTTCCTACATATTCCAACAGAGCAAAGAAAATAAGCACACTGATTTTTTAATACATTTATTGAAGCGATCTAACATCCTTGAACTGGTGTGACTGAAGGTCAACAAATCTTTCCCCTTCCCCCACTGTCTTCATCCTCCACTGAGGTAAATTATGGAGAAGTTCACCCAGAGCAGTGCACATGTGTGTGTTGAAGAGTCTGTGCTGGGTAGTAGTCAGCTGTGATTGATCCCATCACCCAAAACCTGGTGAGTCACACAATCATTGGCAAAGGGGCTGTTACAAAATTGAGGCTGAGATATGAATTAGGTTGGTAACAGTTTAGACTTAATTTTGTTTCAAATGGCCTGCATTATCTGTGAATCAAATCTGTGTGCAATGAGGCTAAGGCCAGTAACAGAATTGGATAAATCCTGTCCATTTATGTTACTTCAAATATCCCTTCTCATATAAAATTATGGACACATTATCCAGCCAGGTAATTGCTTTTATAGAGGTAATCATGTGAGTGAAACTTGACTGTCCAAATATTTATGTAAAGAAAATACCAGTAATCAGAAATGCATGAATGAAATAAAGAGATGTTTTTCCAGACTAATATTTATGAAAGCCAGGTATGCAAAACTTTAATGCTAAAGTAACGTATCTATGCTTCTGCTTTGGGAAAATATGATAGTAGGAAAATATGCTAAAGCATGGGCTCCTTAAATCTATGACATGGGGTGCTCTTAAATTTTCTACTCATTATAACTTAAACATACAGGGGAGTATTGCCATTTGTAACACCAAAACAATGTCAAAGCCTCTTGATAAGTTTGGATCAAAATTTTTTCCCAGTGCAGAAGTGCTTCTCCCCTTTCCCTTCAACTTTGCTCCATTCACGTCTCTGAGATCTCCCAAAAGCTTTGCTCAGAAGTATCCTGTTTGAGAAATGTCTAATACTACACAGTATTAGACTACTTCATACCTTTGGGTATGGGTTAATCTTTTTCATGTAATATTTTCAAAAAGAGCACATTTTAACACACTTCTTTATGGCTTCAGCCATAGCTGCTGTATGCAGGACAGCTGATACAGAACATGGCTTGTCCAAGCTCCCACCAGGAGTCTCTGAAAAAAGTAGTGAGCCAAGCTGTCCATCCCAGACCAACAACTTATACGGAGAAAGGACATCTAAAGCATGAGGCTTCAGTAATGAAAAATCCTTGAAGAGGACTTAGACTTGAAAGTGAAAAGCAAGAGGGAGCAGTGTCCACTGATTGCAACCTTTTATCTCAGTTCATTCTTTGAGAAAGGCAAGTTCTGCAGTGCTGGTTCTCCTAGCTCTGAATTTCATGCAGATTTCTCCACACAAGATTCAGAGAAGTTTCAATATGCAAATGCACATTAGCTTCCAGAAGCTTAGATGAAGATATTACAAAGTCCAATCATGGTATTCCTGCTAGGTTTTCAGTCCCCAGATTATAACACTTTTATCTGAGAATGTGCTTAAATGGATAATGCTCAGTATATGAATTTATGAGTATTTGTTTTTCTGGTCTGTTCAACACCAGTTCTGCACTGTCATGAGTGAAGAGAAGAACAATAGGACTACAGTTTTCTTTGCAGTATCTGCATTATTTTGTCTATACATCAAAAGAAATGAATGATGGGCATAGCTGTAACACAAACATGAGAATTTCCAGTAATATTCATTCAGGTATGAAAATAGTAACTGAATACCCAGCATTTTTGTACTTTCCAGACCTAGTTGAAATGTTGTATGTATTTCACTACTATGGATTTAGATGTGAACTTCATCAGAGTTCAAGGAATATTTGTACCCAAACATGTGATCTAGGCACATTTGTAGCTAACAGCATTATTAAAAATTAATCTTTATAAATACATAATCATATTTCTGTGTCAGGGCAACTTAAGTGGTTTCTGATCTCCTGCTGTTCTTCATAAAATGCTGCAATATGTTTTGTCCTTTTCTCAAAAAAACTTACTGCTGATGCTGTGGGTAACTGTTGACTAGTATTAAAATAATTCAGTTAACAGGCAAGAGTTATGAAGTATGTGTGCACACACAGATGGGCAGAGAGAAAGAGGTGTAGAGAGCCATGTTCTGTAGTTGAGAAGAGTTGCATTTTTTTGCTTTTAAAGAATGGTGGCTTTTGTCTTTCCAGTGCCAGTCTATTTTGTTACTAAGCAGTTATTTGCCTGTCCTGACGCAAGCACTCTATATATCTCCCAAGCTGAAGAAGAAGCACGGATTCTACTGAGTATTTTTCTAATTTAAGTAGAAAATTGCAATTATTTTGCCAAATCCTCTAATTAGCAGCTGGTATTTCAGCCACTGTTGGTCAGATACTGCTCTCAGCACACCAGAGCAATCCCTTTATTCTCAAGCGGGTCATGGAGATGCAATCAATGAGAGTATTTCCTCTTTATTCCTTTAATTAAGTAGAATAGAGTGGAGAAACCACATGACAACTATAAGACCACCGTTAAAATGTCCGAAACTCTGAAACTGTTTTGCTAGAATTGTGATAAAGTCAACTCAGAAAAGTATTATGGATTTTTTGATGGTGCATCCAATTTGCCAATTCTCATCTCACATACAAAGCCTGAGGCTTGGGTACACCTGGAACACGGCTTTGATGAGAACTGTCATACATAAAGCTCTCCAAGAATCTCAAAAGTGCTTCATTAACACCAAAGGGATCTAATTAACTATATTAACTATATCTACACTATATACTGCTAAAAACTGATGTAACAAACCCACACCTATAGGTATATCTTTGAAGACATGCTATTCTCAAACAGGAAGGTAGTCTAAATATTAATGCTGCCAAAGGGTTGTTGGCTCCTTAAATCCAACCACTGTGCTCAGTGAGGCAAAAGCAGACTGTTATTTTATTCCCCCACCTTGGAATCACCAGGAACAGGTCCAGATAGCCACATCTTCACTACAAACAGAATTTCTTCAAACTGGCCTATGCCTGTAAGTAGCACACAGTAGCCAGCAGAAGTAAACACACACACACATCAACAAGACATCTGAGGTGCACGAAAAAAGCTTTATCAGGATTTACATTTCCCAGGAATCCACAATTTAAGAGTTTCTTTACTGTGTCTGTAAAAAAGATTGGTGCCTGACTGGATTTTATATTGACCCTTCTCAAAGGGTTCATTCCATTTCCACCATGCTGCTCCACGTTTTGTAGCCTCCTTGAGCTTAATGCACTGTGTGCAGGTCTGACAAGCTATGCTGTCAGATCCAGTTTGTGCAGTTTCACCCAGAATGTTCTCAGCAAGGTCTGAAGTCATTCACAACCCAATTCATTTGCATTGACACTGGCACTTCACTCAGTAATGCTCAAGAATGACCAAGAGTGTCCTGAGCCCCTCTGAACACTGTGGTGTGAAGCAACATCCAGGCACAAAAAACACTAGGAGCTGGGGTGAAAGTTTTCACTTCTCCTAAGCTTCCTGGCCACTAAGCTTTTCAGTTGTAACTAAATCCAGTAGGAATTGTTCATCTGAAACTCCTGCTGGGCTTTGACAATGCTAGAGAGAAGGAAAGAGCATATGCCTGTGCCATTAATATAGTGCTGAAGGAAACATGGTATCCCTCCTTAAAGTCCCACTGAAATAAGTGGAGATGCAGGAATTAGGCACCTTCTTATACAGTGACAGACACTACACATTCACTCTACATCTAACTGGTATTATCACAACTATATCACTGAGAGCCCTGCAAATCTAGTAAAATATTTTACTTTTAGAGACTTCTTAGTATCTCTATTTTTGGAGAGAATTAATCACATAAGAAAAAGGAGCCTAAATTACTCATGTCTCATTCCAAACCTAGAAGAAGCTGAAAACAGAAAACTACTATTTTTATGTATTCCACTGCTTTTACTTCTGCTCAGGGTCATCCAATCCATAAATTCAATTCAAAAGTAACATAAAATATGCATATGTTTACATAAAGCCTGAAAATGTTCTACAAATGGCAAGAATGGGAACGGCTTTTAAATTATATAGCAAAAGTAACAAATTAAAATAAAACATGAATAGTAAGAACTAGAATATACACCACTTTATGCCTCTCCAACTTATTCCAGCTTACTGAGTTATGCAATGTCTTTTATTTATATATATCTATATCTATTGCCCTTGAATAAGCTGCTCTGGAAGGTTCACTCCCTAAATTGAGTTATAACATGTTTCTTTATACACTTAATCTCACAGAATAGATGCTCACATCAATCCACACCTAGCACATGCTGCAAAAACGCAATTTAAGAGCTATGTCTCTTCAGTATATGGATTTTGACTAGGTTTTTAAAACTAGCAAGAGGAAAGCAAGAATGAATGCATGTGAGCATGTGTAAGTGTGCAATGATCACAGCTGCTCGTGCTTGTTTGTCTTCCTGCCATCTGGATTCAGCCTCTACTTTTTTCCTCAGGTAGCATATTGTCTGCCTCATACTTTTTATCTTCAAGCAATGAGCAGAACTTCACTTCAAATTAGGAATAAGCTTGATAATTAAAAGACCTGTACCTACACAGAATAAAATGAACAACGCACTTGAGGGCAAAATTTATGCTTTTCTTTACAATGTCAGTGCTATCCAATGATGGATTTAATAGCAAATACCTAGACATAACTGCAAGCAAAATTTGACCTGAAATATCTGAAACAGAGGTGTAAAGCAAAGTACAACTTGATCTTATGTAAACAAAAGTCAATTGTATTTGATGCCTTGTGTTATCCAAGTGACATTGGTGCTAACTATTAAAAAATTGGGAAAGATCACAGTCCAAAATAAAATTAAGTGAAATCTTAGCCTAGGAATGATCTGTGGCTAGCATGACTTTAAGGCAATCTGTGCTTTGTTTATCCTCTCCTTGCCTGCCCACTGGGCTGCCGGACAGAAGACAAGCTGAGAAAATACTGTGAGCCAAGGAGCTGGCCTAGATGCCTGCCTGAGATACCTAAAGGCAACAAGCTTAGCTTTGGACGGGGCCCTGCTGTTTGTCTCTCGCAGTTTCTCTGTGGGAGGACTTCCGCAGGCATTTCACCTGATGTAAAAGGGCTGAAACAGGAGTGATGAGCGACACCACGCCTCTTGTGCATGCTCTGTTCCTACCATGGGTATGGTCTTCTGCTGTCAATTCCTGCAGTGAACATGATACTGTCAACAGTATCATGTCTCTTTGGGACACGTCTGGCAGGAACAACTGGAGTCACAATTTACATTGTATTGAGGAAGCAGCCGTCTCACTTCAGGATTCTCCCATGATATGCAGCATGGAAAAATGAAACAAAATTCTCCAGAGGTGCACTCTGAGCAATCTCAAAGCAGACAGTATTAAAAGGATGGAAAACAGCTCAGATTATAATAAAATGCAGTGGCCCACCGGCTGCAGAGAATATCCTGTGGCACAAAAATGATTGCAAGTGCTTGGCAAGAAGAGACGGGTCAGTGTGCTCATGTTAGCTCAGGGCTGATTCCAATTTTTTAAAATCTTATCAATTTCCTAGCGTAATACTGAGTGAAATTTAATTAAAGTGGTGTTTGAATTTAAGTATTTCACCATAATATCAGCTACCCACTCAGTACAACACTGCTCTCATCACAGACATACTGATTGTGGTTTACACAGCACTTGCTGCTTCTCCACAGAGGGCTGATTGGTCCCATGATGATCATGCTCCTCCTGATTTCCAGCTGTTACATTTCATTAAGAGACAGCTAAAACTGCCTCAGTGGTTTCCTCATATTACTTTTCCACATAAGCAGTTGGTTTGACTACCATGGGGATGCCAAGGAGTCAAGAACAGGACGAGAAGGTGGCTTATGAGAGTCTCTTCCTACACAGAGGTAGTCCCACTTCAAAAGGCTTTAGGAAACAGTATCATGAGCAACTGAAAATGCCTAAATATCTCCTGGAGACTAATGGGACCAATGCATTTACATTATTCAAGCAAAATGAAACAGGAAAAATTAAGTAAACAATGAGCCAGAAATCAGCATTTTGTAAACAATCTCTTGTTTGTTATTCATCAACATAATTTTGTTCCACAGTAATCTCCTCTAATAAATGTGTGTGCATTTTTTTGTGCTATTCTTTCCTTGAGAGCATTACTTAAAATAGTTTTCTCACTATTTGGAGTGCCTTAGATACACAGCAGAAAGCCTCCTGCAGAAAGCCATCACTACATTTTTACAGAGGGTCAGGCCTGCTGTCACTGAAGGTGATTGAGATTTTACAACCAAGTTCAACAGACAAAAGGATGCTCTATATCATCTGCTGCAGGCAGGCAATGTAGTGAGCTTGAACATGTGTATAGATTCAAGGGGAAGAAAGTAGGACATAAGCATATATACATAAAGGTTTTACAGAAATAGCAGGTGTTAGATGAATAGGGAGACTCTACCATACTAGCTGCAAACCCACTATAATATGGATCTAGGGCTCCTGAATATTAGCCCTCTTTTTATCCAGCTTCTTTGCAGCACAAGAGGCATCATTAGACCAGCAGCAGAAATACTTTGCTTAGCCCATACCTTGCCCCATATGCTTGAAAAAGCTACTGCTTTGCTCATCTTAACCTACAGGGAGTTTCGGACCAAGGACACACACCAATTTATTCATCATATGCATACTGGTACCATGTTTGCTCTGACACTGGCTAAGAGAGAGCTCTGCTCTTCTGAAGATACTGCTGGGTTTATTAGATAGTGCAATCCTCAAAGCCCCTCTTCTGTTTCTCTCATTTATCTGTGCAGTGAACTATGATTTGGCCTACTTTCAATTAGCACAGAAGGGGAGCGTCTCAGCTCTCTTCCCCTGCGGCTTTTCTATCCTATGTATTTGCAATGTTCTCTTTTACAGCCTTTCCTTCTAGGGATGCAGGAAAGAAAACAGACCAATATAACTCATATTGCAGCATGGTGCAACAAGGTTGCTCCAATATACATGGTATTTCCTGGATGAAAGGATGTTGCCAAGACAACAGATATCACAGGTAAAAAAACCCACTCTTCCTCAGGGCACATAATCCCACAGATAAATTCTGAAGACCCTGGTCAAATACAAGTTCTTTCTCTCAGTGGTAATTTTGCTGATAAGGACACTAGGAGAAAGATGACATGACTATGCTGAAGAGCTCACAGCCAAGCTCAATTCAATAAATGAACCAGTGCCAGAAGACAAATAAACTGTAAAACAGTTATGTCTTCACTGGCAACAGGGGCTCCAGGACTCTGGAGACCAATGTTAGGTGTCAGCACATGAGATTGCCAATGGGATGCTGTTAATGGTTCCTGACTGATGGGAGGCAGTAGCTAGGGGCTGGCTCATGACCTTCTACAAGAGCAGCTCAGGAAACTCCTTCTCAACAGATGAATACCAAAAATAATGCCCTGAGCAAAATGTGAATTAGCATTAATTTTGTTAATTTAGTGGCACCGATTCAAGCCTCAACTCCCTGCATTCAAAGGTGTAACAGTATGAATGACACAGCTGAGGCTTGGCTTGGTCAAAGTGCAGTCACTCAAACGAGGGCAGCTGAGTTAAGCCAGTCTCACAATCCTTGCAGTGAAATCAGAAAATGGAATAATCTGCTAGACTAACAAATGGGGGGATTTTGATTGGTTTTGTCAGCTTCTTGCGGTGCATTTTAGCCTGCAGGAATGTTGTCTGCACATTAATGCCAGAAATACCACAGCGTCACTGGCCTCTCATTTCAGCACAATGCCTTTGCAGATTCAGATGCAAAAAACCAACATCAATATTTAGAGGTAGCCATTCCAAACTGGAAGCTTTCTGGGGCGTAAACATCACATCTAAATAAAAGATAGCGCATGGACTCAGTTACTAGCAGGGACAAGTATGTGTGCCAGAGCTCCTGCATGGCTGCTGCTAGTATGAGAGTTCTGTGTTATGGAGATCAACAATGAATGCCTGACTGACTGTGTGGTCAGTTCAGATCCATCACTAATTAAGAGTAGCTGTCTCTGATTTCATTATTTTAATTTATAAACCAATACACATGGATTTTCTATAATAATCTTCCAACGACAGTTCTGCATTTGCCTGCAGAGAAACCTCCTGATCTCTCTCAGGGGTCTGATCCAAACCCTTCAAATGCCTGCAGAGTGAGCTTCATACCCTGGCTATTTTCAAAGCAAATGGAAGCATGAGGACATGCAAGGATTCTCTGCTGATCATAAGATCCCAAATTATTTCCATAAACAATTACTCAGAAGCTTCTTGTTCTGATGCTTATCTTCCTTACAGAACTATATTTGATGAGAGATGTTGTAGATATTTTGGAGTTAATACTGAGGTTGTAAAAGGGTGCCATATGTGCTGCCACTCTTCTAAACTCAGCCTAAAACAAGAAGAGCCAAAGTATCCTTTTCCATAGCAGCCAGCCAATGTCTTGTTTTCTCCCATCACTTCCTGCACATTTTTAGGAGCACAGTGGCTTTCTTGTCTTTATATGCCTTCATTGGTAATTCCACTACCTCCTTCCAATTTTGGCAAACTTTGGTCAGGACAGAAGATCATAAATTTGTAATGTTTCTAAAGTTCTGGAAGGCTGGTTAGGGAAACTTGATCCAAATTGCCATTCCTAGGCTTGAAATCAGACAGCAAAAAATTCAGGAAGGAGCAACCCATATAAAACTGTGTTTTGAAAGTTCCGTTCCCCATTGAATTATTGAGTTGACTTTTTTCCACAACTATAAACTGGAATCCTTCAGCTTGAGGATCAAGATGATGTACAAGAAGCCACTAGCTGGTGAGAAAAAACAGTACCACTCAGGCATGCAAATTGTAGCCCAAATGTCATCTAATATTTCACTAACAGTCAACTACATCTTTTTTTTAACTGATATTTTATCTACCTGTAGCATATTTCCCAATTATATAGGAAAGTAGGAGGAATGCTACTATGACTGCTTAATACAGACTTGATCCTATGCCCACAAAAACCAGAGAGAACCAAATGATTGTTTTCATGGGGCTTTTGATCAGGTCCATAAAGCACAAAGGCTATTAGATGTACATGTACAGTTTTGAAAATATAAGTGCCAGTACAGAAGTGTAAATGCAGTATTGATTCTTGATAGTGATAGAAATTCACAGGCTTCAAAAGGTCTTGAGGCAGAATTTAACTCTAAAAGGTTGCAAGGATGCTTTCTAAATATATGTGCACACCCTGGAAACATTCTGCCTGCAGATAATGTTTATTACTGCAAAGATCTGAGCACCCACCAAGTCCCACAGTCTTCTTTTGGGAACAGAGCACCACAGAGAGGTGATTGTGCAGCTGGCAGAAGCCTTCCTGGCCAGTCCGCATGAGCAAAGGCTTTTGGTATTCAACAACTGCCTGCCAGGCACCCTGCGGTCAGTGAGGACAGGGACAGAATTCATCAGCTTCAGCAGGAAGAAAATCAAACCCATTGCCAACCATTTTCAGCACAAAATATATGTCACTGCCTTCAGGCAGAAGCATATCCAGGCCTTCTTTGGTCCTTCCTCAGAGTACTGCTTATCTGTGCACATTCAGCTGTCAGCCTCCTGCTAGTTTTAACTAAGGAATTAATGAAGAGCACATGGAGACCAAGAGCTTCCTGCAAAACATAGGGGAGGTGAGCAATTGGTATTTTCAGATTCAAGTGGTAGATAGTGGCAGTCAAATTCCCTATTTTCTTTTAGAATAGGCAAACAATGCTGTTGGTTAAGTTTAAAAAGTATGATTCACCACAGCAAAAGGATGATATTTACAGCCTGTTTTGATAAATAGAATTGTTTGGGATTGCCAGATTAACTTGGAGAGATGCAAATAGAACTCTGAGGATATAAAGGATCAATAGTGTTAATTATCAAATTAAAACATTTTAAAAAGGAACTAAACTCTGTCCTTCAAAAATGAACATACACTCACTCATCTGCAAAATAAGAGACTAAGAAACTCCATTTTTCAACCTAAAAACATATACCTGCTACTCTAGCAGGAACAAAAGGAATAGTGAGTCATGTTCAGCAGCATGGATCTATTCTACCACCACTTTTATCTAAAGTGTGGGATATCCTGTAGTTAATAAGCAATTCAGATACAGTTAAAAACAGATAGCATTATGTCTTCAGCCTACACAAACAAATAGTAATAACCAAAACAAGTCTTATTTTAACTACTTCTTTATACAGATACCATACTGCAGAACTGAAACATTAATCTTAAACTGTATAAATAAAGAAAATTCTTAATATACAGAAAATCTGTATGTTTCTTCAAATAGTGAATTTAACTTCTGAAAGGAATGAGTAGTTCTCCCCTGTGCTTTTGGTTTCCAAGATTTTCTCCTAAACTTTAGAAATCCTTTTTATTATTATAATTCAGAAGTCTTTCTGAATTACTTGACTTTGTGAGCTGCAGATCTGAAGAAACCCCACACATGGACTGCAAAAAAAAAAAAGTAAAGAAAAAAAAGGAAAGGAGGGGAGACCTGGTCAAATTGCAGTTAAATCCTGTAATGCTTAAGAGTCCAATATATATAGGTGTTGTTTGCAACAAGACTGGGATGGGTTAGCAGCAGAATTTGGCAGAGAAGACAACTGCTTTCTCACTTCATTAAATGTTCTTATCACCACCTTGGACTTCCTTTGCCCAGTCCCTCAGGCAGCCCAAGAAGTCAGGTGTAGCTTTCACCAAACAGAGCCTTTAGAACCCATCTCTTGAGACACCTCAGGCAGTCTGATCTACTCTTTCCTACACATTAGCTCCTGTGTTGACTTACATGGGTGCTCAGGAAGAGCAATCTGAATCAGTAATTCAAGGAGGATCACCAATGCCACATTAAACACTTACTTGGACACTTTAATTCAGAACTAAATTTGCCTTAGTGAATTAAAATAAAATGAAAGAGTTTATGAACTGCATAAACATCCACCCAAGGGTTTATGATGCCATAACTAATCAGTTTCATATTTATGGTTTAAATAATTCAAGTTACAATGTATAAACAAGCCCTAGATTAAACAAGACTTAGACCAAGGTTTATACAAGCTGTCTTCATCAAGCTGTCTTTGATTTCCAATTCATAATCTGTGTTTTCCTTTTAAACCTCTGTATATAGGGCAATTCAGTTTCTCTTTCTAGCAACTGTTTATTATTCCTCAACATACTAGCCCCAGCATCCCTGGAAAGAACTGATGAAGTTAATGGTTTTGTCTGGGTGATTGCCATCCATGTTTCAGATCCCCACAGGCCTGGAATTGTCATCTCTGCTGTCAATACCGTATACATCTAACTGTATGTGCCTTTTTAATGCAGCTCATGGACATGGAAATAAAGGGCAACTACCGTGATTAAAAAGTCCCATCAGATTAGACCCACTAGGCTGCATGCTCACATGACCATACCAACCCATTTCCCAATCACAACATGGGTCACATGTCACAGCAGGACTTGCTCGAGGTACTGCCGTGCTGGCCTCGGGGATTCCTGCTTCATTTCCTCCCTGCAGGAAACACTGCACGAGAGCAAAACAGTATTCTAGGAATAAAACTTCCTCAACAGCACTTCTCAGCCAAAGCATCATTGCAAAGACAAATTTCCTCATGGCTTCATGTCACTGTGAAATGTGATTTTCTCCTGTGCCTTTACAAAGGCAGTGGAAACCCAAAGAACAAAAGCCAGCAGTCTGAGAAATATTAATTAATATCCATGCTTCACATGCAATCTAAAAATAAAATGCAGCTTCACAACATTTTGTTGTTAAATGAAATAACCTGTAAGGACAGAGTCTGATGAAGACGCACCATTTATGAGTCATTGTAATAGAAGCTGAGGATATGCAACAACTTTTTACACATAAATGAGCTTATTCCAAACACACATCTCTCCCCACCACCAGATATTCCATTATTTCTGATGTGTTGCTAAAACACTTAAGCTACAAACAGCATTTATTTTCAATCGCCCCAATTTGTACTTTTTCTAATGGATTAATTGTATTATATTATTTTAACATGAATGCACTGTTGTAGAATTATGTTGCAGCATTACAGTTTGGGTGGCCTCATATAATCTTCACACAGCAGCTGGAAATGTAATTAGCATAAAAACCGAACAGCCTCATTAAACATCTCTTTCCTGTAAGAAGGGACACATTTAGAGGCCTCATTTCACACGTTCCATTACAGCTGGCACGGGGCTAGAACAATCCCCAAACGCATTTTTCAGCCCAGCTAAGCAAAGCCCACTTCTTAAACCCTGGAAATGCTCTGCAGCAGATCTCAGGAAGATACATTGATACTGCTCTGTAGTGGAATACACGCTCCCAGGGGAGTGATTGTTTCCTCCATTTTTGAACTAGGAGCTTCCAGTTGGCAATTCAAGCATAAAAATAGACCACTGCTTCCACTACCTTCCTTGTACAAATCAAATCTGCAACTTCTGAATGCATTTTCATTCTTTTAACCTCCTTAAAATGACAAATCTGAAAATGCTGGCAATTTAAAATACCAGCAATAGAGAGGCAAACATCACCCATCACTTTCCCTTGCTATTAAGTTTCTTCTGCCACCCTAAGCTTTGGGCTGTTTATCTAATTGTGATGCTGAAAATGACGACTGGCTTTAAAAATCTCTGTGAATTCTTGGTGCCACAGCAGTAAGCAGATACACAAGATAGATTGCTCCCTCTATGGAACAGCAAAAGATGAAAATTTTTAAAAGTTGTCTACACATTTGTATGAATTCTGGTACATTTTTCTGGCCAGTTTCTCAAAAGACATTACGAAAATGTCAGTGCATACAAAGAGAAGTTATATGCTATCCTAGAATTTTTTTTTTTTCAATTTCAAAATTCAAAATACACCAAGTGTACATTTTTGGATCAATGCAAAAAATAAAACTGCATATGGATTTTAATTTTTATTCAGTCCTTGAACGTAAGCAGTGTAGTACTTCAACAGACCAAAGATTCAAATATTTTCCTGTCTACCAGGCCATTTTATATTTGAAATTCAGGTTTTTAACTATGCTAAATAATATCTAGTTGAAATTTCAAACAGTTTTTGAGTAAATTTTCACAAAAACTCTTCTAAGATTCATCTAGAAAACACTGAAATATAATGATCTTTTTTTTTATTTTTTTAATTATTTTTCTCCATGTATAAATATTTGCTTCATCCAGTGTGCATTCAGGAGCAGCCCAAGCTCCTTCAAAATGCTGCTTTTCTTCAGACAATGACATCTTGTGCTTCTCTCAAAAAATCACAACACAGTGAACATAGCAGCCCTTTCTAACTCTGAAAAGTGGTTGTATCGCTGATTTTTAATAAAACCAGAGCTCTTTTTTAGCAAGTTTGAACTTAGTTTTACAACAGTGCTATTTTTCTCTCTTCTCCCAAAATCCTGGAAATGATCAGTGACTTTTAGCAATGTCTTAATGCTGTATGAGCTGTTCGAGCACCACAAAAATACCTGACTTGGACCAGCATGCAGATCACCTGCTTGCTGTTTCATTTCAAAAGGGCCCCTGGGAGTTTTACACAGAAGGATTCACAGGTTTCATCATGGAGAGGAACAGGAGGGACTCAGGTATTTCAGGCTTCAGGGTGGCTTCAGACCCAGCTACCCTGGGTAGCTACACCCTGCTCTCTCTAAACACTGATTCAGAATTCAAAACTGTATTTCCAAGTCATCAGAATTTGAGTGTCAGGGAAGAAAATACCATAATTACTTCTGTTCTCCATATCTAAACCTAGAGACAGTCTGGCTTGAAAGTATAAGAGGAATTGTAACTGAAATATTAATACCTTTCATATGGAATCACAGCGGATATTAAATAAAACTCAGACGAACAGAATGGAACCATAAAGTGCTTTAAAACAGTTATCCTTGTTAGACAATAATCCACACAAAACCACACTTTTCCATGAAAATAGAACCTCTGCAGATAGATGTCAACAATCTGGCACTTGGGAAAATCACACTGAGTCTCACCCCACAGACCACCTCCCCAGAAGTACAGGCAGGGGTGAGGGCAGGTGTGTGTGTCTGCAGGCTGTGCTTCCTCATTTCCCCAGGCAAAGGTCTCACTGAAATAGCATGACCAGTTTAATACCCTAAGGGTTTTACATGAAAAAAACACAAGAGGCAGTTACTGGCAAAGCAGAAGGTTTAAGAGAAGCACTGGCAACATACAATTGAATTTCTCCCAACTGGAATATTCTGGAAAGAAAGGTTCAAAATATTTACCTGTTGTAGTTAGAAATAATCAGCATTAGGAATCAAATGATCTGGGTATGGTTTATGAATAACAGTTTCTTTAATTGAACAGCTTTACCACATTTTGTTTTCTTCTTATTACTCATCAGAAGCACTGAAAAATCCTTGCCTGTAAGTGTTGCCAATTTAAGCAATCCCCTCTGCTGACTGGGGGACTAAACTTACATAAACACACTGACATATCATTTTTTTTATAGAGTATCTTTTAAAAAAAATTCTGGTTGGAAAAACCAAAGCACCAAGGTTTAACAAGTGGAAAAAAAAATTCTGGCACAAAATTAATATCTGTTTTAAAGCATATTTTGGGAGCCAGGCAGCTAAAGTTTGGATGACTCAACTTTGTCATGGCTCACCTATTATCTTTAAATGGCTTGAGGGAGAGTGAAAGCAAATGGAAGAGCATGTTATGCCCTCCTCAAGAAGTGAACTGAAAAAATCCATATGCTCCCTTTTGTGGCATTGTCTACACTGTCTGGCTTAAATCTTTAGATGCAGAGTGCAGACTTCATCTATTCCTATTTAACAGAGTAATTGCTAGCAAGAGAAGATTGTCATCCTCTGTACAGATAACTATTAAAAGAGTCTTGTGGCCCTTACGCAGAAGACCAATCCACAAACCTGCCCTGAATGTCCTTTTTCCCCAAGCCAACTGATGATGCTTGCCTCACAATGGTTTGCCTTTTGGCTCTTCTGATACTCTGGTCTACTTCATCCCCCATCTTTATCCTTTCCAACTTTCCAGTCCTACACTTTGAGACAGGTTCTTGAATACCAATCTCTACAATTTTACCTAAGCCAATGAAACCTTAAATGAAACAGGAGCAGACCTCTATTCTCAGGAAGGTACCCCAACCATGAGGTTAAAAAGTCACAGTTGTGTCTTCCTGTGGTCACAGAACAGGACGTGGCTCACTAGCTCACCCATGGGTTTTGGGATGGGAACTGTGGCACAGAGGAATGATCACTGCCCTGTGGAGAAGGTTTGTTAGTATTTCTAGGAAGGGAAACTGGGACACAAATAAAAGGAGGTTTCAATGTACCTAGGAGGAAAAGCTGAGTTCAAAAGATTTCCTTTTCTCTGTTTATTGGTTGTCTCAGACAACCATCTACTTGGCAACAGAGCTGCTGAGGAGGTTTCTTCTGACACAGCTCCTTCTCTGCTCATTGTATAGGCTACCAGTGGACCTAACCCAAATACTGCTGAATCCTCTGCCCTTCTACTTACAACTGAGCTTTCTTTACACCCCTTAATTTCTCACCATTTTCTGCTTTTTGCTTGTCATTCCAACTAGTGGAATGTACTTCATGGACAAGTTACATACTTCCTTCTCCCTTTTGCCTGAGCACGGCAATTCAGGAAGCAAGGATGGCAGAAGACAGACGCACCAATTCTTTAAAATGAAGGTCACCAGAAACTGGAAATGACAAAACAAGACATTTTTCTCTACTCAAACTCCTCCAAGCAGCTGAAACATCTCTTTTCTGAAAGGTTGCAAACAGTTGGCTTTTAATGGAAGTAGTGATAAAAAACCTTCAACAATAATTCAAGTAAGCACAGAATCTATTTCCCCTCAAGCTTCTTTATTTCAGAAGCAGTTCCTTCCCCAAAACATCTCCAGGAAATGACATTTCAGCATGTGTACAGCACTGCAATAAAACAGAAACCCACCCAGGAACATTTTTCAAGTTCACAGCAAGGTGAGCAGAAGAAGATCAAGGTATTAAAAAAAAATTACAGAGGTCTAGCAGAGGAGACAGTCAGCTTGCTCTCTTGCTATCTGCTTTGCTGGTTCCCAGAGAGCCCACTGTGGCTTTTAAAACCATGACCAGTCTTCTAGAGCCATCCCAGCTGCACCCAGCCAAGGAAATGTGCTTGGGAAAAGAAAATTCTGTTTCTTCCTGACTTCTTCTGCCATGAAACTGCTCCTTGTCAGCTGTAAAAAAACATCCTCTCAACAGATGGAACTTTGCCATTTAGAAGTCTGCCTGTTCTCCCAGCTTTTATAATACTTCTCATTTTGTTGAGGGGGCCTTGGCCCCTGCATGGAAATAAAGGTTTTCACACTTCATGTAAAAATCTTATCTAAGTTTAAAATACATACAGCATACCTTTGACTGTAGAATGAATAACATTCTGGCAGAGTTTGGTTTCTTTGTCTAACTTCAGTGTCTAAAGGGTTTATGTTGTACTGTGGGATTCTCATCACCCATCAAAGAACTTTCAATAGGATGTCCTGTGATAAAATGATTTGCAAACCTGATACCGAAAACCACTTTGTGCTGGTGGGAACTTCACTTCTGTCCAGGAGGAGAATTACTGTGAGAATTAACTTGTTTCTGTTCCTGCTGTGGTACATTGGTGTCCCTCACAGAGTGTAATCTCCCTGTTTTTCTGACATTATGTCTAGTCAAAGCCCGCCTTTAATTCACAGTGCAATTCTTTACACCACCTTAACACACCACCTTCCAGCAGAAGAGGTTGCTCAGGTCAAACTCAATGGCTCATCTGGTGCTTCCCATCTGCAAATAGATCACCCTAACCATGATCTTCTCTACCTGCTCTGGCTGCTTTATGAAATACCTAATGATGATCTCACAGGCAGACCAGCTGTGAGACAAAGGCATGAACTGTCTGCATCAAACCCCATGACTCTTACCTTTGTTACCAAGTCAGCACCAAGGCCATGTCAGACTTTGGACCCTTCTGCAATGTCACTACAAGGATACCAAAACCAACGTAACCTATAAACATATAAGCACTACAAAAATATGAACATCCTTTTGACCTTCTGCTTGTCAGTGACAACACAGTAACAAATTTGGAGGATGGGGGACTTAATACACTCAAATATCACACTTTGAGTATTGATGTGCTGAGAGGAGTCATATATAATAAGCATAACATTGAGGTCCTCTATCTGTCACATACTGTCTCACCTCACACAATTACCAGGTGTCAGAAAATAACTTTTCCTATTACCTAAAAGTGTTTTTTTTTCTCACTGACTGCTGAACTGTATTTTAAAACATTAATCTCTGAATAAATAAGCAGAGCTTTTAGTCTGATAAGATATGGATATACAATGTTAGCACTTGGAAATACCAAGAAAAAGGCAAACTTTCAACCTTATTTATCAGCCTGACTCTCTCTTTCTTCCTGTCCTCTACCAGAGAAGAATCTCCCATTAATTTCAGAGGAAATTTCATCAGATTAGGCCATGTGTTTTGACCTTTACTACTTTTGACATTAAAAATAATTGAGTCCATTGTTGCAGCAAATAAGGGCCTAATAAAATACTTGTATTAGTATCTATTTTTTTATAATTACTGATGTTCTATGCAGGTGGGAAAGCTTGGGTACATGTCTGCAGGACACTAATGGGAATGTTTTTTTCCCAAGTGTCATATTTATCAGTGCACTAGAAGAAAATAAACCTGTATTATGAAGTTTCATGCTGGCTCTCATTATGCCATCTCAAAAGCTTGTCCTTTGATTTATTGGAAAGATTAAATATATTTTCTCAGTGAGCTCAGAGATACTTGACAAGAGGTCATGGAAATGCTGGCAGAAAAATGCTAGTTTTTCATGTGTCAAATTTTTTGTACTACACATCCAAGGTTCAACCAATGTTTCTTAATTGCTGGGGTCTTGTAGGATGCTGGTGGATTCCTGTTCCTCAGAGCTGGGGATGATGGAAACTGTGAGGTCCCAGCTCTCACACAGTCCACAAGTAAATCTCTATCCCTGCCTTCCACAGGGTGCCCAGCAAATTTGAGATCCTTGTCAATTTTGCTGCAGTTAGTAGCAGGGGAGCTGACAGGAATACCAATTTTGAAGAGCAGCTGCAGGATACTGTTAACTTAGTAGAAATGAAAATTTTTCTAAAAAAAAAGAGAAAGGTTTTGGATTCAACTGAGATCAATCCCAGTACTGTGACTGAGAAATGTTCCTGGAAACCCAGCTTTTAAATTGATTTTTCAGACACTGAACTCACTCTTACTGAGGGAAGAAGATATGCTGGCATGTCTGGTAAAACCTCTTATTCCTCTGAGAAGAGAAAATACATGTTTTCTGCCTGGTTTTGTTTTCCAAATATTTTGGTAATGGGGCAAATCTAAGCAACATATCTTGTAATGCCTAGAGTGGATTATGGAGCCATATTCCGTCCAGCTCCAAACCAGTCAGTCTAACCACAGAAGTATGCAGCTCAGCCTCATCAGCTGGAGCTGCAGGAACCATAAAAATCAACAGTAGGCAAGCTTTGGCAGCCTTCCTGAACAGCCATGGTTATTCTCCTAGTTGTAACCAACCAAGCCAGCATGCTGAAACTAGATTCAAAGTAGTTATCACCACAGTGTCCACATATCCCTAAGAGCTACATAGTTTTCATGGAAATCCTGCTACACTACACTATGATTATGACTGATGCAGAACATGAAAGACAAGTCTTTTGTTTTGCAGAAAGATGTCTTTTTTGTGACAATAGCTTCTCAGCTGTCAAGTCAAAAAATATGGTCATCACTCAGAGCAATATAGCCATCTATTCCAGTTTTTTCCATTAGTTTTTGGCTGACGAATCAGAAAACAGCCTAAACAGCACACAGTAAAGAAATCATTCAGGTACAAACCCTGAAAACACTTATTCTGCATTTAAACTCATTCAAGAATTCACACTTAGTTAAATGAGGTGTCTCACCCCACTGTGGGCCATTTTCAGGAATACAGGATTTGGAGTGCCACAGGTACATCCAAGTAGTGCCTAAAAGCTTCCACTGTGCAATACACAGAGCACAAAAGCAACTGGATTGTAAACTCAAGCCTCTTTTGGCACTTGAAGGAGCAAGATACTCACTGCTTTTTTTCTGGTTCCAGTGAGAACAATAAGAAATCTGGAGAAACTCCATGTTTTCTCACAGATAATCCAGGTTAAAGACTTGCAAAACCAAATGTAGTAATTATTTGCCATCATGAATGAACAAAGAGAAGAAACCTTTTAAACAGATTGCAAAGCTTTCACCACATGCATCAGTGCCTTGATCTGGATTCTTGCTCAGACCAAGTTACATTATAAACACGCATTTTTTCAATTTTCCATATTTTTTTAAAATAAAATGGGTCTTTGACTGGAAGTGTGAGAAAGCAATGACAAAAGGAGGGGTGTGGCAGGAACTGAGATTTGGTTTTCTCAAAAAAACAAGGGAGACATCATTCTTGCCCAATGGAACGAATAATTTCTGGTTATGCAAGTTACTCAACACAATGTCAACTTCCTTATCCTGTATTTTTGTCACTCCTTTATTAGCACTCACAGGAACTTCAGTGTGGCTAAATCGGCCATTAGCATGATCTTTTTATACTGCTTTTTCCTTTATTTGTAATCTGCTGAATCAATATTCAAAGATTTCTTCTGGGCTAGGCTCTAGCTTAGTAGCAGAACCTGAAAACACAGTTTTGGTGAGCTGCTGCTTCAATTGTAATGCTCCCAATGTGTTGCTTTGGGTTTTTTAAAGAAAAGGCTGGTAACAGAGTTAAAGATCTCCTCTTAGAATGTGAGGAATGTCTCCAAGCCAAGCTTTAAGAGCTGAAATACATATAAACTGAGGTTTTATTACACAATTTCAGCCTTGATGAGCAAATGTTCCAGATTAATAAACCGACCCCAATGCGGCTGTTACCTGCTGAAGTGTGTTTAAATTTTTCACTCTTCTTCTTCCTCCATTTCCATGGCTTAAAAATTCTCCCAAGAGTGGCAAATTTGCTCCTTCTTCTGATTGGAGGCGTGTGAGTCCCAGGTACTAGAGAATCTGAACGCATTGCAGCCAGTCTTTCTACCTCTTCAGCTGTAATTTCAGCAAGAAAAAGAGAAAAAAAACATGGAAGGTGAGAAGTGAAATAAATGCTTTAATAAGTTATCAGAAAAATACACAGACAGCCAAAATTTTTCATGGACACAGAGAAGAGTAACAAAGGGAAAAAGCTGTAGTCTTTCTTACTTTAACATTCTTTTATTTTCTTTTGGTGAAATTGTTAATCTACTGTAAATAACAGTAGTAACAACAAGATTCAACATAATATGGGTTATTATGTTATAAAAGTTATGACTTTTAACAAATTGTTCTACATTGCTCTAGACAGCTGGCAGTTCAGCCATCAGCCATTCATGGGGAAGTGTGACAGAGACTGGTAAAGAGGATGCTATATAATTTAAAAGAAATATTACAAGTTTGGGTTTTTTTATTATGATGGAAAGAGATATTTACTTTAATTAATATTTATTAAGAGCAAGGACCCTTTGGTACTATTACCATGTCCATTAAAATTGCTTGGGCTACAAAAAGGAGTTACATTCGGAACTTCTTAGTGAGAGGGTGCTAAAAAATCATAGAATTGTTCAGGATGAAAAAGATGTCTAAGATCGGGTCCAGCTGTTAACCCAGCACTGCCAAGTCCATCCCTAAACCAATCCCCAAGTTCCAGATCTACACATCTTTTAAATCCTTCCAAAGATGGCGACTGCACCACTTCCCTGACAGCCTGTTCCCATGCTTTACAACCCTTTTCATGAAGAAATTTGTCCTAACATGCACTCTCAAAGCTCCCTAGTACCACTTGAGGCCATTTCCTCTAGTCCTACCACTGGTTACCTGGGAGAAGAGGGTTACCTCCACCTGGCTACATTTAGCTACATTCACCCTCCTTTTAGGTGTTTCTAGAGAGCAATAAGATCCCCCCTGAGCCTCCTTTTCTCCAGGCTGCCTCAGATACTCACGATAAGACCTGTGGTCCAGAACCTTTACCAGCCCTTCTCCAGCATTCCAGTGTCTTTCTTGTAGTGAGGGGCCCAAGTGTAGCCCCATTTTTCTGCCCACTCTCTGCCCTCCCATTCTTGTGCTTAGCTTTTAACAATTAAACTGTTAATTTTGGATTTTAATACAGTCTCCACTTAGGGCTGAATTCCCTTGAAGGGGATAGAGGTTTTCACTGAGCTTTTGTTCTTAAGATTTCTGTTATCTACAACCTTTACCCTGTAATACATCATGATAGTCTCAATATTGAAAAAAAACAAACCCCCAAACCCTGAAGAATTTAAATTACCCTTACTACCTGATGAGAACAAGAGAAGTCTGGAAATCTGGGGATGGTCACTTGATGCAGTTATATTGCATGGTCCCCCCCGTCACACATTTGCAAGGCAAAATTTATGGTGATAGTTTTGGGAAATAACATCTCTGTCATTAGAGGCACAGAGAGAGGAAAGCCAGGACCACAAATAAAACACCAACAGAGGGAAGGTACCAGCCACAAGAGAGGTTGATGTCTCTGTGCCACAGCTCCCAGGGATGCAAGAGGGTCTCCCTGCCTTGGGCTGAAGCATGCAGCTCTCTCCCTAAAAAAAGCATCTGCATAGTTCAGTCAGCATACAAGTGTGTGGTGCTGTTCTGTCTTTTTTGGCTTTTGGTTTTTTAAGTTGTTGTTGGTGTTTGGTTTTTGTTTTTTTAAGGGATACCATTTCCCAGACTTATGTTGTAATGTGACACTGCCACTAACACTGATTTGGAGTGGTTTGCACACACAGTCTGGATCCATAAAGACAGGATGCAGATTGTCATCTCTTCTCCTCTGAAGACAACAGCCCAGTGTTTCTATTCACCTCTAGTATCTTAAATATTAGCCTCAGGCATGAGCATGGGCTCAGGAACCTCAGCAAGAACACTGCTTTGAAGGGATGAGCACGCCCACTCCACACTGACAGAATCACCAGAGATTTTGGCTGGCAAATTCTTATGTATCTCAATGGAAATTTTTTTGAGGCTTTAAATGAGCCAAATTTAGGTTGGTTTTCATGGGAACAGGCAGATGCATTTCTAACACAAAGGAGGTTTCATTTTCAGAATTCCAACTGAACTACTATTTGAGTCCCTCAGGTTTTTCCATGAAGGTTGGTTATTTTGTTATTGCTCTTTTGTTTGTTTTGAATGTTAACAAACAATGCAATCTTTTTTCCTGTACAATATCAATGCCAGATACAGCTGCCTGTAACTTTCCAAAGAAGAAAAAGCTATCCAGCAAGATAGAGTGAGCCCAGATATTTCAGTGTAAATGGTTAAAAACTGCTGTTCTTTGGGGTAATGGAGAAAAAGACATTTCTGAGAACACCTCTTTTCAATTTAAAGCAGAGGGAATAAAAGATAATCCGGCCAAACCATTTCATTCTGTTCCAGCTCTTTGTGCCTGACTGCCTGGAGAAATACCTTCTTATCCAAAGAACCCATTACAAGGCTCTGTCCTGTACAGGAGCTGGGACATGCTGTGTCAAGGCTGGGAATTGCCTGGTTATGCTGAATAAACCACATGGGTAAAAAGAAGAGGAAATCAGAAATTTCCTTATACTTTCTGATTTTACAGGAGCCCGCTAGGCCTCAAAGACCAGCACAGGGTACAGACCACTGCCCTCTATATGCACATCCAAAGGGACCACTCCTTTCCCCCTTCCTCCATTTTTGAGATGCCTCTAGTTCAAGCACTTAAGATCCCACTGTATTCCATGGCTGTGATTTTTTAGAGATGCTGCTAAAACTAATGGGCTGGTATTGCCTTTGGTGTCTTATTTGGGGCATACAGGAAGTGTCCCATTGAGCAAACTGGGAATGACAGGCTACTGCTGCTGTTGAATTAGTCTTCCTGCTACAAACCTAGTGCTGAAACCTACTGAATTTTCTCTTGCTGCTTACCCTCTCTGCTTTTCACCATCACTGAGCCAAGATCTCTGCTACCCAGATGCCTTTGTTATGAAATCTCAGAGCTGCAACAGCTTCTCTTTGCTAGCTGGTCCTAACTGGTATTGCTGAGACCATTTCCTGGAGAACTGACATTCCTTAAAGACACTCTCACAACATACACACAACTCTGTCCCACACCAGCTGCGCTCTTACTGCCCCTGGGGAAGCCTCTCCCACTCAGGGTAAATGAGTATAGATTTACAGTCAGGCAAAACTAACAGTGGAGTCAAAAAGAATTTACCCAGAGGGTGGGTTCACAGAAAGCCAAACACAGTGTCAAAGCCATTTCCATATTTTGACTGCTCTTCCCTAAATTTCAGTATTGTCTCACACACAAATCTGTGGTCTCAGAGTCACGCAGTACCTGACATCAGTCATGAAAGTGTCCCTTCTCTCCTTCATCCTCTCCAAACACACACAGAGTTCCAAGCTAATGCAAGTAACAGCTCTTTTTCCTTCTCATTCGCATTTCTCAGAAGGACATGGTTTTTTTCATGAGAAAAGCTCTCAAGAGCACTGCTAATTCAAAGCATAATAATCACTGGCTAGGAATAAACCACATTAGCATAAAGCCATGACAGTTTTAATACGGCAAGAATAAAAGCAGACCATGATGCAAGAAGCAAATGCCAGAATTCTGCACTCTTCTCTGCTGCTGCATCTTTTGCTCAAGTTGGCCGGATTTCTCTGTCTTTTTTGGCTCATAATAACTATTGACTGGCTGTGGGCTGTGACACCCACTGCTGACAGCAGGCTCCGTAGGCTGATTTCACACCTTCGCTGTTCCCAAAAAAGCTGGTACTTGCAAGAATGGAAAGTAACCCAGACCTTGCACTCTTTTTCTATATTTTTGCCTTCAAAGAGGAAAGCAGTCCCAGCCTGATGAGTCTGCTGAACTGGGAGAGGGAGCTGCCATGTACATTAGTACCTGTAGTCACACTGTTGAGATGTCATCTTGATGCTGGTGCCACAAATGGGATGATTATGGGTTACAGATGCTGCTGATAGTGCTTTCGAAATTTGTTCTGATTTTTTTCCAGGATCTAAGAGATCTTTTTGAGACACAAAGAAATACTGGCACCTGCACTTAATGGCAACAGGGTGATGCACTCCCCTCCCACTTTCTTCTGTCCAAGTTGTCCAAGCATTCCAGAGCTAGCAATAGGGAAACTAAACCTGAGTTTTCCATAGGCTGTGAGCTAGCTCTCATGATTTTATTGTAGTTCTTAATACTCCTGAAGTTCATACAGACTTTATATAGGGCTTAAGCAAGACTTGGGGTTTTAATGAAAAAACCTCACCACAAACTGAAGTACTTTGCATCTAAGTAATAAATATATATATATATATATATATATATTTATATATATTTACATGTTTGAATATATTACAAAGAAGAGGCCAGGCCATCTTGGACCTGTTCTGTATGTTCCTATGATTTTCCCACATCTTTCAGTAGGGTGTTGATTTCCAGAAAATCCAGTAAGAGACAACATAGGTGTCGCCTACTTTTTGGATTTGAGAAGCATAGCATGTAGAATAAAGGTCCTCCCAGAGACAACATAGCTTATGAGGTTTTCCTGGAGAATGACAGCCAGTTTTTGTATTCCCACTACTGTCTGGAAATCACTTCACCTACTAATGTTGCTGATATGTAATACCATAATATCTAGCTTCCATTTTAGAAAAATATCCCACTATCACTACATTTGGATACAAAGAGAAATTTCACCGCTGAAGACTGAAGCCCACCCATTCCACTAGTGGTCTTTAATATTACCTTCCTTACTGGTAATCACACCAAGTTCTCTCTCAGACCTTTTCTTAACACTCATTTTTCATAATTAGACACATGATTACCTGAACAGGAAATTCACTTCACCAAGTTAGATTTTAAGTCTTCCTAGGAAGTTCAAATGGCTACTTTGTGCTTTCTGTTACATTTGCACACATCTGTAGTAACAGGCTGAAAATTATCTTGGCCCTAAAGATGCAATTAACTAAATGTGTCATATTATTCGATGACAAGAACTCTATAAATAAAACCCCCTAACATAATACTACTCACTGCCAATCCACATCCAACCAGTCTTTATTCTGCAGATAAGTTTCCAACAAACTTCTGTTGCAAGGTTTCTTTTGAACTTGCACCCCAAATATCCTTCACTTCAGACTGCATGGACCTTATTCTAGCAGCTTTGTTCAACACAAGATGCAGACACACCATATGTCTTTTTGAAATGACAGGAAACCTGAACAACTCCTCTAATTGCTGAGCACTTATGTCTACACTTTACCCAAACGGGAACACTTTCAATTAAAAAAACACCTTGTTTTTCTTTCAGGAAAATGGTTTATTTTCTGCTCTTCTATTATCTTATGCTCAGTTGTTTCCCTTTAATTTCCTTTTGCACCTGGAATTAATTTCCATCAGCCTTGCCTTTACTATGTGAATTACCCATTTAAACTTTTCCTAACTTCACAAAGGTCTGTTTTCCAGTGAAAAACATGGCATGGCATGCTGCAGTCTAAACACAGTCTTGCCAAATGAGGATGATTACCTATCTGGTGGAGAACAGCTCCCACTGGATGTATGCATTTGCAGTGGCAGTGAGTTGGCATAATGATTTTATGAGCTGTGAAGAGCCTGTCAGTAGCTTTCCTCTCTGCATGCTAAGCAGTGCTCACCTGTTCCAAACCCCTGCCAATTATTCCTGTTCCCCAGGTGTGCAGCGCTTCGAACTGTGGTCACGAACGGAGTCTCTAATCTCTCAATCTTGCCTGTTTCAGCACAGGTACCACACCATGGTACAGCTCTGCTCTCAGTTGCAGTCTCTCTATTGCAGTCTATTTCTCTTGTTGGCACAGAAGTGCAGAGAATAGTTTTGGAAGTCTAATCCCTCTAGGACCCTGCTTTTGACTCATCCCCATTTTGACGTAAAACATACATTATTCATGATGATTGCAATCTGAAAGCCACTTTTTTAACCTCTGCAAACTACATTGCACTGAATGCATCACTCTAAACATGTCTTTATTGATAAGAAGTCTCACAAAACAACAAGTATTTTCTGTATTGTAAGATAGTACATAAGATTTTCACTTGCAACAAAAGCACTTTATGTCACCAATAGCTATATAATCTCTTCCTACAAACCCTGCAACTATAGAAAATAGGAATTTTTAGATTTCTTTGATATCAACTGTTTTGTGCATCCTTTATTGCTCTTATTTATCACCAGGTTTTCAATTTTTTATGCATTTATTTCATATAGAATCAAGGCTAAATCAAATAAACAGTACTGTAGCTCATCACTGTCATGTACCCAGACACTGGAGAAGACACCATAGGTCTGTCCTGGGCATCACACACAATATCTGGAGACTCAGCAGCTCCAAAATAGGACTCAGAGCAGTCACTACAAGTGAAACACATCCAAAAACCAACCAAGAGAAAAACAGGACCAGCAAAAGCAGAAGAGATCTCACACTGTTCTTGGGGCTGCAGTTCCATAGGTACCAGGAATCGCTCCAGTAAAAAACTTCAGCTTGAAAGGAAGGGATATTTTACCCTTCCTAATTGACAAGCAGGGAGGAGATGCATGGTTTGCGCTTTTAAGAAAGCAGAGGAAGTAAGATGAGATGCAAGGACTTACCTGTTAGAGCAGGCAGAGAACTTTTTTGGGAGAAAGGAGAATCATGGGGTCACTTTCATCTCCCCTTTGAAAAGGCTTAAGCCCACATTTCTGATTTTCCCAGGGAACACTACTACAGTTCATACCATGATGGATGAAAGAGCACATCTATCTGGCTAAAACTGTTATTTTAAAGAATTCAAGACCTGCTGGGTTTGAAAGAAAGCATTAGTGATAGTAATGGCATTGATCTGCCAGCACAAACACCCTTCTCCCAACACTATTGCTGAGCTTTACTGTGGGTTCTTTACTGCCTCACTTATATATTGAAAGAAACTACTGTTCACAGCTGTGATTTGTTCAGAGCCTGATCCTGTCCAGTTCTGTACAAAGGAGACTAAAGAGGAGTGAAGATGCTGCTTCTCACTCTCCCTTCTTTTCACTTCTGGTAGGGGATCTTCTGTTTGAGGCACGAGGTGGGAGAAGAGAGAAGTGTGGTGCTGTCCCCTACATCCTTTCCCCAGAAAGCAAAAGCTAGAGAGTATGGTTGGGTAGAAGGAGCCCTGTTAGCAGAGCTTGCTGGGCATCCAGGGAGAGGGATCCATGTTTCAACCTGTGAAGAACTGCCATAAAATCTCATGTTCTGGTGTAAATGTCAGCTACAAGCAGAATTTCTCCTCTAGGGCATTGACTCCAAGGTAATCACACTGCCACACTAAAAGCTCACCTGGCAGAGAGCATCAGAAAAATACTACTCTTCAAACCTCCTTTAAAGGTATTTTGCCAAGAAGGAGATTAAATCTCACAACACCAAAAAATTCAGAGGAGAAAGCTGAGCACAAGTCATACCCAAAGAACTACTGCTATTCAAGGCTCTGACATTATGTAAAACAAATGAAGTGCTATGAGGCAAAACAGTTGCAGTGGGGTTTGTGACTCTCACTTTATAACTCCTCCAATACATGTTGAGCAGGTTTGGACTGGAATAGAGCTAATTTTCTTCATAGAAGCTCGTATGGAGCTAGGTTTTAGATTTGTTATCAGCACTGAGAAGAACAGTGTTGGTAACACAGGGATGCTTTTGCTTACTGCTGCTGAGCAGGGCCTGTACAGTGTCAAGGCCTTTTCTGTCCTCACATGGCTGCAGCAGCAAGGAAGCTGGGGATACACAGGGTGCCAGGAGGGGACACAGCAGGGACAGCCAACCCTGACTGACCCAAGGGGTATTCCAGACCATCCACTGTCATGCTCAGCACATAAAGCTGGGGAAAGAAGAAGGAAAGGGGAGATGTTTGGAGTGATGGTGTTTGTCTTCCCAGGACATTGTGATATAGGGCTCCCCTTTCTGGGGATGGATGAACACCTTTCTGTCCATGGGAAGTAGCAAAGGAATTCTTCTGCTTTACTTGTTCACGCAGCTTCAGCTTTACCTATTTATCTGCCTTGATCTCAAATCACAAGTTTTCTCACTCTTCCTCTTCTCCTTCATCCTGCTGCGGGAGAGTGAGCAAGCGGCTGTCTGGAGCTTAGTTGCTGACTGGGATGAAACCATGACACATGTGGACAGGACTAGGCACCATGGCTCAGGAGTCCTAGATAGATCCCTGCAGACGCTTGGGTTGTTAAGCAATTTGATTTTTCTTTCAGTCATACCCAAACTTATCAACTAGAGTTAAGTCACAGCCCAAGGTCTTCCTGAAAGCCAAAGCTAAGGACAACAGAGAAGTTGTCTTCCTTCCAGCAAATCTTTAACCCATTAAAAAAGAAAAAATTGAAGCCCAGGTACCTTCAACTCCTAAATATACCCTGATGAAGAAACAGCGCATAACATTTTCCTATGCTTGTTTCAGCTTGCTAGTGATTGAAACTGTATACTTGAAGGAGCAGGTAATGATGACATTTTCATGGTTGGATTTCTCTCTTAAACCAGCCTGAATTACAAATTCTACTCAGCTGCAAAACACAAAGCAGTCCAAGAAAAGGATCAAGTCCACGAAAGCCCATGGGTTTGTTGCTCACATTGTTCTAGGCTTCTCTTAGTGGGTGACAATTTTCCCTACTGCCATGTGGGCAGAGGTAGACACAGTTGCTCACATAGTAGAGCACCTTCGCTCTACCAGTCCTCACTGGGAATCAGTGAAGTTCTTCATCCTTCTAAAAATAAACCACTAGTGCAAAAGGTTAGCTGTTTATTTGGAGAAATCTCAGAAAAAATATTTGAATACTTTTAAATTTCTTAGGGGATTTCTGACAGACTAAACCATTTCGCATCCTTTTATTTTGACGTTCTCAGAAGTAGGAATATCCAATATTTTAATTTTATTTTACTAAAAATGTGTGCTTTAGAAGGCATATCTTTATATTTTTCACAAACCTGAGAGGGGCGTGTCCTCTTATTAAAAGTAACCCTATTAAGAAAATGGGATTGCAAACATTAAACTTCCTAAATACAATGGTACTATCTTACCACTATCATCATAAAGATAAAAAAATTGAGTTTTTAATTATTGTAATGGCTGGAAGAAGAGGAAAAAAGCACCTCATTTAAGAGCTAGAAAGTTCAAACCATTCCCTTGTAAAACTCTGTATTCCTTCCCTTAGGAAAAAAAACACCTCTGTTTTGTTCTTTAAAGAAGTTGATAGGAAGCTGGCAAAGAGGAAAGGAGTAATTATACCAAATGGCACATTGATAATGAGCCTAAACACCAGTTTAAAAACCTCCCTCAGTTACAGCCTAGCAAAAAAAATGTTTCATTGGACTCTGAAAGGAGACAGTCTGTATCCATGTTCAGGAATTTTACAATAAGTACTAAATACTTTTGCTTTGAGTACCTAAGTGCAGCAGTACTTATGGTCTATGCTGATTGTCATTAGAATGAGAACTCTTTTATTTATTCAAATTATAGTTAGTTTAGACCCTTGGCTGTGGTGAAATATCTGTTTAGGCCCTTACAGTAAAGGCTTGAGTTTCAAAGATGAATACTCAAAGGGGACAAAAACATCCATGATTCCTTTAAGATCATGAATAAAGCATGGCAAGTTGCTGGCTAAAACACACTGAGTATTTCTGTGTGCTTTTCATAGCTACGATTTCACTTTTTTTTCCACCATCTTTTTTAGCATTAAGTTCTAGGATGTTTCATGGTTGCTGAGCTCTGCAGGATATTGTTCCTGCTCAATAGATTTATAGGAAAATCTCTGGTTTCTAAAAAGCTGCTGCTGCCTGGAAAAAAAGAGCTGGTGTGCATCAGATAATCAAATTGGTATATCTACCTAAGAAATGTTAGTTAAAGGAAGCACCTATCTGTGCACATAGCTTCAAGCTCATGAATTATTCCAAGTCCAGCAATCAGAAATAGCTCAAAAATTGAGAACAGGTTTAGACCAGAGCTAAGGAAAAAGATACTACAGGGAACCAAGAATCACAGAAAAAGCTCTGAAATACTTCCAGATGCTTTATGCTCTGAAATAATGCTAGGAGAAAGAAATGAATGAAATCCTGATTGTAGCACAGTGAACGACAAAGGAGTCAAATTACCTTAGCCAAACCATCTGGTGACTGGCCAAAGATGCTAAAGGGTCCTTTCCAGAACGCTAAAATTTACTTTAAAGAAATTGGCAGAAAAGACATTAGGACATGGTGTGACAGAGTACTTTCCACTGTATTGATGGGAATGATGGGAATGATGCCTTTCTGTTGTGTTTGAGAGAGGAACCAGTGGCATGTTGTGAGCTGCAAATGCAAGCAGAGCATTCAGCAGCTGGGGATGTGCCTACACAGAATCACTTGGCCATGAAATTGGCAGCAAAGTTCATTTTCAACATCATGAAGGTAACAGTGATAGGCATCTGCGCAATGTTTCATTTCAATCCAGAAGAAGGATTAAATTCAACCAAACCCTGACATTTCTTACAATTAAAACAAAGGGATCTCTTTTCACCCCTTCACTGCTGGTACTGGACAAAGCAACAAACGGATGAAATCTGTTTTTCCTACATGCTGAAAGTTTCCTTTCAAAATCATCAAGATTCTGCTACCAAGCAGATGATAAAAAAACCCAAATAAAAACTACCAAACCAAAACAATAAACCATAACAAGTACAACATAAGCCTTTTTGAGCATTTCCTGGCCATATAAACTGCCTCTTTCTATATAACCTGTAGGGAACAGATTCTCAATTTTAAGTACTATTCTCTTTTAGGAGAAGTATCTACAGGACATCCTACAAGTATCACAAATCCCTTTCTGTCAAGTCAAATATTATATGCTCTTCCAACTGAGCTGGAGTATTTGCCCCACAAACTTAATGTTCAAAAATCTCTTTAGTTAAACAGCATTTTTGTTTGAATTCACAAGTCAGAGACTGTCTTGAACCATGACATCTGGCTGAGTACACCAAGTTTTAGAAGGCTTATGATGGTGTTCAGATTGAAAATTTTTCCAAGCATTTAGTTAAAAAGGGAGGAAACAAGAAACAAAACAGGTATGTGACTGCAGGTATGAACACACAAACATATAAAAATGGAACCTGGTCTACATGCAATAATAATGCAGAAATCTGAACAAAATTAATCATAGCAAGTGAAGAATACCATTTTCTTGGTAAGCACAGGGATCAGGTGCACTATCTGAGAGCTGATAAATTCTACAAGTAATGCCCATCTTTATACATGCCTGTATTTAAAAAAAAAAAAAAATTATCTCACTGGGCCCAATGGCCAAAAAAAGCTGACAAAATGAAAAACAAATGAAAGCAACCCCAGAGAAAAATATCACCAAAAAGTGTCCTTCTTGAGCATCTCTGCAATGCCAGCAAATGTATTAATGAACTGATGCCTGTCTTGCTGTTTAGTGAACTGGCTGTTCTGCCAACTTGAGATGAATAAGAGAAAGAAGCATCAGCTCACTGGAACTACATGATCTCCCTATTTTCTTTTAGGCTCATGGATTTCTATGCTCAGCACAAGCACATTGAGTTCACAAGGAAAATGGCATTTGACTCAGATGACAAAAACGCATAGAAAACCAAAAGCACATTGGTAAGTAGACTCAAATAATGCAGGGAAAATGCTGTCCTTATTTAAAGGAGACACACAAGAAAGAAAGAAGGAAACACCTCCCGAGTTCTAGCTTGCTAATGCATGTGATTTAGGGGGTAGATTTTGAAGGAGAGGAAGCTACACAGCTGAGCCTCATAAGCCCCTCCTTTCTTTATCATTTAGATATCATGTCTAATTCTCTTCAGTGGCTGCTAGAGGAGCCCAAGTTTGGCAGCTACAAGGAGCAGACAGTCAGAAATTGCTCTTCTCTATTCAGATGCTGGAGCAGGCAGCACATTCCCTCCTAAGTGCCACAGCAGACTGCTGTAAGACACCTTCTCACCCTCATGACAATAAACCCAAAGACAATTATTTTGGGGCTGTGAATATTAATGAAAGTTTTACTCATCTCACTCTTCTACTTCTCAACAGGGTGCAATTCAAATTCAAATAGGCAAAGTTCCACACAAGTCTCTGCACCTGGCTTTCCCTTCAGGGTGAACCCAAATTTCAAGACTACTCATCCAATAAAACCAGTGTGCTAGCATAAGGAAAGCATCCTGTTTTGCTGGTGTATAGGAGGAGAGGGATGAGGTCTTTCAAATTCTGGTTTCACTTCTGGTCCAAATAGCTTCCACCATTCCATCCATCCATCCATCCATCCATCCATCCATCCATCCATCCATCCATCCATCCATCCATCCATCCATATGTCTGTGCACCTACACTGCTGACTGTTCAGTCTGTACATCTGAATTTTTATCAGTGTTGACATTTTAAGCAGCTTGGAAAGTAAAATGGGAAAGATAAGATTCTATAAAGCACTACAGCAGCATGACACACATACTCTTTATGAGAGTTCAATTTCAGATGATACAGAAGAAATAACATTCCTATTTATTTTATTTATTTACTTACTTTACCAAAAGTAAGGTTGATAGAGTCTCCATGTTAAAAATAACATTGGAGATGCACACATACAGTTTCAGATAGTATCAGAATATTGGAAACATCAAAGTAACTGCACCCAATGCATGGGGTAAAGAGAGATAAAGGTGGTGCCATAATCTTTATGACATGGACTGCTGACATTAGGGACCATGACTACAGTCCGTATAGATGTGAATATATGGATCATCAATAATTTGGAGAAACTTGCTAATACATAGACTGTGGGTGCAATAGACCATGGTGACATTTCCAGGTCTGGCTCATTTGTCATTAATACATCAATTACTCATTAATGAGTATTCTAATTATTTATCCTAAGATCTTCAATGCATTCAAGTCTGCTAATCAACACTTCCATCTGTTTATTCTTGAATGTGTATTAAAAGGATAACTAATACCAAGATAACACTAACTGTGTTGCAGCTGAACATCTCTTAGCCTACAGCTGAAGATAAAAAATAGGTATCAAAATTTCTAACAAAACCTAGACTCTTGTTTCTTGCCATAACTTGATAGTCTCAGTATTTCCATCATTACACTACTGTGCTTCCAGAAGATTTAAAATACCAGTAACCTCTGTTTTTTTAAGTAGATAATCAACTTCTCTTAGGAGGCAAGGTGAAATAAAAATCATTCTCTGCTACCTAAATCTCCCAAGATAAATTAAACAATTGGATCCATTTAAATTTTATTCCCTGCAGTTCTATTGCACAAAGCCATTAGACTAATGGCCTGAGAGATGTCATGCAAAAGATGACAGAGGGCAAGGTCCTTCTCCTAAGCAGTGATAGGGGAGGGTGTCTACTGAACTGCAGCACTAAACCTGTCATTCTAGCCTTGGGCTACACAGCTCAGGGCAGGAGGAAGGAAAGGGAAAATTTGAAGTACGCCTTACATTCTTTTCAAAATGATCCAATCAATATATACGCTGGGCTCTCCCTACACAAGAGGCTGTACATCCTAAATTGCAACCTTTGGGATTCAGAGATTCAGTAAGTCATGGAGACTGAACACTCTGCCTGATTAGGGGCAAAGAAACAGGTGCAGTAATAACAAACCAAGTTACACAAACCAAGAGCTTGGAGCCTGCAGGTCTCTTGCCCCAGTTTATATCCTGACTAGCACACTATAAATCATAAATATGCAGAAACCTGCCCTCCTCTCCTATTTGGATATTTTGGACACAATTTTACTTTTGGGGAGTAGGGGAGCACAGTGGGGGGGGAGCTTGGGGAAGGTGGGGAAATAGTTGTATTTTATTCCTGAGTCATATCTTCAGAACTTAAAAATTTCCACTGTCTATGCAGAGGAAATATGCAGAGACTGTCAGTCAGGTCTGGCCATCTCTCATTTGTAATTTTCCTCACTTGGGTTGCAGAGCTTCCTTTCAGGGAGGAACACTGCATGTCACTGCATGAGAGGTCTTTCAACAGCATAGCTTAGTGTTGGCTGATGGGCACTGTCATTTTGGGCATGTTTCAGGCAGGGTAGCCTGAACATTACCAAGCCAGAATGCTATGTCTAGTGGTTCCAAAAAAGCTGCAGCAGGTGATTTTATAGTGGCCAATTTTATTTTTGATTTAAATTATACCATGTGCTAGATGTTTCTCAGAGCAACAGAAATAACTCATCTTTTGAATCTAAGAGTGTCATCCAAAGGCAAAGGCTCTGCTAGATTTGCCTCATCTTCAGTAAGCTCGACCCAAAGCCAGAAAAGTCAGTGAGAGATGACAGTGACATGATCAAACATTATCTTATTCCTCTCCACCCAATCCTTTCTGAGACAAGAAGACTAAAAGCAACAGACCAGTGAAGATTCATGTCACTTCACAAGAGCAAAAAAACAGCAAGAGGACAGTTTTCCACCTCCCAGGGATGGCAAGAACATCATTATTTTCTGAGAAGCGTGAGAATCAAAGTCACAAAGGAAAAACAGGGCCTCCAAGTGTGTCCCAACCTCACTCCTTTGCAGCTTTGCTGCATTCATTTAGATAATGGCAAACATCACAGTACCCTCCAGTTTCTAAGAAAGCCACTGAAACAAAGCTGGCTTAACCACTGGACACTCTGGTGCTGCCCTTCAGTTATACTAGTCCCCTGATGCTGGAGTTTGGCTAATGGATTTGGGATGGTGTGTGAGACCTGGCGTGATCCATTAAAGAGACTACAAATATATCCAATTAATCTTAGACATCCTGGCAGACTGTTAGCAAGATGGTACTGCAGATACTTATACAGTGCTCTTGAAATTAGATTCTGGCTAATTGTGGGCTGAGTAAGGTGTCAACAACAGGAAGTCAAATTTGGTATTGTCTGATTGCAAATGAAAAGATCTTAGAGGATACAAAGGAATAGTTATGCATTTACTACCAGTCACTGAAATAGATCAAGAAACAAAATCTTACAATACAAAAATTGATGTAGAAAGCCTACCGCCTCTGCTGAGGGAGCAGAAATGAATGAAAATATCATAAGTACAACAGCATACTCAAAGGGTAGGTTTTGGTCATCAGTCCATATTTTGCTCAGAGCCCATAAATGAACTCTGCTGCTTTTAATGATATGATATATAAAGAAAAGGAAAGAAAAGAAAAAAAAAAAAAAGAGAAGAAAGGAAGTGACATCACATGGCAGAATACTGAGTCTTCTGATCTCTTCCCTACATACCCAGTAATTCTCTGATGTTTAGCTTTGACAGGCAGTGACAGCATTAATGAATAAAATTCCAATAATGGTTGTAAAGCGAAGTACTTCCATTTATCTCATTTCCATCTAAAGAAATGCAAGTTTCAAAAACTAAGAAGCCAAATGAGCAAATCACCCTCTAAGAGACACATCTCTAAGCAAGTAAGAGAACAAGAAAAGACAAAACAAAGAAATGGAATCCAGCTGCCCACCTGGGCAGGGACCAAATAATAGAACAGGACATAGAGGTGGTGGATGTAAAAAAAGGCACAGAAAGCCAAATTTATTCAGCTAGGTAGATACCAGGTGGTTTGAAGTGCTGTGGTAATAACAGCATGTAAAAAGAATATTCCCCTCCATGATCTATGCCACCATCCACATCTTGCCCCTGTTCTACAAACTGCCTCCATACTTTACACATGGAAAATCTGTGACCTTTTATGGTTTATCAAATAGTTCCGTATTATATTTCTGATGTATCTAACTTGATACAGAAGAATCAAAACCAGGCACATTAATCAAGATGGCAACAAATACTCCGAGTATATCATTACTGTTAAATACAGGAAAACCACTGTATTGATTTCATCATACTCAATGGCATTTTAACTGCTTTTTTTAAATGCTCACAAGAAAATGATTTTTTATTGCTTGTTTAGTGTTGCCCTAATCTTTGCATTTAAGAAGCTTACATATACCAAGACTTTAAACGTGGTTCTCAGATAGAAAGCAGGATGGTAAAATGCTATCAAAAGGTGACAACTTACAGCATCAGAAAGTGGAGAAAACAATAAAGGGAGGCAGAACTGAAACAGACAAGTTGTCTGCTCTCTAAAGACCCAAAGAATTGAGGTGTCCTCTTATCCAAGTCACTATGTCAGCAATGTGTAATAAAAATGAGGGGGTGCTGAGCCATGGTGACCAGTTACATCATCTTTGTTGGTTTTGTTCCTAAAACTCCTCAAATCAATGACACAGATATACAGAGTTCCCAGAAAAGGTGGTAAACACTTCCCCCATAAGGACACAGGAGTTTTCACTGAAAAACAAAGAACTTAGTCATCTGCTTGCATAAGCTAGACCCAATCTTGTGTACACTTTTTCTTCTCACACTATCTAATTTACCAAAGTGAAGATCTTGCTTACTACCTATATTTTTCCTTCAGTTTCTGTTAATAATGTAAATTATATTGCAATTTTGGACAAGACATCTTCCAGGGCACTTCAAAGTAAGCCTGGAGCTCTGCTGGGTGACAGCCCATGCAAACTTGGCCGTGAATTTCCTATTGCCAGCAGTGTCACCTGGAATGGTACACAACTGGCTTATTTTGTGGCCAGCGGCTTTTGCTACAGGCAGTTTAACAGGATGAGTTAGTCACTACAGAGATGCATGTGAGCAGTCAATGACCTACTCTAAGCTTCGTGATATTTCTTCAGCTTTATTTTGGGACATAAATGTCCCTTCCTCTCTACCCCCATCCCTTTTCTTTCCTTCAGCTGCAGGCTAGCCAACTGAAAGAATTGCCAGTGTTTAGGGAAAATCTCACATATCACGGGTCAGCCACTCATGTTTGCTGGTCTTGACAAATGTGTAAGCCAGGGGGATGGTCTCTTACAGCCTAAATGGACCTTTTTGTTCCTCTTCCTCCCCACTCTCCTCCCTGCCTGCAGGCTGTGCCCATCCACAGCAGCACTAACAGATCCCTGCTAGTCTCTGAGCTCAAACCTACAGGTAACTGATGAGTTTTTGTTAGTCCCCAATGTGCAAGACAAAGTGACCAGAGCAGAGAACTGGGACTTTACCCACTCTGCTCTTCGGAAAAAAAAGAGATAAAGGAACATGTCCTGCCTGCCTTGGGATTTTGCCATCTGGAAGTTATCATGAGTAGGCATCACACCTTCCTCCTAGAAGGCACATTTATTCTCAGCCTGTAAAACACCAAGGGCTTGTATCTTCCAGAGCAGAAAGTGATGCTAGTGGAAGCAAAGTTGGCCACGCAGCTCACCAGCAACCTGTTGGGACATGGAGCATCTTTGCTTGATTTAATCAACTTTCTCTAGCATAGTACCATATTCACACAAATCAAATACTACAGAGTTCAATGGACAAAATTAGACCAATTTGATTCTATGATCTGTTCTGCAAAGGAGACGTATTTCACTCTGCAATGAAAGCCCGTGCCTTTCCCCCCATTTGCCTCTCTCTTTACAGCAACTATCCCCCAGGGACTAAAGACACACATTGCATAATTGTGTCAGCTGTTTAAACCTCAAACATGTTTTTCAGCTTCCCATGCCTCGCAACAGGACCAGGTACACTGTTTTTTTACCTACTTTTCCATTCTAGGTAGTCTAATTTTTTCACTCCACAATATTTTACAATTTTTGAGAGGTATCACTGTAAAAGATTGCAATGCCTCATAGCAACATACTGCGCTCACTCTGCAGATGGTAATGGAAGAGCAGTTACCATCTGAAATAATGTGAGAATTAGTGAAGTAAAACTTATTTCTGTACACAGTTCTTGCAGGGCTTACAGTTTGTCTAGAAGATAACTATTTAATTTAGTAATTACTTTTGTGGGAAGCAATAAAATCGCCTCAGAGACAATCTCTTAAGTGATGCTAAAGTAAATGTTCTCAAAGTTCCCAACTAAAAGAAATGAGTCTTCTGTTCCAGGTGGGAATCACACATGCATACACACACACACACACATACACAAGCACAAGCCCCTATACACAACCCTCCCCTTTCCTATTTGGAAAAGATATTTATCTGGAAGCTCTAGAAGATGGGCAGTGGCAGAAAAACAAGTGTTGGAATTCCCACAGCAACAGTATCTCAGTCCACATTGATTTTCATGCATACGTAAGATCTTAGAATAATTTCTGCTTAAATAGCAAAACCATGAAGTATAGGAGCACATAATAAATAGACTGAATATCAGCTCTGAGTGAAACCTTTCAGGTATGTTCATTCTTAATATTTTTTGTACTTCCACTACACTTGAACCTAAAGACCCTAAAAGCCTCAAGCCCCACAGTCCTTGGCACTAGGAATGCAAATGGCAAGAGACAGTCCTTTCCTTCCCCTCTCCACTGAAGGACTTGTAATGTATTTACAGACCAGCAGGCAAGTGGAAGGAAACCCCACTATTTCAGTTTTACAGACAAGGAGTTTGGGTACAGAGTGACACATGATGGACATGCCTGAAGTTGTTCAGAGATACTCTGCAGAGAACCCTTGAGCTGAGAACCCTCATTTGTCAGTGATAAAAAACTACTTCGCTATGTGAATTCCTTCTCTTCCAATATACTCTTAAGTTAACTGCTTTCCACTTAAGTTTTCTTGTCAGATCCTCTGCATAAAAATCAAAAGTATCCCACTTCAGTTGTTCCACTCTTTCTGTTAGGTCATCTCTGGGTGTCTTTGAAGTCTCTATAGTTCTTTCTGGCCACAGTGAGGTAGAGGTGTGTCTGAAGCATGTTCCAGAGCCAGGCTCAGAATTCAGAAGGACACTGAGATTTGCAGTCAGCATAAAATAAATAAAAAAACAGCCGAGCCTCTTCCTTTACTTGTTTCTCTGATCACTGTTGTTCATCAGTCATGTCATCTGCTATGACCCAGCACTATCACAGCCCTCACAGAGACCACCAAAATCAACACACTGAGAAATGCTCTGTACATCCCAGGAGATGCTTAGCATTGCAGTGCACCTTGATCTCTTATAGTTCTAGCTCCTTCTGCTCTGCTGGATTATCAGTCACTTCTCCACATTTACATTCAGAAAGCATTTTCATTCCTCTTCATGATTCTGGAACAACTTGTGTTGTCTCCTCAATTCTTGTATGTTTTTTCTTGGGACTTTTGCTACTCTTCACCATTCTGCTTCTCCCAACACCTCTCTTGCAGCCCTCAGCCTTCAGAGCTCAGCCCTGATTGCTCCTGTATTCCTGGAGGTGACTCATATCTCTCTTCACTTGACCTCTCCCTCTCGGTTCAGTCCACCATGTCTGATTGCCTCTCTGGCATCCTGTCCTGAATATCTCATTCTTCACTCATGTACAGTTTCACCACTTTATTTTCAACACAGTTTCTGTTATTCTGTCACCCAACCTTTCAGTATTGGTGCTTTTATAGACCTCTCTTGTTATTTTCTATTTTTCTACTAAATAAGCATTAAATATATTAATTCTTTTCAGTCCAATGGTTCAAGCATCTCCCATGACCATCTTATTACTGTAGCCTCCTGCTTCTCTTTGAGGTCCTCACTTCTTATTTTTTACCTCATCAAATGCTGCATCCACACCAACTCCTTTTACCCCTACTTCAGTGAGCCCATCTTCATCGCCAAATTCCTTCACCAACTTCTCTCCAGATTACATTACCTCCCTTCCAAGATATCATATGACTCAGTACCTGCTTCTATCTCTTCCTTCAGTTTCATGGTTATCTCTTTCAATATTCTCATAGTCATGACTTTAGCTGGTGGTCTTTGAAGGATTTCCCTCATTTTCAGAATAAAATTTTCTTTCTCCTAGAGTAGTAGAACAATGAAAATGCAGAGCGAGACAATGACTAGAATCCAGGACTCATAGCTGGATTTGGAGGATATTTCAGTATTAAACCAGTGTATCCAACTGATCTGCTTATGCCATAGGGACTGAATCCTAGTCTTTGTACATGGTTCCAACAAATACAATAGTTTCTCAGGTCACAGGAGCCACATAGGACATTTGGGTATGCTAGAGCAGCCACAGGTCTGCAAGACCACCTATAAACTATACATAATTTGAATAGGAGGGTAGGGGTGCTCACATTGCAGAGTGCTGTGCATTTTCCTTATAAAAAGTAGCAAGTGGTCCCCGTTCTGAGTGCTCTTTAGGCTGGGCAACTGTGAGGATGCACGGACATCTTGAGATCCCGACAGATTTCTTTGTATCTGAGCTGGTCACAGATTTTTACCTGACTTGTCTGATACGATCATCACATAATTTCAGTTCATGATATTATCCTTTCCCTCCAAACACCAAAAGGTCTAGAATTAGTATTCACCAGAAAAAAAACAACTGGTATTTTTTACTGCTGAAAAATGTGTCAGAGTCAAATCAGTGAGTGTCCCCAGGCAGCATAGCTGGGACTACAGTTTCTTTACTTTCTGAAAAAAAACTCTAGTTGTGCATGCTGGTGGGAAAGAAAAAAATTAAGGTTTTACTGGTATTAGTTACTTCTAAAATTGTGATCTTAAAAGTCATCTGCATGAGGCAGAATGAAATCCTATCCCACAGAAAGAAGGGGCAAACCAGACCGATGACATGCTCTGGAAGCCTGCTGGCTGGGAGCCTCTCTGCTCTATTCTTTGCCTCTCTAGGGTTACTAAATTATCTCCTGCCAAGAGACATACCCTGCCCTCAGAGTATCTAATGGTTTGAAGCTAAATAACCAAACACAGAAAAGGAAGCAAACCCCTAAAATACAAACCTCTCAGTCTGTGAAGAGTTATAAGTAACCGGAGTTATACATTCATATGCATCCATGTGTACACGTGTGCTTTATAAGGATGGAAAGCATATTCTTTTCTTACTGTGCTAAGATTTCAAGTACAAGGTTCCAAAAAATCCCCAGCAAAAGATATTGATGCAATTGAGTTTTAGGTCAATTCAATAAATCTAGGAAAGCACATTTTTATAAATGGCTTCATTTGCTTTTAAGGATAAATAAACTACACTAATAGTGTACAGCAACTACTACTGCTGGACATAGCCTTTCCTTCAATATCTGTGGGGCTCTCTGTCAGTAGCAGCACATAACAGGAAAGGAAACACTCAACAATTTACATAGCATTCATCAGATTCTTCCCTCAGCTGTAGTGGCATAAGCAGAAAGAGTGCTTAACCCACTGTGGGTTTCCAGGCTTCTCAGACTATCTTCTCCCTTTTCACCAAAAGCAATTCTGTTCAGCTTTAGCTTCTTTTTAATCAAAGAACTATAATCACACTAGCAGGATACTAATTCTAAAGAGACATTAGCAAAACCATGGTTACTTTGTTAAACTGCAGACCTGTGGTTGACAAAGAACCATGAGATCCCAAATAATATTTTGTTCTTCTGCACAGAGCAAATGAAAGCAGAGTTGGTTAATTAAAATATTGTTATTAATAATAGCAATAACACTAACCTTAATGACAAAAGCTGAAAAAAGAAGTGCCAACAACTACTAAGAACCTCAGCTCAAAAAATGATAACAATTTCATATTCACATTTACAATCAAAAAAAGTCTTTTCCTGACCTTCAGAAAATGAGATCTGTGTACCACATCAGTTAATAGGGACTTAACTCGAGTGCCTTCAGTCCTAAGTAACATGCAAATCCACACAGCAAAGCAAAGTAATAAAACATTGAACAAGAATGTGGGGTAACATCTGTGAGGCTATTTTTTGCCTGAATGCTTGTATGCTGCTCCTAGTTCTCAGCTTCTCCTAATTGCTGACTTCGGCAAAATCCAAAGAATTTGTCATTGTTGCCTTCAAATATTTGCATTCCTAGAAACATAAAAAGCATATACTTACCTGTAGCAACACCTGTGATTGATTACACCGTCACTCTCTGAATACCCTCTAGAGGTTTTGCTCAGTCCCAAAAGGAGAGGGGGAAGGGATGAGAACAGTTGTCTGAAGAGCACTATATTAATTCCAATAAAAATACAATTTCCCCCATGCATTTGACAGCACGATGAAAATCACACTAGTGGTATTCCTGATAAACCAGACCTTCCAGATACTCAGCTGAGTCAAGCAAACTATTGCAGCACGACAAGGAAAAAGTTGATGTATCAGGGCAAAAAAACCCTGATCTAAAATTCATAGGAATGGGAACAAAACACAATCAATACAAACAGCAATTTCTATAGCAACTGGGGAGAAAAGGGAAGGGGGGGGGAAAAGAGAAGAGTTAACTGTTAGCACTGCCTTAACTGTTAGCACAAAGCTTCTGTGGCAAATGAAGGGACCTGTCCCTCTTGGCATCTCCCTGATCGACAGGCTGAATCAATGCCCAGCGCATTCCTCCCGCGCCTCCTTTCCTCTTTCCCTGGGATCTGTGGAGAAGCAAGCCGAGCATCCCAGGCTCCGACGGGAGCGCACACATGTCCGCGCACCCCCCAGCAAGCACACGCGCTCCCCTGCCTCGCTCCTACACCCACAGCATCGCAGCACTCACCGTCACGGGCTTCCTCCCCGCGACTGCAGTTGCTGCAAATGTGTTTGATCTCCTTGCCTATGTGATACTGAATCACAAACGAGACATTGTTGTTAGTGGTGCTGGTGGGCTCCTTCAGTGGCTTCATCCTCACTAGGTAGAAAGCTTTCTTTTTAGGTTTCTCTCCACTCATGTCTGAAACCGAGCCCTGCCTGCAGCCAGCAGAAGGAAAAGCCAGCATCCCAAGCTGCCTGGCGTGCGTGCAATCCGCCATCCGCTCCCGCTCGCCTCGGTGTTTAGCTGCCACACACAACAGGGATGAAGGGGAGGGCTGGGGGAGAGGGGGAGGCGGGAGGCAGAGCAGGCAGAAGCGCTGCCTGAGCCTTGCTGCCTGCCCTCCGCGACCCCGCTCCTTAACCCATCCCCCGGGCTGGGCTGGAGGATGCTCGGCGTGTCCCCGCTCCGAGCCTGTCCCTTAGCCGCGGGAGCCGGACACAATTGGCGGAACGGCGGAGCCTGGCACACCTCTGGCTACCTTGCCGCCTGCGAACACCCAGAAGGCAGAGCCTCCCTTCGCTTCCCGTTCCCGCTGCATCCCCTTCTCGCACGCCCTTCCCTGTCCCCGCAGGCCCCCGAGCGCCCCGGGCCGCGGCCCTGCGGGATGGTGGGCACAGCCCGGCTCTGCCAGCGCCGCCGTCCTCCGGCCTGGAGAACACGGCAACAGGGGCGGCAGGCGCCCCATCCCACGGAATTAATGATGTACACACAAAAAACTGTCCGGCAGCGGGCTGCAAACCCTCCTCCCTGGCTCTCCATCTTCGGCTGCGGCTCAAGGGGCCACAGGGGCACTCCGCTTCAGCTGCCCCAGCGAAACCAAACCTCAGCCGCTTCTCATTCTTGATTTTTCTTCCCCCTTTGCTTCTTATTAAAGCCAGATAAGGTGCTTGGTTCGGCTCACGCAGGGCTTAAGAGGGCAGCCATGGACAATGGCTGGCACCACCTGGTGACTTCGGCACAAGAGCCCCTGCAGGGGCACTGCTCCTCCACGGCAAAGGCTGACCCACACTTTGTGACTGCTTATCTGGGCGGTGAACTTCTTTGTCTCCCTTGCCTCCTGCCCATAGTTGCAGCTGCTCCGGAGAACAGCCTAATGATTCCAGGCTGCCCGCATTTCCAAAACTCCCCCTGCCTGAAAGGGATTATAATCCTCGGCCAGACACGCTGTCAATCCCCTACTGTCCAGCTGCCCCCAAAATGCTGTGTGTTTTCACGGCATGGTAAACAACCCAAGCTGCCCAACCTGCCGAGGCAGCATCTTAGGACAGTGCCTGTGACACAAAAAATGAGGAGAGTGGGGGTGAAGATGCTCGCTTCTTGCAGGTTCTGGGAAGGAAAGCCTGAAGAAGAGATAACCTCAGCTGTTCTGGCTGCTATTACAGGGAATGTGAATGCTGGTTCTTTAAATTTTCAGCAAGCTATCAGTTTGGCAGGCACTAAGCAGAGAGAGTGCAATTGGGGCAGATGAAACACGACAAAGAATAACACCACTCTCCTTATTTTTAGCCAAAGCCCTCACTCACTGTTACAAGAAATCCACTCATTCTGCAATTCTTTACCATCTCCATATATTGTTGCCCCATGTTTTACTGCAACATGAGGACAAAACAGCCTTGATTCTCTTCAGCTACACATGAAACATCAGTGAAACTTTTGCTTAAAGAAGACAGAGCAGAAATTTAAGGATTCAGTGCCATGGTGTTCCTCAAGTTCATGCATGCACACACACACACAGGCACACAGAAGATGCATACAATGAAACTGCTGACCTACTTGTTCTGTGTCATTCTGATGCAGGTCTGACTTCTCACCTGGCACTCCTGGGAGTTGAAACCAAATGCAAGGCTTTACTTTTCTCAGCAGAGTTCACGAATCAGCCTAGGTACTATCAGATCTCACAGAAATACAGACTGAAGCAGGCTTTCAGCAGAATTATGCTGGTCACCAAAGCCACACAAGCATCCTACACACTGGGCTATGTATGTGGTTTATGGTGAATAGAGTCGGTCACTTCTCACAGGTGATGTATTGCCCCAAAGGACTTGATTTTGCATGTGTTGCTCATCTAAAATTCTACCCGTTTCATATAAGTGGTAGGAGAACAGGGAATGCACAATTATTCAGGAATAAGCAGGTGAATTCTCCAAACGTGTGTAGTGTGTAGTTCTGAGTCAATGCACTGAAAAGCCATCCCTTTGAAGGCCTGATGCTGAGATGCTGTTTGCTATGTTACACATTTGGAAAAGAAAGGCTGAGAAGAGTTTGATTCCCCCAGCAGTCAGACAGCAGTTCAGACACTCGCAGTGGAATTCCCTCTAACTTATTCATTGCCTTTGAGAACACCTTCAGTTTGGTTGTGATTCAGAAAATAATTAGGTGAGCTGAAGACATGATCATAATTCACCTTCTGAACTTGCTTAGAGTTCACAGCTGTCACTGGTATTCAGTACTGCTGCATTATGGAAATGGGTCAGGAGAGGAAAGCACATTCAAATGTCAGCTTCCCTGAATCTGGGAAATATGAGTGTTAATGAAATGCAGGGTGAACTCAAAACTGGAATATCCTATCTGCTGTCTCAGGGCAGTTTTGGGATGCTGTGCCTCACCTGTCTTAAGAAAGAAAACTAGAGTCAGTTCAGAAAAGCTGAGGACCAGCAGAGCTGGTCTTGTAAGGCAAATGGTCTTGTAGTTCAGGAATTTGGTAAGACTCAGAACATGAAAAACTGGGTCAAGTCATCAGTCTTTTGCAATCTCTCTCTGTGAACTCAGAAAAATTATTTACAACCTCTTGATATCTCAGCTCCTTGCCTAAAGAACAGTGATGCTGATGTTTCTGTTTTTCAGACAAATTTTATGAAATCATAATCCAAGGTTCTCTGAAGGTGTTTGTATATCACAGAGAGAATACAAACAGACTTTTCAAATACAGAGACTCACTGTTTATAGCAAAATGGGGGGAGGGGGGGGAAACACAAAAAACATGTTGCATCAGGCTTAGCCCAAACAGTTCACTCATTCCAGGCTTAAATTTTTTGTTTCACTTGACTTTATTTCAACAGTATTTATCCCTCCTCTTGCAACTCATTTGATTCTAAAGCCATAAAATTCAACTTGGATCTGAAAATAGACTTCATATCCAAACACTGCATTTTTACTGACTCCGGTATTATCTCCCCAATCCAAACAACTTTTAGAGAGGAACAAAAGCAACTTCTTTCTCAGGCAGAGACTAGAAGATTATCACCTGCATTCTAGTCCAGCCTCACATGTACTCCATTCTGTGAAACAACCAGCAAATACTACCAGAGTGGACTGAGTTTTACAAACAGATCCCAGCACACTGCAGAAGCCCAGCTGTGCTGACATGTTTGTGGATGATTGGGAATTAAATAACTGGTGAATAAGAACCCCGAATTATCATGGAGAGAGACCAGCACATTTTTGCTTCCAGGTGCTATGTATTTTGAATGCAAACAAGCCCTGAAGCCATCTGCTAGTATGTCTCCTGTAACATGCTCTTTGCTATAACATGCAAATTGTCTTCATTCCTAAGAGCTGCCTTACAGAGAATCTGAATTTGCCACAGCTCATAAAACAAAAATATGTTTAATTATGATCTGTTTAATTACGATGAAAGCTGCCACTGCTAATCATTTCCAGGACAAATAATGTAAAATGAATGTACTATAGTAGTCCTGCAGAAAAGGACTTGCTTTGCCTTTTTAAAGACAGGTGAAAAAATAAGGTCAAATAACTCTTTCACTGCCTCAGTGCACAGCTACACACCTTGGCATAATTTGATTGCACAGTGGACAACAAAAATCAATGAACAGGATGTCAGATAATTCATTATTTGACAATGAATCAACAAACTTGCATCCTATTCCCAGCCCACATTTGCTTCTTCTATAAGCTTGGGAAACCTTCAGTTCTTTCACCCCTGCAATCTTTGCCATTAAGGAGAGTTCCAGTTCCATTGTCCATAAACATGAAATGGAAGCAGCATCCCCTTTAAACAGATAAGTGAGATATTGGTTCTTAACTGCATCAAAACCTCTGAGGCTTGATTCTGTCATACCATTTTTTTCCCCCTTTCACCACGTCTTCCCATGTCAGAGATCATTTGGCTAAGAGCCTTTTTTTTTGGACACTGTGCCGTCAAAGAGAAGGCAGGTTTTCAGCTGTATTCTCCACTCCACAGAAAAGAAGCTCTCTCTTACTTCTTTCTCTAAGCTGTGGCACTGTGAAAAGTGGCAGTCAGGACACCCCTGAAGTGTGCCTCAGCTGAACAACATGGAGGTTTCTGTGTGGGCTGGACAGGCTCTCTCTTCCAGCACAAATAGGTGGGCAAGAGAAATTGTGTGGAAGCCTCTGATCCTTGTTTCTTCAATACAAATGTTGTCTTGGAGAGCTGTAGTGTTCCCCTGAGGAAGCTATGGCACTGTCCATATGAAAATGCTAGACAAATGTAAGTCTAACAAGGCAGCATCACTTCTTCTCAGCAGTTTAGTCTTTCTAACCAAAACACCATGATTCACGTTTTGCAGTCTATTTAGGCAGTGATGTTTTTACAGGGATGCTCCGGTACTTGGCAGGTTTTTTTAAATATTTTGCTTTCCTTCCTATTTCCTCTGCACATGGTACTAAACATCCCAGTGAGAATAAAAAAGAGATAAAAGATAAATAAATTAATTACCAGCTGCTCTGGTGATTAATGCACACATCAATGTTGTGCTACAGATAGTGATACAAACTTACTCAGCTTGGAGTAAAGAGGGAAATACGTACAATTTGATCACTGACTACAACACATGAATCAGCCCCTAGCACAGTACTTCCTTTGGTAACAACTTCAATTTACTATAAAAAAAATGCCCTCAAAACCACCTCAGGATAGCTGACATTTGTCAAAGGAGTTTGTTGCCAGGTGTAGAATCTTTCTAGTTGTGATGCACAACTCAAACTTGGCTACCCAAATATTCTCTGTTTGTCAGGCAGTTACTGCAGCTGGAAGTCTCTGGTCCATGGCAGGGGCTCCAGAGTGCTAGGCTGACAGTATTTCTGCTTACTATGTGGCATATCAGCAGAAATGGGAGGGCAAGGAGGAGAGAGAATCAACCTGAGACACCAGCAGGCCAAAATAGAATATGACCTTTTTAGTTTTGCAGTTATAAACACATTCTTAAGCAACAATCCCAGCTACTCCTGGCAGTCTTCAGCCCAAGAGAGCCAGGTGATGAGTGCTGCACAAACAAAAGTGAAGGAAGAAGAAAGGCAAGAAAATACCCCTTCCTGGCTTTCCTACATTCAGCAATACTGCTGAAGTATCACACATCTCATTCTTGCTCTACCTGCAGGGCTCTCCACATCCTGTGCACATGCTTTGCCGTGATGGAGTCCTCTCCTTATTTAGGAGAAGCCCTGCTTTATTTCAATGTGATGCCATATGGTGTGATGAAAGTGAACAGAAAAGGTTACACACAAAAAACACATAAGCTTAGGAACACCTGTTTGCTGCAAAAGTGAAAAACTACTGATGGCAAAGGCCTACTAAGGATAAAAAGGAAGATGTCATCCTACCTAGCAGGACAGATGGAAAGTTGCTGAGCTGCCATTTGAATGCCCAAACATCTCTGTGCAATTAGGGCCCAACGGCCTGATGAAGCTAAGGGTAAACATCAGCAATGAACCATTGTGGGGTCTGGAGTTCTAAAGCAGCTGAGCAAGCAACCATTAACATTAGATGATGCTGAAAGGAAGACAATCTTCATACTGAAATTATAGCTGAAGCTCTTGCCGTAGCAGAGCTTACTGCAAATCCTAGCACCAGAGCCATTAGTCACTACAGTCCTAACAAGGTCATTACCTCCCATCTTAGAAAATCCACTCTCAGTTTTTGTATGTAATTTTGCTGTGGCATGCCCTGCAGTTTTATGATTGGTTTAGAGCACATTGCATATCCTGCATAACTTTCAGAGGAATGGCAACCTTTTTTGCCTTGACATTAGACACAGGATAGAGCAGAGGCATGAATCAAAACCTCGTAGCAGCCCTGCATGATCTAAACTGAGAGTCTGATATAGTTGCCATCTTGAAGTTCACAAAATGTGGTTCCAAAAACCTCACTGCAATTATGGGATTGAAACCAAGGAGGAATCTGAATTAAGTCCTGTGTGGCCAATTTAATAATTCCATTTAGGAAGGATCATATTTAGCATTGGTGTAAGCATATAGACTGAAGCCTGACACTGATAATTGCTTTGCCCCATGTGTTTGGAACTGTGGGAATAGACTCTACTAGTAAGATTCACTAAAAAATATGGGCCTGACCCAGTGATTATTCAAGTTAATTGGAATTTTTCCATGACATTAGCTGCACACCTTAACATATACCAAAGCTCTACAGCACTGGTGACTTGAAGACTCACATCAGTGCAGCAGCTTCCTTGCTAGTTACTCCCTGCTTGACACTGAGAGAATAAAGTATGATATACCCTGTATTTTCACACCCTACCCCACCCCAAAATACCTTTTTCTTTCTGTGCTTAAATAGAGAAACAGCTCTCCACCTTCTGCTCTCCTTCCATCAAACCCAGAGCTGTCTTATATATACATGCAGAAAAATATTTTTAAAAACCTCACAAAACTAAACCCACAGTCAGGTATCAGGCTGCATCTAGAATTCCTCACAAGGCTCTGTTCCCCCACAGCCTGCTAAAAAAAGCGCAGCGGGGGGAGAAGTCAGTGTGCCTGCGTGTACCTGTGTGTCTCGCAAGCCCCTGGGGGAAAAATCTGAATATGACTTATTCTTGTCACAAATGCTCCTAGACAGCAAAAAGGGAGGAGGAAGGTCCAGAGGAGAAGTCCAGGCCTCTAGAGCAAATAAAGTCAAGCACTGGTCATCTCTGGCTGACAAAGAGGCAGAACTGCTCGCACAACATGGATTAGTTTTATACTGCTTCCCACAGATATAGAAAACCTGGCACTTACGGTTTTGTTGACTCCGAGTAAAACTGTATGTTTGAAAAGCAAAGCAAAGAGGGCAATAGGAAGGTTCCAGAGATGTGCATTACAGTTGTTTCATACGAAGAACCTTAATTTGGACAAAATTAAGTGTTTCACTTAAAATAACATGGGAAATACAGTAGAAGCCCTGGATTTAAAATATGCAATAGAGAAACTTGGCAATAGAGAACCTTAGCAAGGTTCTACTGTGATAAACTTATGACTTGGAACAGCCTTTTCTGGACACTCTTAAATGCAAAGAGGACACAGTAAAGCAGGTCACAGTCATCATCTTTCAAGATGCCACTATGGTTTTCTCCATGTTTTCTCAAGAATTACACATATCTCAAGATAAGAACAAAAGAAACAATGTTGAGAAAAAAAAAATCTACTTTTCATTGCTAGTGCCTGGAAATCCTGGGTGATCAACTTCAGACACCTGAGAAAACATCAGTCTTTCTAGAACTGCCACTTGGGATACCCTGAATCTCTATCCCTTTGAGAGTGTGTGGGACAGACATGAGAAGTCTAGGACTTCCTGTCACAAACCCTCAAGGACTGAGCCATACACAGTGCTCTGTCTGCCCTGGCTCCAGAAAGGTCTGAGTCATCTGGCTTTAAGGAAAATTTAAGAAAATAGGTCAAACTGAACTTCCCATCACAGTGAATTGCAGTGAAGTCAATCAGCTTGCATAAGCATTGCTCTCAGCACAAACTGCCCTCGTATTTCTGGCTCCATAACTAATCAAATTAATTCCTGATCATATCAAATAGTATGGCTTCCCCAAGAATGCACAGACTAACACTCCCTACTGATAATCCTTACTTATAAAAGCTGCTTCTCAGGTCAAAATTATGGAGAAGGATCACACTGCAGGAATCTTTGCTGAAGTAATACGTCCAAAGTAGGTAGGAGCGTGGCCTGAAATTGCTAGATGGACCAAAAGATTTATTTCCAAGCAATTAAATGGATAGTTATTATCTCAGAAACTCTCTATTGGCTACTGAGATCACCAGCCTACAGCAGAAAAAGTTACAATCAGCACATAATAGGGATGACTGGATTTTTTGCCTTTATAAATGACTCATATTAAGTCTGTTGCTTGCAGTTCAAAACAGTTTACTTGAAGGTCAGGGATATGACTGTGCATGAAGCACATTCATTTAGGGAACACTTTCATACAGAAAAGGAAACAGCAAATGAAGAAGAATACGTTTGACAGACGTGGCCCCATAGAGCTCATCTGCAGTAACACAGTTAGACACTCTTACCCAAACTTTCCAGGTCAATGGCCTGGGACTTGCCATGTATCCTGTGTGCCAGTGGAGCAGCCACACAAAACTAACAGGTTTTCATTTCAGTTTCGCAGCTCACTATGGTTCCTGTGATTTCCAGTACCAGTGTTTAAAGCAAACTTTAAACTTTTGTGACTGAGAAAGTCACAAAATGCAAATGCTTTGAAGAATGGAGGAATGGGGAAAGCCACACAGTAAAGTCAAACTCTGACCAAGCTCAGACAGAGGATGAGAGATTGAGCTGGGAGAACAAGCTATAGTCTCATGAGGTCTAATAGAGGTACAAATGAACAGGCAAGCAGGCAGAATCAACCGGGAACATGAGATGAGGGGAAGTAACATTCAGCCAGAAGAGAAAGAAGATAAAGGGAAGGAGAAAGAAAAAAGAGAAGATCAGGAAACCTGGGAACACCTCCCTGAACTTCCAGGGTGACTTTGAAACAGACCCTCCCAACCTTCAGAGGCTTCCCCCCCACTGAAAAGCACTTTTCAATAACACATGAATAGTCCAGGAACCAAGAGTACTGAGGCAGCTGCAAAAGCTGATTAAGGTATGAACGATGGCAAAGCTGTAGGGGGAAGCTTTCATAAGCATCTGCCTCCACTGAGCGCGACAGCAGCACACACACTGTCAATCACCTCCCTTTAATAAGTGCTCACATTTTTCTCAAATTAGAAATTAAGACAACACAAATCCCTAGGAATAGCATACAGTTTCTATACATATCACCCAGTGAGCTAGCAGCGCTGAAGTGAAGCTTCTGACATTATCACGAGCATCTTCTTCAGTCTTTCCTCCTTCAACATAAACATGGGGTCCTCTGAACGGTACAGAAACCTGTATGAGGAACTTTTTATTTTCTCCAAAAAGTAGCACAAAAAAAGGGTTCTGACTCTCCTCTTTTTAGCCCCTGTTTACTATGGGTCAGTCATTTTTCATCGTGACCTATCCCTTAGTCGCTGCTTTTACTTTCACTGTGGACTGGTGTGAAGCACAAGCATGGAGGGAGAAGTTTGGCTTTGCACCAGTCCCACGTCATCGTTCTCCTATGTCCCCAGAGTTTAACACAGACAGGCTTTACAACACCAACAGACAATACATGCACCGTCAACAGGTCTTGCTGACAAAAAGCCATATTAAGCATTGTTTACCTCTTTAAAACCTTGAATAGGAGTCAACACAAAGAAGCTGCAGTGTGCTAAAGGATCTGAAGAAATAGCTGTATAATCAGTTTTTGCTGAAATCCTGGAACATATTTTAATGTGAATCTTGCCAAGCTCTTTAATGTCTGCCCTTTGGTTAAAGCCTCAATATCCAGGCTAGATTTTAGTAATTTCTTAGGGGCTTTTATAAAAGCAGGAAATATTAACAGCTAAAATTTAATTCAGCTTTTTCAGTGATGCATTGCCATAATATATAACAACATACCTGTAGTACTCTTCACAATCTTAGCCATTACATGCATAAATTATTCACAAGAAATAAAAACTTACTCCTAATACATGCTAATTTTTGGAGGTTTTATTGATTCAACTTCTTCACCTGTATGTTCCATGATGTCTATCTGTCAAAACCTAAGTCTCCAGGGAACATAGGTAGCACAAAGGGCAGGATTTAGCTTTCCCAGAGGTTTAAACCAGAAAAGAATGTGAGTGAAGGCTGAACTAGAAGGACTGCAGTACAATACACATTTCATTCACAGTGGAGTGAATGCAGCAAACTAGTGGCAAAACCCACTGCAGATCTTTTTTATTACTTTGTATTACAAAAATTCCAAGGGGCCCCAGCAGAGCTTAGGACTGCAGTAGACAATGTTCTCTGACATTTTAACAGACTTTTTGTCCTAATGATCTTCAGCTTTCCTCTAGAGCAGTCATCCTCTGGGCTTAAAGCATCCCGGCTTCAAGACTTTGTTGGTTCAAGACGTAGTGAAAGCTCTAGGTGCATCATGAGGCCAATAGCAGATGGAAGTTTTCAATCACTTTATGGGTTATTGCTGGAAATACATCACCAAGATGTATACTAAGAGGTCAAACACATCTATGTTCCTTGCATCACCATGAACAACTAAGAACTTAGTTTTCATAGGCAGTACTTGGAGAGCATGCTGAGAAAAGATTCATAAGAGAACACAGTTTGCATTCTTGGGATGCTTGCAATGAAGCACACATTTCTGCAAAAAAATATATTTTTCCCTCCCCACAACAGTTTAAGGTTTAAAGGTGAGACTAATAATTACTTACAGCCAAATATAAGACCAAGTTGCCCAGGAAGGTTGTCTATCTCTCTTGGTTTTCAAGGCTGGAAGGGGTAAGTCCTTAAGCACTCTGATCTAACTAGACCTGCTTTGAGCTCTGGATGTCCCATCCAACCAAAGTTATTCTATGATTCTAAAACACTCAATCAATAATATCTTCCTCTGACTTGTATACCTTTGAGGTAACAACCAAAGGCAGTTTCAGGGGTATGTGAGTGCACTGCACCCTGCAATTGCAAGTTCCAAGCTTTCTTGTCAGGGTAACATCTTTCAGCCACTCACACAAGATATTTGAGTGGGATGTGACCATGCTACAGCTCTTTGGTAAGAAGCTGGTGAGTTGTGCTCATGGGAATATACATAGCTTTTCAGTTTTCTCCAGAGAAGTCGTTTGGCCTTCTTTCTCAGGGAACCTGCAGGCTTCCTTCTTGAGAGATCTCATGCACTATAAGCTGCAAATAAGCTTTTCATACCAAGGCACTATTTTTGCTTTTTTTTTCCCCTGGTCATACTTTGCCATTTTTCTATCTGCTTCAAGAAATCCAGAATTATGTGTATTTTGTAATTATGCCTTGTAATCTTTCTGATAAAGTTTCTTCCATCACTTCCTAGGCACCTCCATCTGAAGGGATGCCGCCTCCACAAGTTGATTGCCAGAGAACAGCTATCCTGGGAAATGCAATGTGTTAAATGACAAAGGACTGCTCTGCCTGCCTGAGGCATCACCCTTTTGATGTCTGCACAGAAACATCCTGAGGGGGAAATGCAAAGGCTACCAGCCCTGACAATACAGGGTACTGGCTGCAGCTGCACATTGCAGAGGAACAGGAATTCTGTGAGGCCAAGCTGGCCTTCAAGTAGAAATGCAGGGACTGTTAATGGAGAATAAGTGTTTGCTTGGCTCTTTCTCTTGTTCTTCTGACCAAAGCAGGACTTAAAAGGGAGACAAGGTGAGAAAACAAAGAATATGGGTTCTAGAGAACGAAGCAGCTTATTATAAAGCTATTATGAATAGTTGGCTTGATGCTTAGCTAGGGAATAATGAAGTTAGCAATTAGAGATGATGAATGGTTGAAGGGGCTTTATAATGATATGGAAAGATTTTCATCTTTGTGTCAGACAGGTTGAATTCAGGTCAAGTCAGTACCAACTGAACATTAATGCCATCTGATTTATTTCATCAGGTTTTGTGGAATAAGCTTGGTCCCTTGTAAGCTGTTTGGGACAAAGGCTTATTCATAAGTAATTATCTGCAATAAGCACCTCCACTTGCATGAGGCAGGGCTTTAAATGAGGTACTGTTCAAACAGACTGGCTTTGAAAAGGTTACAATTCAAGTAGATAAAACTGTAGAAGTATTACTTAAATATGACAAAGAGAAAGATGTAATTGTTTGTCCAATGCCTTACAGAAACGATGTGCTGGAGCTTTATTTGAATCTATGTTCAATTATGAGCCAGTTCTTCCTGCCTGGACATTTAGAAATTGCATGGAGCCTGTCGGGCAAAACTACGGTCTATATAAAGAAGCAAAGAACATAAGGTGCCCTTTACTAGCCACCATGTTGATCAGCATCTTTCAAGAGTCTGCTTCTGCTCTCACAAATCTCCCCAGTGAGAAAGAGAAGGCGTGTTAGTTAGTACCAAGGAATGGCGTCAGCTTCTGGCTTGCTAGCAAGGGCTATAAACAACATTATCTTTACACAATGGACAACTCCTCTTCTACTGGGTCATTGCCAGAGCAGCACTGGAGTTTGCAGGTCACAGCTTGTAGCTCAGAGCCTCTCCTGAAATTTTTGGCAATTCAGAATTATGAATCCTCTATTTTTTACATTTGGGAATCATAAATAAATACATGAGATGAGATTAGAGGTATTGGCAAATGAAGACTTAGTCAAGGAAAAAAAAGAGATAGCGAAACTGAAGGAGAGAAGGAATCTAGGAAATTTAGTTGATCCTGGAAGGAGAAAAAAAATAAAACAAAGACAAAATACAGAAAGCTAATACATAGAGACCCAGAGAAACTGCAGTGACCTGACCCATCAGTGGGGTTATACTGATGTAATCCATTGTCACAGTCACTGATTTAGCATGGATTTGAAATTCCATGCACTGTAGTGCTTCATCTAGCACTATATTATCATTTAGCACACTGTTAAGCAATGCTACTCTGCTGCATGTTCTACTTTGAGTCTGTGCAATGGGACCACATTCGACATTTGCTGCAGTATAATCACGTTGAATAACTGGACTGTGCAAACTTTTTAGACATCCACTTCCTCAAATCCATGGAAGGACTAATACAAAACTAATGGTGTGGAGGAGAGTGAACGGGAGGTTAACCAGTCATCAGCTCCCCATTCTAGAGCTGCACTGTCCATACAGTTAGTTTTTGTATTTTGACAATGTACCACAGTTAAAGTAATTACAATTATATGAAGTTTGAATCGTGGAGTTTAGGACTAGGACTTCTGGAGCTGTGAATGCCTCCAAGGCAGGAATGTGCTTATTGAGATATAACCAAGTAATATTAAATCAAGGCATGTGAGAGAGGAGGTGGAAGGCAGTGTCCTCATGGCTAGGAAGAAGAAAGTACAGCTTTGTAAGGAGAGACAAAGGGATTCTAGATTTGGATGGCACAGGAGGTAATCTCCTTCCTTCATTTCTTTCTGTGCCTTCTTCTTATCCTCTGAGAACAGGCATTTTGGACAAGAATGGAAGGGGGAAAGATTGCAGTTTGATTCGGGAGAAAAAAATTAGGAGCTAGCTGAGGTGCTAGATCAGTCAAGAAAATTATTTACTCTCACTTAAACTACTGTGTACTATTACTTATTCTTCTGATGTGTTTTTTTTCATTGTTAAAAGCCCATGGATTTAATAACTCTGTTGTCTTTACATTCTGTCTCCTGGCACATTTTGCTGCACAGTAATGGTGACACTGGGACAATTTCACAGACATTGAGATTTCCAGTGCATAGCCCCAGACATCCAAAGGCTTACAGCTGTCCAGTGTCAGAGCTGGTCATGCTAGGTTTGACAAAATGGCATCATTCAGGGACACTTACTAAGAGAATGCTAGCTTTTAGGAAAATACTAGGGAAGACTCGCAGTCCTGAGGGTCCTGAAGCATGAAGGACAATACCCATAACCTTTATTTTTTGTTCACATGTTTTGAAATTGATGGTGGTTATTCAGATATAGAGCACAGGTCTCAACTGCATCACAGAAGCAATTTAAAAAATATACTTTGCCTCTGCATAATAGATACTTAAAGTTTAGGGTGGTTCTTCCATGTCTCAGTAGACATAGGAGATGCTGCAAGCCTGACTCATTTGACTCTATTGACAGGAAGCATGGCACTGTTTGAGATGAGAGGCACTGTAATATCAGTGTCTTTTAGTCCTAAAACTGTGTGCCAACATTCTGCAAAGTAATACCTTCCAGTGGTCTACTGCTTGGGAGGATGGCTAGTTGTCTAACTATCATTTAAATGAAGATTACAGAGGTTTTTTTTTTGTAATTTTTCGATTGTTTCAGGCATCACTTGCTGGTATCTTTGGCTATAAAAGGTGCCTGGAATGAAAGGTCAGATAAGACACAAGCCTTTTAAAAATGTGAAAACATTTTTCAAATGCACTTGTGCTGATAAAGATTTTTGATAATGCAAGCCTTGCAAGAATAGGTTTCCAGTAAACAATGTATCTACACACTTGGGATGATTTAGTTAAAACCAAAATAGGATAGGGAGATGTCACAATGCAAAGCTTTATGTTTGGATGGTTGGTATACCTTTATAAATGTAATCTCTGTAGATTAATCATTCTCTGTAGTTTACTGTGCTCACAAAATTAAATACACTGAAAATCAAACCAAGGATCCTGAAACAAGCCCAGCCAGAGGCATTAACAATGCTCCAGTGAGTACGCTGGCACACTTTGATATTCCAGGTCAATGAAGCTTGTTCTAAGCAAAACATCTGGAGCACTCTAAATCCAGCCTGCTTTAAAATCTAAATCTATGCTGAGCTTCTCTTCATTTCTTTAAGATGCTTTTTAATTATAGTCCTGATCAATGCCATTTTGCAAAAATTATTGCCTGTGCTACTTTCCCCATTAAGAATTAAAATTACTATTTTCTCTCATTCTATTCCAGATAGCTTCTCAGAGCATAGCATTTAAATCCTTATTTCTGTTCATTAGCACTGATTTTTGGTCCAAATACAGAATTCTAATGTTGGTATATGAGCTGAAGGTTTTAGAATTTAGTCATACCTTTCCCTGCCTTTTTCTTCTCAGAGCTGGATTGAAACAAACACTTAGGATATTTAAGGCTAGATACAGATCTAAGTTAAGAAAATGAATCTTCATTGCTTCTTAGGACATTATAAAGGGAGTCATTGATATCAGAACTGAAATGCAAGGAGTACTTCCAACCCATTAAATTGATAAAGAGTTATTTAAATAAGCCTTCAACAGATTTTGTCTTTTATATATACGTATTCAACCAAGTGAAATTTGGCATCTTTGGAGAATGCACTTTCTTGGCAAAAACCTAATGCTATCAGGTTCTGGCCATAGGATATTGTATCAAGAGGCGTGGACCCTCCTCCTTTGCCCCCTTTTTCTCATGGGAAAAATGCAACCAAATAATAGTTCTCCTGTGCCAAATAGGCCCCACCTGCAGTGGCATTCTCAGCCTCAATGATCGAGAACATCTATGTCTCTGAGGCTACACTGTGAGTCCATTCACTCTGAAAAGCAGACAAATAAGCCAAGCAGCCTTCATTCCTCAAAAAAAAAAAAAAAAAAAAAAAAAAAAAAAAAAAAAATTTATTTTTAATTTACCTCAATTTTTTGAGGCTTTTCCTAAAATAGAAGTCCCAGACCAGTTTCTGCTTGATAACTCTCCTCCTGTATACACTGAAATTTCATTTTGGCCTTAACTTATGGGAAGAGCATCCCACTGAACCTGTGTCAACTCTTTAACAGCTTTACCTTCTCCCATAAAGCTGTGAAAAACTCCTATAAAGTCAATGCACAGATTAATGCAGAATTAAACTCTCCCATCATGTTTAAGTGAATGCAAATACATACAAATATTGTTGTAAAATGTCTTTTGCATTGCTCAGTATAAGGCAAGTGAACCCATGACTACAGATGTAATTTTCAAAGGAAAAATCACACCTAGAACCTCTTTGGCCCTACTATAGAAAGTTCTCTTCCAAGAGAATGATTTCTTTGCAGTCTATATTGCAAAAAGGCCTCTTATACATCTTACTTTAGATATTAATATTGTTTTATGGATGCAGAGTGAGGAAAATCTACTGCTCAGTACTAGTAAGTCTAATAGAATACAGTCCCTATGTAGCAAGAGCCCATTACAGTGGTGATTATTAGGGCATCAGTGACACAGTGACATCTTCCCAGATAACACCAATATCTAAAGCAGGGCTAAACTGCATAAACACAGAGCACCAGAAGAAAATCCTCATTTGTAATTCTACTGCCCTGAGTTCTGGAAGCCTTTGCAAAGATACAAGGCTTAGTCACTAAAGAAAGGACTCAGAAGGAGCTCCTGTCCCATTACATGTAAATGTACTTATCCTGGGGATAAGTAACTGTGATACAGCAATGTCTTGCACAAATTGACTGCATGTCTGAAGTAGGGCTGCAAGATACACATCAGAAGAGAGGAGCTTATTTTTAATGATGACTCCAGTCAGTCCTTGCAGACACATTTGCTTAAAAATCTCCCAATATCTTGGCAAGAAGTGGCTGCAAGTTACTACTGCACCTAGGCCTGGGAGCATTTGCTTCAGAAGAGATATATCCACAGAAAGCAATGCATTTCTGCAAAAGGATGCATGGAGCATGACATATTATCTGGAAGAAGCACTGTGCCAACACATCGTGCCATGCAGACGATCTGTTAACTGGCTGTGAGAAGAAGAACAGGAAAGAGCTGGCATTTTTCAGCTTCCCCAGGATTTGTGGTAAAGCTAGCAACTGCACTGCCCATTGAAAAGAAATATCGAATGTGCGTGGGTAGCGTACAGGCTCTTATGCCAAGATACAGAAGCAGCATCTCAGAGGTGGCTTTCCAAACTATTTGTTTTACTTTTTTGTTTCCTCTTCCAAAAAAAGAACTACTGAACCATATTCTGGCACTTAGAAGCCTCCCAAAGATGGTGTTTCCAGTGGTATATACATGTTTTTGCTGTTGCACAGACCTTCGTTTCTTATATGTTTACAGCAGCATACATGCATTACATATAAGAATGAATACTTTGTTTACCTAGAGTGCCCCTAAGGGGGCTGAATTATTGAGTCCTGGAATATCTCCATCCTTTTTTCTGCCCTGGGGCTGATTGCTAGCCTGCATCTGTCAGTCACAGGAACTGAAAGTTAGGTGGCCAAAAATAAAAGCTACTGCAAAGAAAACATGTTTTACAGAAAAAAATATGAAAAGAAAAATCTATAATTATCCAGTCACATTAGTGACAGTGAGATCCTCCCAGCTTTCCAACCACGTACAATTAGCAATTGTTTTAAACAATCAATGAGTTAATTACAGTAGTAACTTCCCATTACATTTCACAGGGAATGTATTATTTGGCGGGGTGCATTAGAAACTGTAAAGCAGTACTTTCATGTAAAAGACAAGCAGAAAGAATACCAGGGTAAGCAGTGTATGCCCGAGTCCTACACAACTTCCCAGCAGCATTTCTCTCTGCAGACCCAGTGTCTCTTTTCCTTTTGGAGTACACTTTTCCTCACCAAAGGAGACCTGAAGCCCCAGTCAGGCTCAAAACACATCTCTTCCTCACCTATCCACCCAAAAAGCACGCTCGGTGGTACAGTACGTGCAATCTAGCAGTGCAATTCCCATCTACCACTCCCTTACTCTAGGTGACACATTCAGACATGGCTTAAATAAGACAGGACTTCTGTCAGTAACCACTTTTCTCTTTGAACACTAAATTGTCGATATGTTCCTAAGCTTTTTTGTCTCTTTCTTAAAAGCTTCTTACTGGCAAAGATTAATGACTTTACTGTCCCTGTGAAAAATGGTGAGGGAAGCACTGCTAAGCACAGCTACGATTTATCTATCTATATATAAATCCTACTGCTTAGCTTTGATTTGCTGCAGAAACACAATTTTAGCTTGGTATGAGAAACTCATTTGCATCAAAGCAATTGATAAATTGATGCCTACCATGAGAGCTGACATCATAATCTAGTACCTCGAGCTTTTGTGGCTCATTATCATCTCAAGAGTGCCCAGGTCTGAATTCAATTACATGTTTCCAGAACCCAATTTCAGTTTCATGTAATGATTGTAGACTTCTAGATTCTGCCCAGTAAAGCCAACAAAAATATTCCTATTGAGTTTCAACTGGTGCCTGGTTCTTTGTCATGCTGGCAATTGGGCATTTCATTACAAGTGGCAGAAATCTGCATTGCTGGGACACAAGGCACAGGATCTACCTACTGCTTTCAGAAAATCACTGCTGCTTTGATAAAAAAGTAACTCCTTACATACATTCTGACTCTTAGTTTCCAAGCTGGATGGGGCAAGAGCCTTCACCAAGGAAAGAGTCACCTTACTTAGATGCAGGGAATGCATTCTGTTTTGGAATCCCAAACGGCAAGCCTGTTGCTCAGAGAACATATATTCTCTCAGTCTCTCAAGAAAACAGAGAAAACCAGCACAGGAAACAGCTAGAGCATGCATTAGGAAGGCTATAAAAGTAGTGTTCCTGTCTTCCTAGCCCCAAACAAGGCTGAGTAATGGCATGTCATCGCTCTGTTTTGGAGATGGCCTTCAGGTATGCTACTACTTGCTTGGAGGGAATGAGACGAAAGCAAGCCAGCAACAACCTGTCCCCTCACTTCAAACTCGCTGAGCATCAGCCACACTCACTTCATCTTTGCCAACATTCAGTGCCAAACCCGGTATCCCACTCTCCTGAGCTACTGCTTCAGTTTCCAAGATTATTTGGAATGAGTTATCTTCCCCAGTGCCTTGCCAATTACAACATACAGATGCTGGGAGGCAAGGAAGGCACCAAGAGTATGTCCTTATGCAAACATTGACATTGACATAATGCACAGAGTTGGCCCGAGAAACAAAGACACACATCTGACACAGTACTCCATTATAGATAATTTGCCTCTTTTTTAAGGATGATAAAGTATATCACAAACTAGTTCACAGAACAAATTTAATATTTTGTTGCATCCTTGAAATGGGTATTGTTTTTCATTGTCTTATCACATTCAATCTCTGAGGTTATGACACAATGAAAGTTTCCTTGTAATAATTGCATAAAGACTTCAAAAAGAATTCTGCTTCCCTAATGGAGTGTCACCAGATGATGATTAAGTTGTCTCTCCCTTGAGGTCTCAAAGAAAGAAGATTTAAAAATAACCCCAATCAAATAAAAAAGGTTCATGCTTTCAAATATGAGTAGTAACTACATGAGCCTAGCTTAATATGCACTGAAGACTTTCAAAAGCAAGGGGTGAGAATTTTCTAAAAGGCAATCCTCTTTAAAATGTGTCCAGCCAGCCACATTAGCCAACAAACAAAAGCACAATTGTTTGGGAAATGCAAACCTAAACACCACCAATTTTAATCCCATCTTTAAATACAATTTCAGAAATGACAGCATGGACTTCACAAGCAGAAAGCAGAGAAATAGCAGAGAATGACTCCTACAGACACAGTCACACATGCAACAAAAGTAGGGTTGCAAGTGAAGCAATTGTAACAGCACTTCTTCAGGGAAAACCAGCTTGTAACCAGAAAACTCAGGCACAAAGCAGGTCAAAACCACTCCAAAATTACTCAGCGGTCTCAAAGGCTGCAAACAACAGGTCAATTTTAATGGCTGCAAAAAATTCCAATGTTGTTCTGGGAAGCTATGCATCAGAAAAAAAAAAGGATAAACACAAGCAGGGCTGATTTCCAATTAATCACTGCTACAAAAAATTCCTGGGTAACCTACACTGTGGATAGACACAATCCTGGTCTAACAAGGAGAGAGTGTGGCATCTAGCACAGACTGTGTCCCATTTAAACATGAATTTTCAGCTTCTGATTTGCAGTCCATCCCTTAGGACAGTTTGGGTTGGTCTATGGACTTGCTAATTAGTGTTGGTGCCTACAAAGAAGGCCATCAGAGACTCAGCCATGATTTCTTCATTTTGGATTGGTCCCTGCAAGAAATGTCGATGTTCAGCCACTGCTGATTTGATTATTTTTATCAGATAGTTTCCCCTCACCCTCCTCAGTCTGCCAGCTTTCCAAGACCAGACATTTTAGTGGCCACTCTAGATTGGTGGTGGTGGTTTCATTTTGTTAATTCCTTTTTTCTTTGAGAAAAAATCCCAACAAATCACTGTTCAACACCATGACATCCAGACTAAATACCTCTACTTGCTTCTGCTGCTTAAGGCATCTGTAAATAACTGATAAGGATTACTTATTTCTGCAGATGGCTTGTGTTTTGGCAGAAGGAGGAAAACCTATCACCTCCGGCCTAAAGGAGGATTCTTAAGCAGAGGTTAGTCGCTCCTGCTGCTCACGACTGCATGCTCAAGCCTTGGAGCTAGTGCATCTCCATGGCTTGTGAATGGGCCAAAGCTTCTTTCTCACTGTGATAATTGTGCAGAACACCACACTAATTAGCTCAGTACACTGCTAATGTAAGATAGCATAAGTCTATCAAGTTCAACATGGCTAAATCCTTTACTCTCACTTGTGATGTGACTTACAAATAGGAGTAATAAATAACAGTCACCTGAATGCTAAATCTGTCTCTCCCATCAAAGAAGGGATCCTGTGCAGATAAAATATCCCTGGGTCATCTCCTCCATGTAAGGTGAACATTGGATCACAGAAGAATTAAGGTTTGAAAAGACTTCCAAGATCAAGTCCAACCTTTGACTGAACACCACAGTGCCAACTAATCCATAGCACAAAGTGTCATGGCCAGTCATTTCTTGAATGCTTCCAGGGATGGTGATTCCACCACCTCACTGGGCAGTCTGTTCCAATGCTTTGCCACCATTTTAGTGAAGAAACTCTTCTTGATGTCCAACCTAAACCTCCCCGGCACAATGCAAAGGCATATCTTCTTGTCCTATTGCTGGTTGCCTGGGAGAAGAGACTGACCCCCACCTGGCTACAGCCCCCTTTCAGACAGCTGTAGAGAGTGATAAAGTCTACTCTGAGTCTTCTTTTCTTGAGGCTAAACACCCCCAGATCCCTCAGCTGCTCCACATATGACTCACTCTCCATACCCTCCAAACAGCTTGTACTGGTTATACAGTATAAGCAGTTATACCATGACCATGAAGAACTAGAGGAAAACAGGTAAATATAAACTATGTGTGGTCACAGCTTGGGCACAGCAGCAGAGTGGACTGTCCTCTCAGTGCTAATGATCTCACCAACTTTCTTTCAATGTTCATTTCGGGACATAAGTTTTCCCCAGGAGACATACATCATCCAGGTCAGGTCTCCAATGAGTAGATTTGCTTTGCCTTTGGGAAATAGAAAAATAGTTACATCATTTAGATCTATACAGACTACTCTGTAACTGCTTAGTTACTTAGCTGCTGCTTTCTGAGTTGCAGAAATGAAAGGAGAAAAGCCATAGCTTCTTTATTTAATTCCTTCCCTAAAAATGTTATCTTTCTGCCGTCCACTTCCCATCATTATTTTCAGTGGTTTTTTATTTTAGATATTTAACAGAGATACAATACTGCTTTCAGGTTCTGTTTAGTTTTAAAATATTAAAATAAAGATGGCTCAGAAGCCTCATATGCTTAAACACACACCTATTCACTTATTTCAGATCAAGACAAAACACTTAGTAGAGAAGTAATCTACTGTTCCCTCTGCACCCTACTGAAAGAAAAAAAGCAAAAAATTCAGTAAGGCATAGGTGAACATAAAATAATACAAAATCCTTAGCTGTCTAGATCAGCAGCATGCAGGCAGTAAAACTGAAAGAAATCTCATTTGCCTGACATAACAGTCAATTATAGTAAGCAAGATTTAATGTTAAGTACTGCAGTCTGATTAATCAGCAGATATTCCTATCAGTGAAAATGGTGCTCTACAAGTTTCAAGTTTTAGTTGACTGCACCACATTAAGCAAAAGGTGGGAAAGGTACAAAGGGAGACAGATTCATCTTTCGTGTAATTGCGCTGACTCCAAAAGCAGATTCCTTTCATTCTTGAAAAGGATCTGACTTGATGTCAAATCCATGCACACTCAGAGGGATTCTCCTGATCATCATTTCCCAGTAAGATATTGAAATGTTTTTGCTTTTTGAGTGTTTTCCCAATACACTTCTAAACGTATATAAAGCAATAAAATGAAAAAGACAAATGCTTCAAAACATTCTGGGTTACGTTCAAATCTGAAGAGTCACACCTGAGGGCAAAACACACCACAGAAAGTATGTGATGGGCTTGAAGCCCAGACCACCATCACATCTGGAAAAGGTGCAGTACTCGAGGGGCTGTTTTCAGGAATGCCTGGCCTTGCTCTGCTCAGTAAAACTGAGTTTCCTATTGTATAAGTTAAAAAAAACAACTTACCCCAAACCAGAAAGGCTTTTACATAAAGTTCTTACTCATGTGGAATCTCCCAAATCTCTTCTACAGCTTAAAAGACTCACAATATGAATCTTTCAAAGTTTTATCTATATACTATAGCCTTATATTGAATGGCTACTGAATGAAGGACCATTTTAACATTATACCACTGAACTGACCACCCTGAGATCCTGAAATCCCTTCTGATCTAAATTATGTTCTGATGCTAAGTAGCACTGGTATATTTAAAATTGAATTTTGGTAAATTGGAAAATAATTTTGGGAAAAGTTGTCTAACCCAAATTCAAGATCCATAAAAAACTAAACTTTGAAAAAAAATAGCATGAAAATTTGAGAATAATGCTACAATTTGTTTTGGTAGTGAGTAAATTCTGAGTAATCAAATGGGACTTTTCTCCTATTTCTCTGCTCTGAAACAACTCAAAGTGTGACAAAAACTATTTTCAAGCAAGAATATTGTTTACTCCAGAGTGTGGGTTTCATATCTTGTTCTTTGCATCTGTCATGAAGAAGAGGAAACAACTCTTAAACAACACTTGACTCTAAAAAATGCTCTCTTTCTGAAAACAGCTTTTTTCACTACAGCTGCACTTTCAAAAGTTTCTAGCATTTCTGTTTGCCTACACTGTGAATCTATGTGGATCTAACAACTGGTTAAGAGAATTAGAAAATCAGGTACATTTTGCCATTTCTTACAGACATTTTACATGGGTCTATCAGACCAAGATAGTGTGAAACAAGAATTACTTAGAGGCAGAAATACTACAATGGTGGCCAAAGTCACAGCTACAGCTTCAGTTTGCTCTGCACTTCATTTGTAAGTGTATTCCACGTTTCCCTTAGTCATTGCATTTCAAAAATACAACCTTGCACAGATTTTTCTGGGTTGGCTTTGGTATTTTTGTTTGTGTTTTGAGTTTGTTTGTGGTAGTCTTTTGTTGTCTTTTGCGTTCGTTTGTTTGTGGGCTTTTTGTTGGTTTTGTTTTTATTTGTTTGGTTTTGTTTTTTGTTTCCTTTGGTTTGGGTTTTTTGTTTGTTTGAGTTTTATTTGGTTTTATTTGTTGTGGGGTTTTTTTGCTTTTTTTACCCACCCAGTTTAATAAACCACAGAATTTCTAACAGGCACATTTTCTCCTTTATCATCTTGATAGGCTGTTAAAAATACCAGATACTTTCTGTTCTACTGTTTGAGAGTGGTAGGCTTAGAAAGTTTGAGGCATCTGGACTTTACTCACATACCTATTGCAGTCTATTGCTTGAAAATCAAGGCAAAAATAACAAAGTTTGGGACTGTTTCTCAATTTGACAAATCAAATCCTAGCTTCATTGCTGAGCTAGAATTTTTCTTCTAATCAACATATGAAAGTCTGTTGGACCATTTTCTTTCTTTGTCACCCATCACATAGGGTTTCCTCAGAAAAGTTCTCATTTTCAGAGAACTCATTCTAAACTAAATGAGATAAACTCATTTAGTTTATCCAATAAATCATGATGACTTCTTCAGAGATTATAAATCTAATCTTCAGTAAAACTGACCACCCCTTATGAAAATTAATAGGTCTGTGCTTTCCTGCCTATCTCATCCTCACTCTTACTGCTCTCATGGTGGTAATGTGTAGAAATAATGACAACGCTGAAAGAAGTTTCAGTTCATTCAACTCCTGATCTCCTGAGATTGCAGAGCACAGAGAAAGATCCTGTAAGAAGACATCTGAATTCTATTTTTTTCTTCAATATCTTTGAAAGATACTCTAGTGATACGTTGTGATACAGGACTATCTAGTGAGCTTTCTTGATAGCTGGTTATGTATTTAACTACACAGATGTCCCCTTTAATATAATGGAGCAATGGCATTACAGAAATGATGACTATAACCTTTTAATGCCTACCTGGGGAGATTGCCCTGCAGAGAGATGACATTCAATGAGAGAAGGACATTCTCCTGTAGCTGCATCCCAAGATAAGATAAACTGCTTCCTAATTTCAACTGGCCATGGGTCTGCATTTTGGGAGCAGAACAAGAAGGGCTGCAGTCTCAATAATAGAAATGAGTTACAAAGACCAGCTCTGTTTCTTGCGAAGGCCAGTGCAGGAAGCGTAGCTCTGCTAGCACATCAGCAAGGGCAGTGGAATTAGATTGTTGCTAGTTAAAGTCACAATACTGTATCTGTTGTATGATTCTAGTGACAACTACAGATATGAAAGATGCCTTATACTTATCAATGTTTTACCTGAAGCCTTTTTACTGTGGATACCCCCATTGAGAAATAAACTCACGAAAAATATTTGGTAAACACTGTAAGCATTGACAAACCTCTGAAAATGCAGCACAGTTAGCAACACCACTATTAGGGAGGACCAATAATCATGTACCACATTTGACAAACTTATAACAAAGATGACATTACCCACCACTAAAATCTTCTCTTAGATGTAAAGCTTACAACAACACCATAAAATGAACACTATAACCACTTCTTAAATAGAAACTAGAACAGCACAGGATAGTGCAACTCTCGGGGCTAGCCTAAGGTCAAGGCCATGCCCTGCCAGGAAAAAAAATAAACAATAAAAAGAGAAAGGCTGTTATTTTGCTGTACTGGAATGGGTTAGTGGATAAAATGCTGGGGGTTTGGTTTGCATTTCCAGTTCTTTCCCAAGCTTCTACAACATCAGCAGAGTTGTTTAGCCTTTGTAGTCGCCACATGTTATTATTTTCCTACTTAGATGTCTTTAGATGTTTAGCTTCATCATGGATGGATGAACATCTGTTTGTGACCCCTTTAAAAGACAGCAGAGAAGGATGCAGAGCAGAATAACCATTTTGCTCCATACCATGAACATATCTGTTTACCTGATTGTGACACAGGTCTACAATAACAGCACCCCATGCCAGCAAACATCTTCTTTCTCCCAGGCTGTGTTTTAGAACAGTTTAACCAGAAGCCCACAGGACATTTCCCATACTTCAGTTTCTTTGCGCTAAGTAAGTCAGTTGTTCCTGTACATTTTCTTTCCACTCTCAGGTCTCAGTTTGTCCCTAGCTCCTCTTTGCAGCCTGACAGCTGCCGTAGTTCTGCATAACCACAGAGCACAGAATAAGCATAAAACTGGTTCGAAGTCTAAACTCAATTTCCAAGTGCATCCTCTGGCACCTTTCTGAACAAGCCTTTTATTTTGTCTCCACCTTTTTCTCCCCCTCTCCTGCTTGGTTACAGGCTTGTCCTGTTTTCATGCAGATGTACAGGCACTGATTTTGGTAGCCATTGGGTATTGGCAAAATATAGCTGCATTTTGTATCATCTTGCAGTACCTTCAAAATCCTATGTCAACAACAACGTTAAAAATAAAAAAATAGCAGCAGAATATATTTGCCTCTTAGCTCAGCATTTTTTTCACCCTTTCCTGAGCTTCTTTGTGACTGAGGGCTGAGAAAAGTACGACTAGGCCATTTCAGGTCTTCTAGATAACTTTCTATACCACCTCCACTGCTTGTGCAGTTATTCAGGAGTTACTGCAGATCTCAGTTTCAGTAGGATTTGCAAGTCAATCCTCTATCTGTAAATCCCAGATGGCTCAGTGATTTTTAGCACAACTATTGATCTCTTCATTCATAGATACTGGTTTCTGGGCAAACACGCCCAGCTGCTTTCATCAACCCCACCTGACTGCCACTGGCAGAAAAAAGGACTTTGTGAACCCAGACACTACCCGCTAATAATACTGCCACTTCGAGCAATAAAATTAGGCAGGAATAAGCATATGGTTTGCACGTTTGCCTACCTGATTACAAGGCTGCTGCCAGGCTTCCTCCCTTGCTCTGCAACAGCTGTGCTTTTGGCAGCTGAGCAACAGCCTTCCTAAGTGTCATGCTCTGCAAATGCACACGCTCTACACACACCCATCCAGCCTTGCCGTGCCAGACAGCCCCTTCACCGCCGTCAGCCAGCCGAAAAACAAGTTGCAATTCAAAGACCAGCTCCCGTATGAAAGGAAGATACAGAGGTCAGAACAATCAATGCAATTAAGCGTTCTGAAAACAGCACAAGGCTTTTTGTAAAATGGGAACAATTGGGTTTTATCTGCCCTTTCCCCTCCTCTCATATACTACCTATAAATCAAGAAGATCTTCAGAAAATTGCTGCATATTTGGTGCCAACTGCTCTGTCTTTCTTATTCTCTTACACCACTGCAGAGCAGCCAGAATACATTTGGGCTCCTTGGTGGTGCAGAAGACAACTGGCAGAAGGCACAGCTCCTTACGTCTACAAGGTAGGGAATCATGCCTCCTCACTGAGACCTCTGAGGAAGGTGACAAGGGAAGAAGCCAAAGGTATAGCTACCCTTCCCTCCCCACCCACGCTCTTCCCTGCAGATCACTAAGCTTGCCACCATAAATCAAGCCTCCAGAAGGCTGTGGCACCAGTAGGAGATTTTAGGTGATGTGGCATGGTATTTTATACTACAGTGACTCGTTCACATTTTGAATGCTGTTTGTTAAGCTTTGTTACATGCAGTTTTGTCTCCTTCTGCAGGGAATTACTCAGCCAGGCAGTCACATGGCCGCAGCAGCATAATTAGAGGATTCAAAGTGTGCTAAGCTCATCTGGAAATCATATGAGGTGGGGAGATAAACAAACCCAAATGACAACAAGGAACTACTATCTCTGTAAAAGTAGCAGCTTGTAACTTCCCCAGTGTGCACTCTCCCAGAACTTGCTGTCACAGAAAAACTCTATCAGTCACAGAGTAATGTAAACCCCACCTAAGTTAGAGAGGAACCCATCAGTACATGGAGTTCAAAATAAGCAGGCAAATGGGCTGCAACATGCCCTCAAGAAGGAAATAAGTACAGGGAAGAGGAGGATATGTATGAATGCGAGTGTATCAGATTGGGGGGGGGGGGAGGGCAGCAGTTTCAAAAGTAACAAAATATCGGAGAATTTTAAATTCAAATTCAGGTCCAATATAAGTCTTCTCCAAGGGTCAAGGAGAACACTGCAGAGTTTCATAAAGTTTAAAGGAATCTGATACAAATATTTGCATATGAGATTTTGGGTTAGACCAGCTCCATCATGATTGGGAAAGTATCATGCAGGACACAAGAAAATTAGGATGGTGCTGTTTATAAATGCAAGTGAAGCACAGAGAGCTCTCTGACTTTTTCACAGTGGGATCAACAATGGAATTTGCACTTGATTTAAAACCTAGCCCAAGATGGTTCTTTGTCTGCCCTGACTAAGCTTAAAGAACATTTCATTCATTGCTGTGGTACATAGGAGTTGTGCATCATGAGAGACTCTGCACCTAATGGCTTGGATATCCCATCTGTATGGCCAGGTGTGTGCTAGGATGTGAGGTCCAACAAAAAGATCCCCCTTTCCGGTGGATGCTGTCCATGTGGTTAGGCATATTCCTTAGGGTTCCTTAAATCCTCAGGAACAGATATGCTTTCTTGCTTCAGTTGATAAACTGCTTCTAGATGACTTTCAACTTCTTTCACAAACTGCCTGTCATATTTCCTTCCTGATCACACTTTTGCTTATTATTTGTTTTCTTTCTATTTAACTTGTGTAATGAGGTAGCCACTTTCATTTTTACTACTTCACTGATTTTGCAGTGTAATGTAACAGATTTGTGTAATTGTTACTTCCTTTTTCCCAGCATTTCCCTTCCCTCATGCCCCACACCAAGTATGTATAGCTACCAGCAGCCTTGTCTCTGCAGTCAAGATCCTGCATATCACAGCTCTTGTTTGTAATTCTCCTTATAGCAGGGCTATTACTGATGCTTCCAAAATGCATGCAGAGACAGCCGAAGACCAGAATCTACATGGAAGAGGCACTGACAGATGTGTGCAGATCCACAGTGGGAATGGGCAGCTCCTCAGGTCTGTGATATGTGTCCTGAAACTTTCCTTTGGATCCAATCCAGCCTGAAGCACTTTAAAATATAAATCTTTCAGCTTTCCAAAGTGCTTCCCCAATCACTATGTACTGCCACCCTCACTGAGGAGGGAGCTGAAGAGTGGCAGACAGCTGTCACCATAGAATCAGAATATGCTGAGTTGGAAGGGGTCCACAAGGATCATCAACTCCAATTCCTGGCCCTGCACAGGACACCCTAAGAATCACACCATGTGCTCGAGGGCACTGTCCAAAACTTCTTGAACTCTGTCAGGCTTGGTGCTGTGACCACCTTCCCTGGGGAGCCTGTTCTAGTGCCCAACCACCCTCTGGGGGAAGAACCTTTTCCTGATATTCAACCTAAACCTTCCCTGAGACAACTTCAGGCCATTCCCTTGGGTCCTGGGCACCACAGGGAAGAGATCAGTGTCTACCCCTCCTCCTCATGAGGCCTCCCCTCAGTCTCCACTTTTCCAGGCTGAATAGACCAAGTAGCCTCAGCTGCTCCTTATACCTCAAGCCTCAGCTTCCCCTCAAGGCCCTTCACTCTCCTTGTTGGCCTCCTTTGAGAGATCTTTAATAGCTTCATATCATGCACAGGAAAATAAGCTTAGGAGAAAGAGCTATTGTGCAAAAAGGTGCATACCTGCCCTTGCCATTTATGTGAGTATTTTGCTCATTCTGAGTTGGTGATGTTTGTGGACACAGTGATACAAATGTGCCTAATCTCAAAGAACATAGCAATCAAGCAGGGGACTCACTGTCTTTTGGGATTGCTGCATCTTTTTTTCTCTCTGAAAACCTTTCCACTTTGGGTATGACACCATGCTGACACTCTTGTCTCTTCAGCAAGTTGCCCTTTCCTTACCCATTCCACTTATCCCCTGAAAAGCACAATCAGGAACCCTACAGGAAATTAATATTCACAACAAAAATAGAAAAAAGAAAATGCTGTTGAAGTCCACTTGCATTGCTGAATATTTTAATGTGTGAGTCCCCAAACGTAGCGGGTATTCTGTGACAGGGTGTATTTGGTATTGGACTCTAATCTGAATGAAAACTGGCTGAAAGAAAAGCTGACAGAATATACTGACTACTGTGATTTTACTGTCCTAAAACTATCAGCCTCTGGAAGGGACATACAGTACTTGCTTAACTTTGTATCATTTTTCAGCAGAAACCTTTACAATAAAGAGAAAAAGGGGAGCTTAAAACCAGAGTAAAGTCCATCCAGTGGAGATCTGGATCAAAATCTGTTACCTGTCTTGTGAAAAAGACAGCAGTGTCTTTTTCTGTCTTACCACAGTTACCCACTATAAATCACTAGATGATCAGGAAGCAGCAAGTCAAGTGGAGTGGTGATATTGAGTACTCTATGAACAGTTTAGGAAAGCAATACCTAATGATCATCTCATGAACATCCTTAATAATCTGACACAAAAGCATCACAGAGCTTCATCTTGAACTGTCTGCTCCAGTAAAGAGTTCTCCCCTTGATGGAATTTTCCAGTCTCCAGCCTCATCTAGGTGGTGACCCAGGTTAGTTGCTTGTAACAATACCTTGTGGACTTTCATTAAGGGGATCCACATTTACTGAAGAATCAGGTGCTTTCTCTTGCTAGTTTCATCATGTGCAGTGTAAAAAAAAACCCAAAACCACAGATCTTAGATTTTAGTATTTTAAACCCACTAAGAAATATGGAATAGCATTCTCCGCAACTGTTCTTTGATTTGCTATATGTGGTTGGTCTATTTTTTTTACTTTCTGTGCTTTAAAAATAAACCTCATCAAACATTTGTCATTCTAGTATATTCACATGATGTGAGGAGCTGGGAGTCCATGAGAAACCATGAAGTTGTGGTGCTGTGTTCCACACAGAAAGTCTGAACATTTTGGGTAGCCATCAATCCTCGGTGCAGCTCCACCAGCTTCACTGAACTCAGTACAGTGTGCCCAACCCAACTGCCATTTGTTTCTGCTTGGTAGAGATAAATATGAAAAAAATCTCATTTCATCAAAATTGTAAAAAAGCTTTAAGACCTATCAAAGTGGGAAATGGGCAAAGCTATCTTGTGTCAAACACAACGTAAATGTGAAACAGAGACAGCAATACATTATTCTAGTTTTGCTAGACAGGTTTATTTTTAAATGCTGTATCTCTGTGAAGCATGTCTATCAAATTATTTTTTCTTTCCTCAGTATAACACATGAAAAATGCCAAAACACCAACAAATCCAAAACCTTGTCTACTTCAAAGTCCCTAGAAATAATGTGAATGCCTAGCAGAATTTTAATGACAAAGAGAGATTTACTGCAGATTAATTTCATTAAGTATCACTAAATAATGAGGCATTTCAAGGGACTGAAAGATACTGGGGGTTTCTGAATTCAGTCTTTTGTCTGTAATATTTTGAATAATTTATTAATAAAGTTCAAATTATGTAGGGTTTCACAGCGGCAAATTAAATGCATGTTGTTTTAAAAAAATGTCCACAATATAAATATTCGTAGCATAAAAACGTGGTATTTCAGAAAAAAAATCACAAAACATAAATGCTTTAGAAACAATAATAATACTTTCTTAGCATACATCATTTTCCAAAACATTCAACAGAAAGCATAGAAAATTAATCCTTACAACACTCCTTTGAAATTCAGAGATAACTAATTCTTCTTTTACAGATAAGACCCACTGAGGTAGGATAGTAAAATTGTTTGGCTAAAGACATAGGGAAAGCTAAAGCTAAAAGTTAAAGGAATACTAACAGATAGCATGTTTCCAGACCCACATCTTACATTCTTCTTAATGAATAACCCATCATTTTAAAAAATAAGGATGTTAGTATCTCTCTCTATATTGAAAGGCCACATAATTTTGCAAGAAGCAAAATAACTCTGTGCCTATGTGAAGAATAAGTACATAGTTCAACCATAAATTTGCATAACACCCTTTTTAATACACAGACAGCTGTACTAGGGGAAAAATACAGTCAGAAAAGCTTGGCTTTACAACGTATGAGTCTCCCCCACCCAATCAATCAGGATGTTGTCTGCTCCAGTAAAGAGTTCTCCCCTTGACAGAAGAGCCAAAACAAAAGCAGGAGAATGAAAATTGCTGGTCCTCAGTATCCTTTAAGAGAAGGGTGACAAATGTGACCAACAGCTTTGTCAACCACTATATAAAAAGACAGGTTGTAGACTCATGAGGGCCAAAGCAAGTGGCATTCATTAAAAACATGAGATTAAAAACATGATGAGATTTGGCTTTAAAGTCAAATCTAAATGCAGTGGTAGAAAAGCAGTTAAAGCCATAGAGAGGATTCATTACTCCATGGGTATCTCCATAACTTTGCAAGCAATTCTGGCCAGCACCTCAAGTCAAATTTAACCTTTTGTAGATCTACTGACATGTGTGAAATCTTCACTGAACAAAATTCTTTAAAAACTGGGATGGCTACCTAAAGCTTTTTGCCGTGAAAGGAATTTCAAGAAAATCTACATTACCTTAACAGTGAATCTTAATATAGACTAGATTAATTTGTTCTTATCTCACTGAAGGTCTGGAACTAACTGTGAAAAAACTCATATTAAACTTTCTCACCTTATCTGGCAAGTAGTTCCACAGGATTCGGGGCTGTCAAGATAGTGAACGAATGAGAGAATGGCTAAGCAGGATTACCATGACACAGAAACATAAAGGTGAATATAGTGGTCATCTGAAGCATCTCAAATGACACTACTGGTGGTTTTCACATCCTTCTCTCTCATATCCCTTCAAGGTATGTGTATTTTTAGAACTTGCTGCATGTTAAAGAAGAAAGGTTTTAAATGGGATCAAGAGTAAAACAGAGCAACTGAAGAGAGGTGTTCATGCTTTTGAATGGTGGCAATCCAACCCAGTGGAAATTATCTGCTTCAAAAGGCAATGGTAACAGGTGAGAATGGGAAATGAAACAGTCAATACAACATAGAGACAATACCATGAAGGGCCCACATTTTGCCTAATACAGCTCCCCTGAAGTGAAACAGAATAGAATTTTATGCTATTCCTAGGAATAGTATGGAACAGACTATTTTAGTTGGAAGGGACCTAAAATGATCATTTTAGGATGTCCAATTGCCTGTCCATTTCAGGGCTGACCAAAAGTTAAAGCATGCTGTTAAGGGCACTGACAAAATGCCCCTTAAACACTGACAGGCTGGGAGCATTGACCACCCCTCTAGGAAGGTCAATGGCTTCCTCTAGGAAGCCTTTTCCAAGGTTTCACCACCCTCTCAGTAAAGAATTGCTTCCTAATGCCCAGTCTAAATCTCCCCTGGTGCAGCTTGGAACCATTCCCACACATCCTATCATTACATCCCAGGGAGTAGAGCTCAGAACCTCCCTCCCCCTTTCCCCTCCTCAGGAAGCTGCAGAGAACAACGAGGTCACCCCTCAGCCTCCTTCTCTCCAAGTTAGACAAGCTCAAAGTCCTCAGCTGCTCCTCACAGGACTTGCTTCCAGCCCTGTCACCACCCTTGTTGCCCTCCTCTGGTACCTTCATGGATCTTTGTGACCTTCTTAAATGGTGTGTCCAGACCTGCACAGAGTGCTCAGGGTGAGGCTGCTGCAATGGGGTAATCCCCTCTCCTGCCTGGCTGGTTATGCCGTGCTCGATGCACCCCAGGATGAGGTTTGTCCTTGGGGCTGCCAGGGCACACGATGGCTCACAGGGAGCTGCTGCCCACCAGCACTCCCAGATCCCTTTCCACAGGGCTGCTCTCCAGCCATTCCTCCCCCAGTTCATACCTGTGCCCATGATACTCCATCCCAGGAGCCAGATCCAGCATTTGGACTTGTTAAATTTCATCCCACTGATGACTGCCCAGTGCTCCACTCTATCTCTCTGCAAGGACTCTTGTCTGTCAAGAGAGTCAGCAGCACCTCCCTGTTTCATACCATCAGCAGACCTGCTAATGGGGCTCTCAGCTCCTGCCTCCAGGCCACTGAGAGGTATTTTGAACAGTGCTGGCCCTAGAACTGATCCTGAGGAACACCACTGGTGACTGGTCACCAGACAGATATAGCCTCATTAACCAAAACCCTTTGCATCCTGCTGTGCAGCCAGTTCTTCGGTGCATCACTCATCCCAGAGATGGGCAACTTGTTCAGAAGGGATGGTATCAAAAGCCTTACAACAGTTCAGAAAACTGTATCTGCCATCTTCCTTCCACACACCAGGCAGGTGATCTTATTGCAGAAGGATATCAAACTAGTGAAATGGGACTTTCCTTTTGTGAATTCGTGTTTCGTTTGATTGCTGCCTTGGTCTTTAAATGCCCTTCAGTACAATCCAGTTTAATCTTCTCCATAGTTCTTCCAGAAACTGAGATTGGACTAGCAGGTCTGTAGTTGCCTGGGTCTTCCCTCATGCCCTCATTGCATATAGGGCAGCTTCTATTCTAGGCAAGATCAGGGAGAGGAGCTGCATAATGCACATGTCTGCAAAGCACACAGCCTCGTGTGTTAGGGAATGCTCTGTCCTGAGGGCCTAGGAAGCCACAAAGACATGTAAGACTCCCACACGGGTTTTAGGTTCTGTGCTCAGTGTGGCATCCAGGCAACCTTAATATTCAGTACCTACATACAGCTCATGCCCCTGGGGAGAACTGCTTGTGAACTGTGGCCTAAGCAACCTGACAAAGAGCTGCTGGCATTAAAATGATCAGGGAATTAAATGGGTGCACAGTAAAATTACTGTTCTCTAAGGTTTTTGCTTTTTTTAAAGAACTGACAGAGACCAAAGGAGTAATTTCTTTTAGCCACACATCTGAGAAGATTTTCAGAAGACACATGCAGAAGATGGCTCACTTTAACCACTCTGAGCTTCTTAAATATAGAAAGTACCTGAGGACATCTAGGTTGTTCATGAAAAATGTTTGTGAAAACGATTTTTTTATTCTTTCTAGTGAATTCATGAACAGAAGCTACAAAAGCCAAAAACCAACCATTAATTGGTCAAAAATAGGTATGTGAGCATATAAATGGGAGATTTTGGAAAGCCGGTTTGTGGAAATGTCCTGTTTTTGCAACAGCTAGAACCAATGGAAATGTATTTGAGCATTGCACGGGCTGAGTTTGTTGTCACAAACAAACCCAAAGGGCTAGATCTGAACTCCAGTTTCAGAAGGTGTGGGTTTGACTAATACATTAGAGTATTATATCCAGAGCCTGCATCTGAGCCTATAAATCTGTATGCAGAGGAGGAGATGTAAGCATGTATGTGGGGTTTTGAAAAAAGCCTGCATGCTCCTCTACCATTTTGCTCAGTTGAATTTAACTCCCTAGAGCAAAATCTATCTCCTAGTACACTTGCTATATCCATTGTATGTATATCTTAAACTGTGTTGAATTACCTTAAATAGTCATAAGTCATCTCCACAATAGTCAGGTTAACATCAAGCAGACGCTTTTCATCATCCTACCAAAGAGCCATCTAAAAGACTCATCTCTGCAATGAATAACTACACTGCCACTTAAAATAATCGACTGTATCAGCAAAGAAGAAGGGGGAAGCCATCAAGAATAATAATCATTACAAAAATCCTGTCCAGCTCTGTGCTGTGGATTGTGAAAAAGATCTAAAAATGTTAAAAAAAGAGTAAGCCTTAAGACACTAGGTAGAAGAAGCTGAACTAGCAATTAACACTTCCAAGTAGAAAATAAAGATTTTGATCTTTTAGAACCAAGATCTAAACTGAATTATTACTGCAGCATTTTTAATACATCTTTGTTTTCTAACTTTTCAGAGAAATGCTTTTCTCTTACGCAACATGTGAGAGAGCTCAGACTGAGTACTTGCAAAGAGTTAATGAGAAAAACCCTCAATACTTGTACACTTCAAAAGTGATGCTTAAAAGAATCCACACAATTTTTTTCCCAGTAAATACAAAAACCTATCACAATACCAAGAGCTCACCTAGCATAAATACAATATAGAGTATTCAATTAATGTTGGAGGCATCAACTTTATAAATATCTTCCTCTTATGTGTTTATGGACCACTTCAAAGACATGAATACTGCTTTTAGGTCTGAAAAGTGGGAGATGAGTTTCCTCTTTTGTCCTGCTCTACCATATTCTCCTTTGGTCTGTACACCTTTGACCTGCAGTCACACTCTTTAAGTTGCATGAAGCCACACTATCCATGCAGTCTGGGGGATGAAAGGATTGAGAGCAGCTCTGCAAATGACTTAGGGGTGCTGGTAACTAAAATACTGGATACGAACTGACAATATATACTCACAGCCCTAAAAGCATCAAACAGCATCCTGGGCTGCATCAAAAGCAGCATGCCCAGGTGGTTGAGGGAGAGGATTCTGTCCCTCTCCTCTTCTCTGGTGAGACTTGGAGTGCTGCATCCAGATCCGGGGCCCTGAACACAAGAAAAACCTGGACCTGCTGGAGAAAACCCTGAGGCCAGAAGGATCATCAGAGGGCTCAAGTACATCTCCTATAAAGACAGGCTGAGAGAGCTGGACTTGTTCATCCTGGAAAAGAGAAGGCCTTGGGGACACCTAAAAGGGGCTTATAAGAAAGATGGGGGCAGACATTTTGGTAGGGCCTGTAGTGGTAGGCATGGATTCACCAAGGACCTGGGGGCCTTGGTGGGTGACAAGTTGACCATGTCAATGACAGTGTGCCATTGTGGCCAGGAGGACCAATGGTATCCTGGGGTACATGGGGAAAAGCGTGGCCATCAGGTTGAGGGTGCTGATCCTCCCCCTCTGCTTGGCTAGTGAAATCACATCTGGAGTGCTGTGTCCCCTTCTGGGCTCCTCAATGCAAGAAAGACAAACAGCTCCCAGAGAGAGTCCAGTGGAGGGACACAAAGATGATTTGGGGTCTGGAGCATCTCTCTTCTGAGGAAAGACTGAGGGAGCTGGGGATTTTAGTCTGGAGAAGAGAAGACTGAGAGGGGATCCCATGAAATATCAAATATATCTCATGTAAATATCTCAGAGGTAGGTACCAGGAGGATGGTGCCTAGTGACAAGATGAGGAGCAATGGCCATAAACTGAAACATGAGAAGTCTCACTTCAACATGAGGAAAAATTTCTTTACATTGAGGGTGGCAGAGCACAGGAACAGGCTGCCCAGGGATTTCGTGGAGTCTCCCTTTACAGTGACATTAAAAACCCACCTGGACACGTTCCTATGACACCTGCTCTAGGCGACCCTGCCTTGACAGGGGGTTGGATTAGATGATCTCCAGCGGTCCCTTCCAACCCCAACCATTCTGTGATTCTATAAATCTATGGACAGGTTTGATGGCAATCTGAATGACAAAATCTAGTTGAAGATGTCCCTGCCTATTGCAGGGTTGTTAGACTAGAAGAGCTTTAAAGGTTCCTTCCAACCCAAAGCATTCTATGACTCTATGGACCCTTGTTTGTGTGTTGAAAGCCATCCAACCTCCCTAATTGCTATGTACAATCAGACAGAGCACAATCCAGAAAATACTGCTGTAATTATTTTGAAATACTGTGTCAAAAAGCATTTATTGCTCCAATGTCAGTGGGACTGTACTCATCACAGCAAGGATCCCTCTCAGGAATAGTACAGCACTCTGGAAAATGTCAAAGCTGACTAGCTTGACCTGCACTCAGACATCGTAAATTTGTCCATAAATTTTTCCACCTTTGCAATGCAACAAGACCATCTTGTCGTCTGTATCCTAGCAGTTAGCAGCATCTTTGCTTTTGGTTTCTTAAGCTTATTCAAAGAAATCAAATAAAAAATCCAAAACTAAATGGAACTCAGACAAAAAAGGGCAGTAAGCTAAATTCAGCTTCAGAGCTGATGTCTAGTATGTCACAATTCAGTGACAACACATATGAATAATTCCCAAAGTGTCAATGAAAAGAAGTCAAATCTCTACAGGAGGTACGAGAAGGTGCCCTAGAAACCTCCCTGCAGGGGTTTCCATAGGATTTTATTCTGCTCTGAAGGGAGATTTCATATGATGCTGAACTGTGTGATGCACCAGTAGCTGCTGTAGAACAAACCAAAGCTCCTTGTGCACCAGACCTCTCCAGTTACATCCCAGTCTGGAACCAGAGAAGTCACAATTATTAAGGACAAGAGAGAATGCAAATTAAAACAACCAGCCAACCAGATAAATAAAACAAAACAAGAATTTGAGATGTACCAAATTTCTGATTTAAAAAAACAGTAACAGTAAGGACTTGGACCTTTGAAGTCTTGCCTTAAAGAAGTTTCTTGCCTGGCAACCTTGCCATATGCTTGCACATCCAGACATAAGAGGAATATGGACTCTCAAATCCTCTAGAGAAGTCCTCAGAAACACTTAAAAGTCAAGGAAGAGTAGTGAGTTATTTGGGTCTTTTGGCAAAGCCTCAACCAGTTTATAGCTCCAGCTCCCAACCTCCATCCTCTTGCAAGCATTCACGACTGAGAGCTCTGTACTCAATGAGATTGATTCTGCAGCCACATCAACCCAAAGAATCACCTTCCTTCCCTCCCTCACAGCAAAACTTCAGCTTTAGGAATTCCTGTATTCATTGCCACAGGATCCCTTTGTTTCTCATAAAACAGTATTGTTTTGTTTTTTTTAGCAGCAGAAGTGATGCATAGTCCAAGGTGGTTGTTAAAATTGGGTAATAGAAAATTATCACACCACAGTACCTGGAGGAACAAAAACATATCAAGAAAAGTCTCTCCTTTTTCATTCAGAGAGAAATAAAATTAAGGGACTACAAAGGAAACCACATCAAAAAGGTTTCAGGTTCTGGACTGTGCTTTAAAGGGCCATATGGTGGATTGTCCAGTTAAGACAGAAAGAAGCTGAAATACCCTCATAGCAGTGGATGGAGAGTTCACAGCAACAAAACCATGATTTTTTAAATCTTGATATCTCTATAGCACTGCAAGCTGTAGCCTTGGTCTCAGCAATCCTTTGTGTTCTTTTGGTCAGCACTTCAGACAGCCTCATGAGGATGTAATTCTTTATATCTGTGCTCCATAGAGTCTGCATTTCAGGAAAGCCTCTTTCTGCAGCTATCATGAAACATCCAGGCCCTATCTTGGAGACTTTGGGTTTTTTGGAAGTCTGCATTGTTCTGTGGTTGACAGCAAGTCCCAGACCTTCCTGCTGCGGAGCATCTTTCACAATGAAAGGCTTCCCCTAGCCAGCACTTAGCAGAACTGCATCTGAAGAATACTGGAGCATCATTTCTTCCCATGTTTAATGTGTAAATGTATCACCGAGTGGAGCCCTGAGGGTATGGACACAGCACTAATTTCAACTTGTGGAGGTTTCTCATGAATGCTTTTGTTGTGCCACAGAAGACGAAAATCAGTATTCCATTTCCCAAACCCCAATTCTCTGTTAAAAAAGGTGTTTTGCATTAGTGAATCCAGGCAATTCAGGAAAAAAAAAAAAAAAAAAAAGAGGGAGTGTGGGCTAGAATTTTCTTGTGCACATCTGTATTTCCTTGCTTACAGACACATGTTTAAGAGAAGTGATGCTCTTCTTCCCCCAGTCAGGAGGGCCATGGGGTCCACTTTTCTCCTGTGTGCCCTTCATTCTCACCCTCAGCTGAAAGGATAAATTGTTGCCTAAACAAGAGGCACTCACTGAGGATGGGGCTGCCTGAGAGCTGGGGAACCAGCACTGCCAGTGTTCCACACTCTCAGCTCCTTTAAAAGGCAGACTACAGAATGCTGACAAACCAGGCAAAGGAAGTCTGAGAGATTTCCAGCAAAAGTTCACTTGCTTTCTTTTCTGTTTTGAATTCTGTCCAAAGAACATTGTAATTTCTTGTCTGCTTTGAATTCTTTCCAAAGAACATTGTAATCATTGTCACTCTGATGAATCAGCTTTTGCAGGTAGGAAAAAAGAAACCATTTTGCTGGAGAGCTTCTCACTAGTCCATCATGAGGTCATGAACTTGGGATGCTTCCAGTTGGTACTAATTTTAACAAAAGTCAGTAAAACATTTTGCCCTCCGGCTAAATCGTGTATTGGATATTTCACATATAAAGACCAAAAACCCAGAGTGGTGTAAGAGTTTTTTGGGGGAATTACTCATCCTATTTTATGTACAAGGTAAAAGATTGACTGATACAATTTTAGAAGCACCTAAAAGTGCAACTTTCCCACATATAAGACTCCTGTAGTTGTCAGATCTGATACCTTACATTTTGCTATAAATTTTACTGCGATGTTGTAAATCCTGGGACTAGATCAGAAGGACTGACAGACAGCAAACCTTAAATCTGCCATCAGCAAGAAAAACTGCCACCTAAGTTCTAAGGACCCAGAGAAGTACATTTTTAGCTCTCTTATAAATTGATTGGGCAACTTTGTGCAAGTCACTTTACCTTTCTCTCAGCAAGCACTTCCCTTCATCTCCTTGGCAATCTTGTCTATTTAGATTGCAAAATTTTTAGGGGAAGGACTGTGCTTGCTCTAGGGATACTTAAAGAGGCTCCAGATTGCCAGAACTTCTATATTTAATTGTAATATTACCAGTGCAGTTAATGAAAACATAACCATATGCTATTCTAAAGCACTTAAGCACAGTGGTGCCATCTATCAGGTAAAGAAAAACAGCTGTCTCTTGTTTTCTCTAACAGAGTGTGCAGACTCTTAAAACCGAATTCTCTATTTACAATTGTAATAAATATCAGGGAAAAAAATTTTAGGACCATAAGAGTCTGTGCTTCAAAATCTCATGGCAGTCACTGTTTAACAGGGAGAAACTTCCCTGAAAGACTTTTTCTGGAATCTACTACACAAAACTTTTGCAAAAAATGCAAATGAAATTATTTTAAATATTAACTCTACACTGTTCAAAAAGTATGTGGTTTCATAGAAAAACATCAAAACTGACCTCAACTGCCCAACATATTTTTGTGAATCTGAATGACAACAGTGGCACTAAGACATGTGATATGTCCAGATCATATCAACAATGGAGATTATTTCCAGGACCCAACTGGAAACTCCCAAGGGGTGCTGCACAGAGGGGCTGAAGAACACATACACATCAAACAAAGGAAGCTGGAAAGGCTGCAGGAGTAATGGGCTACTTTTTCTCACATGGCTGCAGCCTAATCTTGGGCACAGAACCTGCTTCTGATCACCTCAGCATCTTGTGGGGATCTTCCAGCAGAGTCCAAGTCCAAGTAAGAATCAGACTCTGGCCCAGTTGTTTTGTAGGATGAGTAAAGTTCAAACATGCTTAAACACAGCAAAAAAACTCCCAAAACCCACAGTGCATGCCAGCTTCTTTGTTTACAAGCATTTTTCCACACAAAGGTAATAAAGCTGTAATTTCTGTACATTCCTTCATATCCAATCTAAAATCAAAGCATAACAAAAGCCTTTATCCTTTTTTTTTCTTCACTTAAATTAATTAAAGCTTATTTAGTAGAGTGAGAGGTTAAGATGTCATTATCTTGCTTTGATATTTGCATGAGTGAAGTTTATAAAAATGCAAACCAAATATTTCAGTTGTCCCACAGCAGCTCTGATAGAAAAATTTGTTCAGCAAAATTAAATTAACCATTATGGGTACATTTCCTTTTTATTCCCTTTTTTTTTTTTTTTGTCCACTGTCCTATCATGTATGCCTTTTGGAACGTCTTATAATAGGGATAAATAGAATGAACTCTGGCTGCTTCGCAGATGAATTATATCCCAATTAAAATTTTAGCTCAGAAATGTCTAATGGCTCTTCCTTCTTGTAACCTGAGTGTAAGTTTAAGGTTTGGCTTTGAGGATAATCATTTAGTTTTACAGTGCAGTGATGTCAATTAAAGAGATTTGCTTCACACTGAATATAGAGCTCCAAAGTCTCAAACTACTAATGACAAAAAGATCTGTAAGCCTTCCTAGAAGTGGAATGAATGTAGCCTTTTGGAAATGCACAGTGCTTGATTAAATATGATGGTTTAAAACTAATTAAAACACTCATCGCACTCCCGAGGGCCTGTATATCCTATAAAGAATTCAATTGGACTACTTGGTAAGAAAAAGAATTCACTTGGTTATGCCTCTGCCTGTTTTACGTTTTACCAATTCCATGCTCTCTGCTAAATGCACCCACCCTTGTATATTAGTTTTAAAAGGATTCAGGGTTTTTTAATAAAAATCAACTGAATTATTCCTACCATTTCTCTCTTGAATTATTTATCTTTTGAATTATTTCCATGATGAATTTCTTTCTTTCTTGCAAATCCAGTTTAGTGCTCATAAAATATATGTCCCCAATGAGTATACTAACCATCTGCCAGCATGTAGGCCTGTCCTAGAACAAATATGTGAATATGTGTTCCTGAATTTCACCAACAACCAAATAATATAAAAGCAGTGCTATCTGACTATCTAACCATTCAAAAAACCTTCTCATCTATGAGTTTCTCCTGAGTGATGTGCACTGGCATTCAGCATGAGCACCAAACATGAGGATAGGTTTGGCACAAGAAAATAGTCAAAGATGCTAATAAACATTGAAAAGATGTAGACTATCTAACATGCATTTGTTGCACCCTACTGTGCATAAAGCTTATGAATTGTGAAGAGACTTGCGGTCTTTTTTATTTTCTTTGATCTTAAATTTGTGATCAGACCTATATTTGTGTTAAACGTGGGTACAAATCCTCTCTCTCTGTCTCTGTCTCAGTCAATTAACATGAAACACCTTTTTACTTGCAGTGTTTTCTGGTGTTGAACTGAAATCCTTAGAAGCCTTTACAATGAATTATTTTATGCATTCAAATGACTACACAACAGAGTGCAAAGAGACTAAATTTCTGCAAAAGCCTTAGCTAGTCACCAGTGTTCAGTGAGGAGCAGCAGTACAGCAGTGTTCACAGCAGCACCTGTGGTGTGGAAACTACATTTGTGCAGAACGCGACTTACCTGCTTGGGCCGTTCACACCCTGCATGAGGAAGTTAAATACTTGTCTGTGCTTATACCTACCAGAGCAATACTTGTCTACATGAACCTATAAGCTAGACTCTTCTCATCTAAACACAATCAAGATCTCTGGGCATTGCTGTTCTTTTGCTTTCTTTGCATCTCAGTGTTATTTATTACTTAACACCCTCAAGCACAGAAGTTCTGTATGTAATTATGTGCATCCTCTTCACTGTGTTGCAGTTACAGATCTTGGCATTAATCACACAGAATAGTATAACATTACTTAACAGATGTTGCCCCCTAGCAGATAACAAAGAATTACAAGTGTTGCCTGTCAGCAAACAGCTTTTGTCGTAAAAAAATCTGGTGAGTTAACTCAATATTGCTTATTGAGACTAATAATATGAATGCATGTGCTCAAGGAAAGAGAAATGCTATTAATGCTCACTGTTACCTTGGGCCACGAGGGATTTAACATTCTTCTGGGGGAATCCAAGGTCTGGTTAAATACAGATATACAGACACGGACAGGCTTTGGGTGTGTAGAGACTTACAGTTCCACAGGAACTCCTCCAGGAACTGGGGACTCTCTGGAGGTCCAAGCTCATGGAAGCTGGACCAGATTTTATTGAGGTGAAAATAAGAAAGAAAGTACACAAAACAAAGCCTCTGTCCTAAGAATTGTAAGGATAGTCCTGAAAATGTGATCCCTTATATCTCAAACTCCAGAGCACAAGTACAAAGCACTGAAAATTTAATTAAAAAATATCTCAGGAATTTTTATTTTCTTTTGGGGCATGTCTCATGATTTCAAGCTCCTGCTTCTGACACTGCTATTGGAATCATCAGAGAGCTCTGATCACAGCCAGATGCGAGCCTGAGACTCACTGGAGGCAGTGGCAGAAGAGAGGAGGGAAAATCATAGATAGAAAAGAAAAATGATGACCTGCTTAACACTTTTGAATCCCAATAAGAAAGAGAGAGCAGAAGAAAATTCTCCTTTGCAGCCTTTCCAAAATTTGTATTGGTGAGTGCTTAATAACTTTATTAGTCCACACAGAACATTTTTTTTCTCAAAATGAAAGGAATACTTTGAATTTGCATCTTCATATTTTTGTTTTTCTATCTCTTCAACTTTAATTACCACTTAACAGGTTGATTTTTGCTATCATCAGCTTTTTACTATTACTTGATATTATACTGTATCAGCATTACTAAGACCCAAATCTTCCACAATCATTCAGTTTTACCAAGTGCTACATTTACTGGAAAATACATGAAAACATTAGTGATGAAAAGAGTGTGTGGACTATTGGAGCCGTGTTTGCTAGACTGCCACCTGGAGTTCACATTTGCCTCCTGCCACCAGCTGTCAGTGCTAAAAAATCTAAGTGTGGCACACCAGCACGTAGTGGCACTTCCAAACCATGCAGAGGTGGGCAATAACATATTTAGGCTTGAAACCTCAGCATTAACAAAAAATAGCCATGGATCACACTGTAAACAAATTTCCTTTCATGTGCTGAGTTGGTGGTGCTATGCTTGCCCATGTTCTAGGGGTTTTGTTGAGTTTGGCTCACTTTGCTCAACTTTCAGTTCAGGGTTATTGATCTGAGGAAATTTGCTTATTGAAAAAAAAATAATTGCTTTCATGTTGAGATAAGAGAACTAAAACATAAGCAAAACAAAAGCTGTTGTAAAATTATAGAAGATGGTTTCTTTTAGGGGGAAAATAACAAGAAATTCCATGAAGTATTTTGTTCTCAGCTACCACCCCCTGGAGTTGGGAATTACAGAAACCACCATTTTTTGAAAACAGTTTTGTAACCTGGTCCCAGATTCTTGTCTCCTGTGATCAGAGACATTTGTGAGATCTCCCAGATAAGCAGCTGAGTTTTTATGAGGGCGAGAGAGACAACAGTACACCAAGCACTACCCTTTGGTGGGGAAGCACTCTGAAGACCCAACTACCACACCTGTCAGCCATAGCCAAGATGATCTGTCCCTGAATGTTTAGCTTATTTTCCCTTCTGGACTCAGAGAATCTAGGCAGGTCTCTTTCCCCTGATCCTCATCAAGAGAAATGAGCTGATCACCACTTTACCGTAAGGGACAAAAATCCTTGTGAAGAGATGCATAAAACCATCTGAACACTCACACAACTCACCCAGGGTGGCAGTGGCAGAGTTCCTGCCTGCCTTTCACAGCTCAGCAGAGGACACCACCTCTCTCCCCTCATCCCTGCCTTCAGCAGTGGGGAAGGTAAAGTCAGCCCTGGGTGAAATTCCTTTCTGCAGTCGGGACCAGTGGCTGGCAGCTGTGGGACCCTGCAGGTTATACTGTGGAAGCCCTGTGGGGACTAAAATCCACCAGCACAGCTTTCTGACGCATTCAACTAAGCCTCTGCTGACCCTTCTGGCCCTGCTCAAAGTTCAGAGCATTTGTGTTCTTGGGAGACAGAAAATCAATCCCAGTAGCCTCATCTGAGACCATTTAAGTGTCTGTACTGTCACACACCTGTATTTTTTGATACACCTGTGAAGAATGTTTGTTTCCCTCTGCATCCAGCTTTTCAGCAAGTTTGTGTGCCATCACTAAGAAGCTCTATTCTATGAACAGTGAACACTGAGAAATGACATATGCTTACTTTATATTTAATAGGCCTCTCATTTGTTTAGCAATGAAATCTATTGTCAATAAGCTTAATGATGCTATTAATAATGCCTGTATTCACAACAATGCACAGTCCATAAAACATTAGTGGGTAAATTTACTGTGCCAATTTATTAACACATTAGACCAAACCAAAATCATTCTGAATGTGCACATATCTGAGTAGCTTTGAAAATCTGACTATCCCTGATTGTAAGCAAGGAAATCGCTGTTGAACTTGTGAAGTGTTTTTTTTTAAATTCATATTCAAATTACTATGAAATTATGAAGCTCTTTCTTAACTGATGATCATCCCTCTAATCTACTAATTATTCCAATTCCACAATAGACAGAGTACTTTATAGTCATTTCTAAATTGCTTTCATGTTCAATTACTTATAATTATACAAACAAGTCTAAAATTGATGATCCGTGCATATAATTATAGATTCTGCAACTCAGCATAAGCAAATAAAGGAAACTACCCTTATTATGACAACACAGTTTCTAATAGTCAGGCACTGCAAATTTAATTGCAGTAAAGAGTAGATGGTATTATTATGTAATTAGTAACAAAATTGTTATTTCAGGATAATGAAATGATCATGTGGGCACTGGAGCTCAGTCTTAGAGCAATCTTCTTCTGAGTTTAAGGTGAAGGAGCCCTACCAGATTCAAAAGCTGAGTATATTAAGTTGAACAGTGTTTTCTTCTGTAAATATAGTTAAAAATATCATGACAAAATTATGCACAAAACAGTACTGATAAAGTGATTACCTGTGGCCTCTGCACTACACATCATAAGTTTCAGAAACTCCTTTCAGATTCCTTCCTCTTAGTTTCCTCTTACATTTTACCACACTAAGAGAGTATGTGGCTCATTCTTTGGAACTTTGTTACTACAAGCCTGGCCTTTCTCAGAAATAGAAAGGTCACTTATAAGGGAGACAATCACCTCAAATTTGTGAAAAACAAGACTGAAGGGACTTAGATGATGACTAGTGAAAGCACAGAACAGGTACTGCAGAAGGCACATGCAGATGATACAAGAAGGATAAGTTGCAGACTGCAATGAGCAGATAAATCCAAGTTCAATACAACCACTCATAGGCATCTTCACACTGACTGTTTATCTTAAGAGAGTTTATTTTTCATTATATAAACTGAGCTATCATGCCATGACTTGCAATCCCCAGTAAAGAAAACATTCAAAATAGAAAAGTTTAACAATTGTGACTTGACTTGGTGTGAGTAGTCCACAAATTTAATATGTTTATATGGCATCCTTTCATATTTACATTTTAATTTGCACATCTTTAAGTCAATAACAAGGCTCATTTGCTTTAATGGTGCAGGATTAGGGCTCATGGACAAGATAAATTGATCTGATCAAATTTTATTTTCTAGATCATTACAGCATTAGGAAACTAATTGATCTTTTATTTTCCTACATTATCAAGCCTTCTGATGAGAAATAAAACTTTTTAAAACTTGAGTCAAATTGCTGACTACACCCTCTTACTATAGGGAAAGGCACACTTCTATTTTAATAAAACAGAAAGGAAGCAGAAATTGGATTCTCATTGACACTAACTCATCTCTAAATGGAAAAAATATGTCTCTTTGTAGCTATTCATGACTGCCATGCAGGTAGTTCTTTAATATGAAGACTCTCTAGTCACAAAATTTGTTTAATTTTTAACTATTTTTTTCCCAGTATTATTTCTTAACCCATAGTTAAGGCATGAATTATTGTAGAACAGGGATAGATGCTTTTAAATCAGTGAAAGTGAGTTTTTCCCCCTGCCTTCAGAAACCTTTAGAAGGCTGATAGGCCTTAAAAAATGGAGAGCTGTGCTGGAGGAAAACAAACACTGGACAGTGGTGACCCAAGGAGATATGGTTTGAAAATGGCGATCTCATTTAATAGATGGACTAATAAAATGTCTTTCTACTGTCTAAGAATGCAGCCATCTCTCTCCTCCTCCCTCTCTCTGATGGCAGCTCACTTGTGCTGCTTCCCTTGCACAGGTCATTAAACTGGAAAAAAAATAGTGTTACAATCACAAAAATTAATAACTTACAAATAGCCAAGGAATCACATATGAAGAGGGCAGGGCTTTCTGTCTTAGAGCTGGAAATAAGAAAGTTTGTGAATGCTGCTTGGGTGGGAAAGAATCAATAGGTCGGCTGTGCTGCACCACAAGATGTCCCCTGCTGCATGACAGTTTGCCTCATTTTATTTGAAAAAAAAACCCAACCAAGCAAAGAAACAAACCAACCATCCCCCAAAATCCATAAACTAACTAAACAACCAACCAACAACCCCTCCACAAAACAAAACAACCAAAGAACAGATTTGCTGAAAGATGATGTATCACACTGGGACAATTCTTTAATCTAAAACAGTCCCATACAGCCAACTCTAGGAAAAGAAGGAAAACCCCAAACCCAATGATACACATTTACAATAGATAGTTACACTGTGACACAAGCTGCCTTATGAGAAAGCCTGAAAAATTAGGACTTAAAAACTGCCAAGACAGCGAGCAATCCCTCTTGCATGCAATGCCTGACCTGACCACGAGATGGAACTGAAGTTTAAAAATTAAACTAAAATCTGTCCAGAGAGGAACTGTGCGACTGTTCAGTCACCGCTAACGCCATCTAATTGACAAGTGAGGGTTATTATCAGCATGGGGATTTCTTAGCTCCTTGCTCTCTGCTCAGCAGCTTGGGATGCAATCAGTACAAAGTAAATATTGTGCTGACATGTCACAGTGGGATTTCATTTGGGGTAGAATAAAACACAACCTTTGATTCTTGCCTTGGATTCTCAACCGATATAGCACCACAAGCTGCAATCAGTTATGTTTTTCCCTCTCCCAGCTCCAGGGGATGATTATTCCTGAAATAATTAATTGGTAGACAAGAAAAGCAAAGATCTCCTTATTCCTGAATTCTTTAAATTGTGCACTAGAAATGTCAAACTAGTTAGAACTAATTAGTCAACAAGTTGCCGTGCGCACAACTGGAATTGAACACAATGAAGATTATTGCTGTGCAGAACCCCACAGAGCTGCGGATGCTGATGCACCCTCAGCAAACAGAAAGGATCTGCAGGGGAAACAGGTTTCCCCTCTTTTGTATCCTTGTTGTGAAAGATAAAAGCTTAATGTTAGAGCAGGAATTGCCCACAGTGCTGTGGGTAGTTCTTTCAGAAACACTGTAAGATTTTCCTCTTAGATGGAGAACTAAGGATTCCACAATCTAAGTAGTTCTCTCTCAGACAGGAAAGAGGTGATAGGGCACATACGGAACAGGTAGGAAAACTCAGACATAGAAGGGTTAATCTAATGCACTAAGGTGGTTTTCCAAGATCTAAAGATCTGTCTAAAATCACACACCCTGAAAGTGGCTCCTTGGTGTCAGGTTTGCACTTGCACATACCCTAATTCCATGGTGGGAGCCTGGTCTGTGATGGGCTCCTACCACACTTTTTAATGCCAGCAGAAAAGATAAAGAACGAAGAAGAGATGACTTCAAGGCCTTTCCTAGGCATTGACCTACACTTGGAGCACCTGGTGATTACAAGTACTGATATAGTATTTTGAATCTGAAAATAAACCCAAAACAAGCAAACAACAACAACAAAAAAAAACCTCTCTTTTTTTACTGTAATATCCTTCATATTCAGCTCAGAAGTGAGGCTGAATCATATTCATTATATGCAGTGAAGATTGAAGCTATCAGACCAGAAAACATGGGCATAAATAGGCTGAGGTATGAAAAGTATTAAACTGCCTTAGGCTGTTTACAGTGTTCAAACAGAACAACACTGTAACTGCAAGTTTTTGCACATGGAGGACCACACACTAATTCATTAGGTGCCTGAGCACGAACTACTTTTCAGAGGTATCCTTCCAAGTATCATTGATGTGTTCTCATGTTTACCTTCCTGCTAACCATCATTGAGATTGTAGTGGTTTAGATTTGCTAATTTTGTTTTCCTGGCCAACGCACCAAATAAATGTCGTGGTTTTAAAGCAGTAACTAAAAAAACCTAGAAAACTTATTTATTTCTTGCTGTGAGATATGGATTAGAACAAGAGCAAAACAGGCTTAAAACTTAAAAGGAATAAAGAAAGTTTATTAACAAAACTACAAGAATAAGAACACCAGAATAAACCTCCAGAAAAACCCCTTTATCCCCCACTACTTAACCATTCCCCTGTTCACATGACAACATAGAGACAAAAAAGTTTGGAACTTCGGTGTTTAAAACAGTCCCAATTCCTGCTAGAGTCTTTTCATCAGTCTTTGTAGAGAAACAGAAGTTTTCTTCTGTTAATCTATGGAGTTTCTCACAAGAAAACTATTTCTGTTATAGCTTTCTATTTTCCTGATGCCAGCTGCCCGGAAATCTGTCATCAGTTCACTCCTCCCATTTCACATCACTCTGAGGTGTGTATGGGTCAATGAGTCTAGGGATGTCATTTTAAGGATGAGTTATTCAAAGGCAAAAGTTCTCTTCATTTGTCTTTGTGAGCTTTCCTGGAAAACAGTTTTCTCTTTGCCTCTACACGGCCCCAAATCTTCAACTATTACTTCTCCCCCCTCTGTTCCAGCACCTCACTGTATCATAATTACTCCACCTTTTGCTCAAAATCCAAACTTTGAACACTCCATTCCTCCCCATATACTCTGTCATGAATTAAAGGAGTTTTTTCAGAACATTATTGTCCATCTCCATAGCTTTAACAGAAAAATATTTCATCTTAATTAAAGCATCTCCTTATTCTCTGACTTTTCTGAAGTTTAATTCTTTTCTTTACTGTCTCTGATAGTTTATAAAGTCTCTTTACATGTTGATTACTCTCCTTTTTTTTCTCTGGATAAAAGGATTAATCTGCAAGTCTCATCTGGGTAATGAAAAGGTTAAAATCTTGCCCAGGCTTTTGTAGATGGTTCTGTGATCTCTGCCGGAGCAGGAGCTGGAGTTGTCTGCAATGGAAGATTCTTCATGGCTGCTCTGGAGAGTGTGGTTGCTGTCTCAGCACACCGCAGGTCAAGAGCTTTTTCCTATCTTCACTCAGCAGTCTCTGGTGAATTCAGTCACAGCAAAAACTGCAGCCGAGCCAGGGACCGGCCTGGCCTGGCCAGAGCCCGGGGCAAGCCCCGCAGGCCCCATCTCCCAGCTGGGAGCCGCTGGGCCCAGCCCAGCCCCAGCCACATGGCCTGGGCAGGGGAACGGGAGGCCAGCTAAAGCTCAGTTACCTTTCACAGCCAGGAAACAAAGAGACAAAGAAATTCCCAGGCTTAGGTCTTAAGGTGGTGTTCACAGGTTGATCTCACTTTTCAATGGTTAAAACTGCTGTCAATTCTTAGAAATGGCCAGCTGTTGGCTAGTAGACAAACTCCCATCAGCCTCCAGCGGTTTTTACTTCCTTAGATGTTTCTCTTTGTTTTCTTAAATGCCAACCTATCACAGAGATGTACAAAAACTAGGATGCATGAACAAAAATGTGGACTCAGTAATGGAGAAATAGGTCTGAAATAGGGAATTTCTTGAGGATATGGCAAATTCTCTTTTAGTAAAGGAATGCAGGGAACAAAGTGGAAACTCTCCCTGCACAATACCTAAAGGTTGCATTTCATAGGTACATGTTTACAATCACCTTCTAAGACCAATACTATTTTGGATCACAATGTGTAAATGTGGACACAATCCAGAGCAGGGACCCATAAGAAGCTTGCTACTCACACTTTAAAAACTTTGTACACAAGAAACTGGTTACATTTATCAAAACTATGACCAAAATTGCAATATTCTTTGGAAACCATGCAGAGAATTGTTTTCCTCATTGTAGGTGAAACTGAGTGGAACAACGATCAGATAAAGTTGCTTTTGGACCCACATAATTTTTCCTCTCAGAACTGCTGAGTTGTTGTTCTAAACACTTCTCTATGCTGGCAGGTGATAAAGATGCTAACAGAAAGTTGGTAAATCATTTCCTCGCATAATTTCATTTCTGCTCTAGCTGGAAATAAACATAATGAGTAAATAGCTGGCAAGTCATAAAGGTGGACATCCCTTTTTCATGTTAAACACTCAGTCTGCATTTTTTCCCTAATAAATATGGGCTGAGATAGCTACTAGCAGAATAAACAGAGCATATCCAGAATGCTCTGGAATAATTTTGGTTCCTGAGGGTAGAGAGGGAATTTATGCAACCACCAATCAAGTATGCAAGCCATAAGTAGTTCTAAGTAAGAAACAGAGGTCCCTACACTGGAAAACAGATATCAAACCCTCTGGCTTAGACACACACATACACTCTGAGAACAAAGGGTGCTCATTTTTACTGGTGAGATATGACAACAGCTCCCTGGTTACTTTCATTACAGACAGGTCTTGCCTCAATGTTGAGGATCACTTTTGAACTCACAACTGATCCCGGATCCTCCTTCAGCACCTCCTGCTGCCTCACCTCCAGCCAGGGATGCTGTCTCCTCTGCAAGCTTTTGGCAAACACCAACCTACTGCTGCCCATGTGCAGAGCTACACTCAATTTGCTTGCAAGCTTATTTGTCTTGTGTCCTGCCATATGAGAAGAAGGACACCATAGCATTGCCACCAACTGAAGTTCTTGCTAAAGGAATCTTTTGGCTGCTATATGATATTAAAACACTAATGCATGCTCCCTTTCCTGAGAGAAAAATTACTGTAGAAGCTCACACAGCTGCATCATTTGATTAAAATCCTGCTTCCTGTGACAATGCAGGCTCTCCTTTGCTATTTAAAGCAAAATACATGTTTTTGCATATAGGTGCAGATAATCACACAGACCGAAACACACATCAGTCATACTTCACAGTAACCATCTCACTTGACGTGTCTGAATCAGCCATCACTCACAGTGGGGAAAAAAAGGTGCCATCTTTCCCCCCTCCACCCCAGACCCTAACTGAATGCCTAATTAATGCATTTCAGTCACTGGAAAACATAACTGTGCCTTGACAGAAGGCTTTAAGTCTGAAGGTGTCTCAGGTAATAAAATACAAAGCTTTGAAATGTTCCATAGTGAGCAAGTACCTGAAAGCCCGAGCCTGAATCATCTGAACCTCAAGCATGCAAAATAGACCACAAGTTGTTTCCTTCTTCCATTTTTTTTTCTTTTAACCAAAATACCAATCTTCAAATCCTGGCTAAAGCTTTGAATCTTCTGTAACTCATTTTCCTATTCATTATGCAGGAACTAAGAGTTGATCATCATTATAGCTGTTCTAATTGTAACTTACAATCTTTAATCTCTGAGCCCTTCAAAAGATGTTTGATGTACTGCATTTAAGAACCAGGTGCTGAAACAGACAACAGGAGAGGCGGAGGGGCAGGGGGAGATGGGGGCGGAGGAGAGAAGGGAAGAAGGAGAAGTTAAATTTAACCTTTTTTAACCAGAAGATGAATCTGAAAATCAGGACTATGAAAATCATGCTGGATTTGATCTACAAATTTTACAGAGAATCAAAATCATCAGAATTCTCTTTGCGTTCAGTTTATCGCCCTGTCAGGTCACCCGCAACAGTGATACTTTTATGGATGAAAAAGAGATGTTAAATGCAGCCATTACTGAACTGAAAGTATAGGGAAAAAAGCACATGAGGTTTTTATTAAGGCAAGCCAGACATATGCTCAATCCATAATTGTTAGCATGAAGACTTTTGTGAATTTTTATAAGTAGTTAATGAGAGAAAGTTGAATTCCCTAAATACAGTAGTCCAGGTTTTACAAACAAAATAAAAGTATAGAAGCTTTTCAGAACTAAAAGGTTTTATCTATCTTCAAAACTAACATGACATCTAATTTGATGGCAACAGGCCTGAGCTAGAAGGCTCCTATTCAGCTGTGAAAGTCTTCAAATTTCAAAAATTTTCAAATGCAGTTTCTTACACCGAATCTAGGAGCACATCTTTAATTTCACAGGAGAGATCATTGGAAAAAAACCCAACCAACCAGTCAAAAAAACCCTCAAAGCAAGAAAACACTTAAAAGAAAAATACTTAATGCAAAGTGTTATAGTTTAGAAATGGTATTCTTCAATTTAGTGTTCCCACTGGAGTTGTTCCAAATCATGTCCTGCTCCCTCCCTCCTTCCCCTCCCACTTCCCTGTGGTGGGCTGGAGAAGAGAACTGGAGGTACAAAAGGTAAAGATCACGGATTGAGATAAAAGCTGGAATTTACTGGGAACAGGGATAAGAAAATGAACAATAAGAGCAAAAATTTTAATAACAAAAGTGTATGAGAGAGGAATGATTCACCTGCAGAGAGCATTTACTGTGAGCCTGACAAGACCCAACTCCTCCCACTGCCATGCTACCTCGACATCCTGAGTCCTTTCCCCATCCCTGGAAAATGAACTGATAGAATATTCAGAATCCTAGCCATGCCCCCTTCTGGCTACTGGAAAATATAAGCCTGTCCTGGTCAGAACCAGGACACAAAGTTAATCTCATTAAGATTATATACTGTATACTGTTAAATATGCAAATTGAAGTGCTATGTGGTGTAAGCTCAGACTCCTTTTATTTATCATAATCCCATAGAAATATTTATTGTAATTCTGTAACAGGACAGTGTGGCTTGAAGTGACCTCTCACTGACTACATATGAGTACTTAAGAAATGCATATAAGGTAAGTCTTGACAATTTAGACTTGTCTTTCTTTCCATTTCTTTCAATGTATAACAAATATAGAGCACTTATTAGATATAGATGTCATAGTTCAGACAGCTTAGTCTGCTCCTTGTCCCTGGAGCTTCAGTTTCAGTCCTTGTGTCAGGGAGGGTTCATTTTTTATTTTTTGTTTGGTGAAGGTATCTGATGCTAGAGACAGAATTTTTACCGGGGAGATTCACTGCTGAATCTGCCCATTTTTGACAGATTGTTTTACCCGGTTTTATTTCCCAGTAAAAAATCCAACACTAAGAATTGTTGTACACTGCATTCAAAATAAAATAAAGCTGTCCTCAAATCCAGTATTAAATATTAGCAACCTAATCATCAAGAATACTCACTTGGTCACATGAAATTTCCGGTTCACTTCGCTTGGTTAAGAATACAACCTAATTGATGCAGTTATTTATCCCCCTCTCCCATAAAATAGGTCACATTCTGTGAAAGCACCAGAATTGTGGTGGTATGAAATTGCAAGGGGGGAAAATCTGGCTTTATGTGGGAATAATGAGGAATAGGAAACTCACATACAAAGGCTTGCGGTACATACTGTCCACCTGTTTTGTGAACTTCAGTTGTCAACCCACTGTTCAATGGGGATGAAATTAAAGAAGCCCCTGAACCAGGGGAATTCTGAGTAGTCACTGATTTTCCTTGCTTCTTGCCATAAGCAGGGAGGACTTGTTTACTTAATTTTTGCAAGACGTGAGTGACATCTGCCACACAGTGAGGAAAGATTTATGGAATCAAATTTTGAATGCAAATAATGTGATTTAATGGCAAGATTTCATCTAATGCAGGTTCTTTTATCATGGAGAGATACACGGACTAATGCTGAGGAATGCACCTAGTTAAAATGAAAGCAGCATGGAATGATGGCCTAAGCAAATAACATTCATTAGCAATTGAGGGATTTGAAAGAGATTTTCATAGAGAGGAAAAAACCCACCAGGGAATTCTCATATAAAGCCCTTAAAACCCAACATATATCTGAAAAGCTTCACTAGTGTGGGATGAGCAGATAATTCAGTTATCCTCCTTCTCTGGATGTGAGAGATGGTATGGAAGGTACTCTCTGTTTCATGAATACAGGCTGAAGAGAGCACTACATCTGACACTGTAGCATTATTTATACAGAGGGACCTCCAAAATGGGCCTCAGTGTGATGATGGAGCCCTGTGACACTGCAGGCAGGGAGCTGGTGTGGATGGAAGAGTTAAAATGAAGACAAACACAACAGATTTATCACAGAAGTGCCTCCCAACTACTCTAAAAAAATCCTCCTCAAACCCAGAAGGCTGAAGTGAGGCAAAAGAGGGTAAAAGCATGACATGGGAGAAACACTAGACACAATAAGGAAAAGGAAAGACAGGAGAAGGTGTGTAGTAAAATCAGGAAAGTGAGGGATTATTTGCTTCTGCATAGAATAAAAAATGAGCTCAAGCCACACTATGCAGGGATTAGCTGCCCTTTGTAATACATTAGAACTACAAAAGCATTGGAGATCTTCCTTAGTTGTTTTACTGGAGACAAAAAATATAGTAATTATTAGCCTTTAAAGGTTCAGCAGGGTGTTGGTGCCTAGAAAGACTTTCTGACAAGTGCTGCAGAGGTGCTCTATAACACTGCCCCTGCACGCAGGTGTTCACAGTACAACTGTAAAGCTTAGACAACATGCCGATACACAAAGTGATTGCAGATAATGTGCCCAAAATAAACACCATAGATTTCATGCCAAGAAGAGACCCTGTTCCTTCAATGCACACATGTGGGCGCACACATGCCTACCCCCAAAGGCCTGATAATCAGCAAGAATTTTGCGGGCGCCAAGCAAAAGCTAAATTTGAGAGAGAACTCTGAAGGAGAGCACTAATAGTTTTGCAAAACATTCCTTAGCACAGAGAAGAGAGGAGAAAGTAGGGAGACATTTGATAGAAGAGGGGAGAGATGATAGAGGAAGTCTGGCTGCAGATGACAGTTAAGGAAAGCACAGTTGCAAAAGCAGTCAGGAAGGGAGGGAAATACCAAGTGTTTCCCCCGGTTTGCCTACTTTTCTCTGGTGGGTGCTGGCTCCTTCCCTCCTGCCTCCTCGTTCCTCTCCATTTCACTTCCTTCCATTACCTACCTTTCCTTGCTTCTTCAAAGCAGGAGAGCTGACTACTAAATCTAAGCAGCTCTGCTTCAAACGAAACACATCAAAACCATCTCCATTAGCACCATCACATTCTTCACTCTGCTTATCCACTCCTCTCAGTATCCATATTACCATTTAACTTGGATGCTCCTTGGGTTATTCTGTTTTGCAAGTCCTCACCATACTTAAGACACATTTCCATGGCTTTTGGACTCATGTAGTAAGTATGGCTAATAGTACATGTTCTGAGAGAGGTCAGTGGCTTAATAGAACATAAAATATAGCTCCAAAAATAATATATAACTTGCTGAGCAGAATGGATCCAAAGAGTGCAATGCAGCATCGGAAACCTCATCTAGAAAAAAAAAGCTTTGTTTCTTTGTTACAAGAAAGAAGTGTGGATGGTCAAGACAGTATTTTAAGGGATGAAGGTGGAGTAGCAAAGATGGAAGAGAAGACAAAATAGAATTTTATTGGTGCAAAAAGTAAAAACCCCATAAGAAGTAGTACTTACTCTAGGGTAAACTTCATCATGTCATAGACAAAGAAATTAATAATTAAATTCTTTCTGTGCATGTCTGTAGAAAAAGATTTTCTGGGACAAATTAATTTTTAATAGCTGAATTTTTCTATTTTCTCTTCTCTTTCAGGAGAAGACAATCTTTCAGTACACTAAATCATATGAAAATTTGCAGGTTTGCTCCCTATCTCCAGACGGGAGAAAAGAACAGAGGAGAAAGAATTAATCAGAGACTTGAGCAGAGACAGACAACTTTAAGTAATTTTAAACTTGTGACATAGAACCATGGTGACCTGTCAGAGTATTTGTTATGATAAGTGCCTGGCAGGCTTCTGAGGCCCACAAGAGGCCATTATATCTGTCACAGGCCAACTTAGGCCTTTAAATACTTTTTAAAAGATTTTTACTTTTTGCCAACACTGTAGAATTTCTGTATGATAATTGCAACTCTACCTGAACTGAACTCTACTACTAAACACACTTAAAAACAAAATAACTACAACAAAACACCAAGTAGAGGAAAAATCTGATTCAATTAACCAGAAAAAGCAGTGGATACTCCGTCATCTGAGCCACTTCAATGATTATTGTGTCACGGAAGGACAGCAGGATGGCCAAGTGAATTTTTCTTCATTGAAGAAAAATAATTGGTCAGAATTCTGCAATTGTTCCTGCTTTAAACTAGACACTGTACTTCAGCTTCTGTACTTCTGTAAACTGGAATTTCTAAACACCTGTAATGTTTAAAGAGGAAAAAGCCAATCCTAATGACTGTGTGTAAGCTCAAAACATAAGTTTATGCCCATACCCAGAGTGTCCCAACCCTCCTGTAAGGCTGATCACCATGCAGGGCATGGCAGGGGAGAAAACTAAACAGGATTTAAATGCCATGCATGGGAGGTAAAAATAGCAGCCTTTCACACTTTAGGATATGACTGATTTTACACACTTCCAGCTGTCATCAATAGCCATTCTGCCATACAGGCTTCCTAAAAAAGCAAGTAAGATCCAATCATTACATTTTTCAGCTTTGGAATTTAATTTTTTGCACACACAATACACTTGATAGTCTTGTTAGACACTAAACTGAGAAATGCCATGGTTGGAAAGGCATTATTTTAACAGGAAAATTTATAAGATGCTATCATTTGCAAGGTGATGGTGTGTTCTGAACCACAGAAGTATGGCCAATGTGTAGTTATGAGGTTTTTTTATTAGTTTTAACTATGCCTTTGTATTTCTTGCCTTGACTTTAATTTTCTACTCACTATTTACTCTCCATTACTACTTCAATTCTGGTTTTCACATCATTCTTATTTATAAATATAAATATGCACTTATCTAAATCACTCATATACTCAGTTGCTGTAGAAATGCCAGCCCTCTCCTACCCCTCTTCCCTCTCTATATGGATGAAAAGCCCCAAACCACCATGGAAATGGGCTGTTTACCACAATTTAGTAGCAGTTTCAATAGGACATTAAAACTCAGAACCAGGAAGAATCAACTTTCAACTTCAGGAAATCCTTCATTAGAGCACCTCAGAAAACAGCCAAAGTCTGTGTTCCTGTTTCCCAGAGAGGCTTTTGATTTCCAAAGCTGGGACACCATTAACTTTTCCACAGGCTACATTCACTCAAAAATTATTAATGATTTTGATAAAAACATTTTCCATTGTTAACACTAGAGAAAGTTCCACAGCTTTCAACACATTTTGAAGATACTGTACAGGCTATAGACATTTTATTTTTAGAAAGAAACACATCTATTTTATTTGTCAAGGCTCAGTGCAAGCCCTACTTTTATTTAACCAGGTATCTTCAAATTTGCACTGTATTTGCAGTAAGTTACAGAACAGAATGGTTGCGGACCCCATGACTGATGAAGAGTGGGAATAGTAAGGAGGATGAAGGGAAACCCCAGATATTACAGGTATCATATGAATTAGACTTCTGACTGAAAGGTAGCATCAAGTGGGAGGAAACCTCAGAATCACTAACAGTGTTTTTGAGAGCTAGGAGGCCACAGAAGTCTAATAATTATGCTTTCTGTGAAAATATTACCTTCTAAGCTATGTACACACAGACTGCTCATTCATGTTTTCCTTTGGTCGACACAAGACTTGACAGCCAAATATATGTTGAATTAATCTAACTCTCAGTAAATGGATACCTACATTTATAGAAGTTGCCTGAGATTGCCAGGCAAACATGCTGAGGGTAAACAACTGAGGGACAATCAGTATGACAGATACTTGCACACAGTGGAAGAAGGAGCAACTTCTCTGTCAGGAGGCTACAGCAAGGTGGTGTTCCCTTCAAAGACTATGAGAAGAATAAATCTTTGGTTACACATGCTGAAGTGCTCTGTGCACCTTCTTACACCTGTCAATGTTGGCCACAGCCCTGCACTAAATTAGATGGAGAGTGAGAGTGTGCTGGAGATTAAATAAGGTATTTAGAATATTGTCGCTCTATTAGGAACGGCTGGGAAAAGACAACACAGACTCTCTAGGAGTTACTCAGGAGAATTTCTCGTAGTTTATTACTTCAGGTCTGTTTTATAGACTGATACGTGGAAAGTACAGAAAGGAAACTCTTATTGGTTAGTAAACTACCATCATTTGTCAGTGGCACACTACTCCTTGGCCTTCTCCTGCAAAGAAAACAAGGGACAGACAAACAGCACCTGGCAAGGCTGTTTTCTGTCTGTGAGGATTGTTTTAAATCCTCCTTAAAACTTCCCAGGCCACTTTCTCAGGCTGGACTGAGAAAGCTATGTATCTGGGAATCCATCACTGAGAAGGAAATTCTCATAATTCTGCAAAAGCAACTGTCACGCAGAATGCTAATTTTGATGTCCCACAGTCACTCTTGTTCCTTGTGATGGCATCAGAGACAACAGTGCTGGTAAAGTATTAAGCCCTGTGCTGATGGTCTTAAATAGGCCCACATTATTAAGTGCTGAAAAGTTCTGATAAGGTAAGAGAAAGCTCCTGCTGTATTTCAAACTTTGAGATAACTGCTAAGCCTGCATCACCTGGCAGCAAACATACTAATCAGAGTGAGAAAATCTCCATACCTCGGCAGTTTTGAGAAGAATTTGAAAGGCTTCATAATACAAAGAAAACAGATCAGTATTATTGCAGAAGGATTATTGCATTCCTTTACCAGATAAGGCTTGATTATTTGATGAAACCATTCAGAAAAGGACAGTTTGAAAAAAACAGATGTGTACATGATCACATGCTTCACAGACAATGGTGAAGTGATTAAGCACTGGGGAAGCAAATTCTTGAAAGATTCAGCTCTTTAGGCCAGATGAGCATCAAACAGTTATTTCAGCCCACTCACTCTTCTTGGTGCAAGAGCATTATGCAAGAACGAAGGAGGAGTGTGCGCACAAGGCATGAGAGGGAAAGCATGGATGTGGGTGTGTGCATGCAAGAGATTTGCTAGTTCTTCCTAGTTTTATTTAGGTGTGAAGTTACACAAAAATAGTTTTTTTCTCTTGACATGTTCACACATTTGCACTCTAGCTCAAAACTTGAAAGAAAAGAGAAGAAATTAAGTACTTGGAGAACTTCAGCAAACAGTGGTTGGTTGAGAGCCTGGACTTCTCCCCATATGGCAAACAGGAAAGGAACTTTGCACAACACGGCACAGAGGCCATGCAGAATGCAGGTATGGGGAGTGAAATGTAATGAATGCAACATCTGGTGCAGCTCACAACTGCCTAAGGAGTCATGATAAAATATCCAACACTTATGCACAAGTACAGTGTGTGCTATATGCACCAAATCCTTCACAAGTAAACATCTGTCCAGCTTGTGACCACATCTTTACCCAAAATTTAAAGTTCTTTTATGGCCAAAATATGAGTAATTGTTCCCAGGAGAAAAGGAGAGTTGTTGTCCATGTTCACTTAGTTTGGCTTCTCTGGTAAAACTACCAGTGAGAGTAACAATTCAAATACAGAAATATAAGGAGCTAACATAGGTGTGTTGAAAAGGACCATAAATTAACTTTTGAGTATGGCCTTGTGCCACACTGACAAATGGCAACTACCCTTCTCAATAACCACTAGAACTACTGAGTCAAGGGAGAGAGACCCTTAAACTACAGCAACATCAGCTGCTGGTGCAATTTGGTCTCTGCAATTTGCTTGTCTTCTCTGGTTCTGCTATACCCATAGTTTCTTGAGTTTTACAGTGGTCTAATTTCCCTCCTTGGCTGTATGAGAAATGTGTGCCTTGGGGGAAAAAAAAATACACAAACCTATGGACTTTTTTTTTATTTTAGGATCTGGTAAGTTGTACATATCTTCTAACTTTACTCTGCAAGTTTATTGCCTCTCTGTGGTATTGCTTTTTCAAGGCTATGTGCAAGATTCAGAAAGACTGCAGTCTTAACTGAACCTGAAATATAACCTCACAATTATTTCACTAACCTCCCTCTTACAACAAACAAGCTATTAGCTGGCAACCTGTATCCCTAGGCCTCTGGTGGCTCCTTTTCTTCACACACTCTTGCAAAGATGATATGAAAAAACCCAAACCAAAGTCCTTTTGCAGTGGACCCCTGCAACCTGGTGTTACTGCCTGTCATAGGTTAATACTGCTCAGCTGGACCAAAAAAAAAAAAAAAGAGACAAAATTTAGACTCATGTGGAATACCTTGCACAACAGGAAACACAGATTTTATATCCCAAATTTAATATAACTGCACTGAGATGAGCAGACTGAGAATTTCCCTATCCAACTGATATAATCTGTATGAAGTCACCTGGAACATGTTATCATATTCATTATGGTCTGGAAACCAGAGTGAAAGCACCTATTAATTAAATTGTATAAAGTACTAAATTGTTTTGGTTTTTTTTTAAATAGGAAGAATGATAAAGTAACATTTCAAATGAACTTTTAGCAGATAGAAACAGTAGGAAATAACAGCACATGATCTGTCTTGGACAAAGAGCACACTATATTTCGCAATAACACTACTGAACTGCAATTCATACTGTTCCACTTCAATGGCATCATTAGATACCTATTGAGGAAATAAAAGAATAAGCAGATCACCCAGCAGCCACAGCACTGACTTAGCTAAGCTTTAAGCATATTATGTGAAAGATATAATAAAACAAGAACTTTGCTGCATCTCATTTTCAGGTGCCAAGAAGCTCCTGATACAGAGCAGATGGAAAGAGACACCTAAGTTGGGGCTGTGATATCTGCCTAGCAGCATAACACATGCACAGTGCACTAGCAAGTCCAGACTCCTATTACATAGTTTTCCTAAAAAACTTGACTGAGAGTGAACTCCATCTGCAAAGAGTCACATTCACACTGAGACCTGTTATTGCATCACAACTTTTGTATTTTGCACATACAAACTCATCACAACTCTTTTACATCCCTTTAACTGTACCCTGTGACAGTCCCTCTTGTTTAGCATCATCACTTTGTTTTGAAAGCTTTGAAGGTGCTAGCCAAAATTATAAATCCTTAGTATTCAACTTTCTGACAACAGTGATCGTTCAGGTACTTAATTAATGCGGTCCTTCCCTCTCATTTTCCTTTTCACTTTAAAGGCACAATCTTGTTAATTACTGACATCCTTTGTGTGGGCAAGAGGACCAGGCTGTCTCTTAGTACTTGCTAATAATTCTTTGACTGATGTAAGGGGAAGAAAATACCACTGAGATGGATAGGAGTAGATGCATTGGAAGCCCCTGAGCAACAGCTGATGACTTTAAATGCAAGCAAAGGGCTAAATTCGTTCCCTCTGAGCCCAGAGGAACAGCTGGGATCAATCTGAGCCACTGAGTAGCTTGGAGCACGTCACTGCTCACTCATTTCCCGTATTGTGTAACACATGGATTAACCTCTCTGGCTAAATCAACACCCTGGTCATGGGACAGGATCCCAAAATGGCCAGAAGTGCCCCATATTCTTGGGAAACAGTGCTCAAAGTGTGAGTGGGAAGGTGCAGAACAGGTACGATGAAGGAAAACAGTCTCACTGATCTTAAATATTTATCCATTCTCTCTAGCATCCTGCTAACTAGGCTCCCTAGGCTATGATCAAGAATGGGAAAAACCTAAGGAGGAAGGACAGCCAAAAAGGAGAGTTGTATTTCAGGCAGTCTTGGACAATACCATAAACTCTATTTAGACCACTAAGATTCATGTCACTTTCTCTAATGATCAGACCCCTATTTCAACAGACTAGTCTTGAAATGTGGTTCATTATAGCAAGTGTGACAAGTCTGAGATGTTTATGCAAGATTCTTCAAAGCAGATGACTACAGATTTCAGAATCAATTGGTTATAGCTTTCTTTACTTAGTTTTGCCTGCCATTTTTGACAAGTGTAAGAAGTCATACTGTTAAAATTTCTATCTCTATATTATTATTAATATCCATCTCTCATGCCATACCAAGTTTCACTGTTACACTTAAAAAGATGCATCAGCTTGTTCTGAAAATGGGCAGCTTCTTTACACAAAGCCCAGGGTTCTAATTACAAAGACCAGAATAGGAAAGGACTGAAACAAAATCAGATATTTCATCTGTTATTCCATAAGCAGTCTTTCTCCTTAAAACCTTTTCATGAGGATATAAAACATTTCATGTTCTTATAATAACATTTCTTAATAAAACAACTGCAAAACATTTGATATTTATTTGCAGTCTGATTCAATAGGTCAGTGAAGCCGCTTTCCATTGTTCCCCTTGTCTATTCAACCTCCAGCTAAATGCCCTCATTACACATGGTGAACTAGAGCTGATGAAATGTAGATCCCAGTTCACTCCACAGTCACAATCAAAGCTCAAATCCCCAGCTGAGGCTAACATCCGTAACACTGCCTAAATAGGAAGAAATGCCAGAATTCAAAGAGAAACTATTAGTTAAATACAGTACAGTGAAGGTTTGCCAGAGGGATGAAAATTCATCCTCAGACTTTACAAGTTTTTGCAATTGAAAGGAAATGCATCACTAAAATTTTCTTTCAGAAAACACAAAAGATTGCTTGTTTTTAATTTTAAACATGCCTATTGGTAACATAGCTTATAAATATGTCTTTCTGAATGAGTTTTTTTTGAGCAATAGGTTCCTATATTGATAAAGGAGATGAGAAGACTGTGGTCCTGAAAGCTTTCCTGTTTCTTCCAACTGTTTCTATTCAACTAATAAAAATATTTTCTCTCCGTGAAAATACCATCTTGCTTATAGTCAAAATTGAGTGTTGATTTTATGCTTTCTGCCATTTGACTGTAGCAAATTCCTATTTCAATTGTTGTGTTAAAGAAATAGATGTATTCCTAAGAAACCAGGTATCTGGGCTGTCAACTGTGCATGATGTAACACTGTACAATGCAAAAAATACAGAAACTATGTAAATTACACAGTTTCACTGAAAGAAACAATTATGCCTATGACTTAGGTGTCAGTTAAGCCTTAGGCTGCTATCAGTACTGGAAACCATCATTGAAATGTTACAGTACAAAAAAAATCTTGTACCCTTATCATGGCTATTAGTACTAAACCACAGTAATAACTTGAAAAATAATGTATCTGGCACTCATTTCCCTTGATGAAGAAACTGTCACACCATCCCTGATTACAGCACTTTGAGCCATGGCTGCCTTTAGGAGCCAATCCAGAAAATGACAGATCCATAAGTACTGCACCACTCAGCATGCCAGAGATCAGTTGCTGCTAGTGACAGATCATACAGTGGCCACAGCTCTGTCAGCCCAAAGTCCTGCCAAAACTAATGTCATTGCTAAGCCAAAAAGGTTAAGAAAACATGGTAACTGAACATATTGTGAGCCTCTGCAAAATATTTTATGGCAATACAAATGAATCAAACTTCATTGCCAAGAGGAACATTGCTACAGCACTTGTTTCCCCCCCCCCCCCCCTTTTCAGTAAGACTGAACATTAAAGCAAAAAATATTTAATGTTATCTATTGTTATAGTAAAACAGTGTCCAGGTACTGACTTCTGTAATCAAAAAAGTAAAAAGTAATAACATGGGACATTAGGAATATGGATGTAAATATCAAACTTCAATGGTTTGAAGAATAAATTAAAATGAGCTAAATTAATAGAAAATATGTTAACAATGTTCTGTAAGAAAGTCTATAGACACTCACCAGGGTTAAGCTAGAGAAAATTGTTACACTATTAACCTTTATGAAAAATGTGCCCAAATAGGCCTGTAAGAAACCAGGAGTAAGAAAAGTGCCATTTTATTTTTCAGTAAGATTCTTAGTGCCCTGGCATCTTCTCTCCAATGGTATTTGATATAATTTGTTTCCCAGAATGATCAAGGAGAAAAACAGTTCATCCTGACAAATCCAACACAAATCCTGACACAAATAAAATCATAAGTACTTTTACTGGTGTCAAGCTGAGTCATTCTGCTATGAACAAAATCAACCAGGATTTGAGAAAATTAAAAAACCCCTAACTATATAACAACAACAAAGCAGAAATTTCATTTCCAGAACTTTTTTTCCTAAAAATATGAGGAGTGCATGGCCAAAACCACTTCTACACCTCTACTAACTACAAAAACTTACTGAGTTCTTGAATGGATCAGTTAGTTTTGAACATAAAATGTGTTTTGACAAACTTATTTTCCTCCTCTGTCTGAAAAGCACTGCACTAATTCTAGCATTCTAATACTAAATAAAGCTATCTTTAGCAAGGAAAAGACAACTAGAGAAAATGCTTTCTGTATGAATGCATACTACATTCACATCTTCAACAGGGGCCAAACTGGTTCCATCTACATGTTAACAGATGCAGGACAACCAGAATGTTTCCATACAGAAAAAGAGACAAAGACACAGAGCAGATTGCACATAAAGAGCATTTAAACAGAGCAAGACTCTTCAGGATCTAGAGAAATGAGTGGTGACTAAAATCCTCATTAGCTTGCAGAAAGGGAGTAGGAAATGACTGTTCACTGTTTCTTCTAATAGAAATAAAATGAAATCAATAGGATCAGCATGTGGCAGGATAAAAACAGCAAAAGGAGGCTTTTTTTTATGCAACACACATCTCAGCAGTGAAACTACGTGCCGTGGGAAGACATGCTAAAAATCCTACCAGCTTCATAAAGCATTCAGGCAAATAAATGCAAGAGGTGGGAGAAAAAAGGTGTCTATCAGGGGCTAATAAACATGGAGAGGCTTATTTGGCTCACATAGACCATAAGCTACAGATCTTCAGAGACCACTGTAGTGCACTGGGGAAGTATTATTCTATACTTACGTCATTGTGTTCTTTCCTAGGCATCAGCTATATCAGGTGGTGTTAAAAACTAGGCTAAATGGACTTTGTAGCAGAATTAATTTTATTAAGCTTATAAAATACAACCAATTCAAAATGCTGACGTGAATCTCAATGGCTCTCTAATTAGTTCCCATTCACAGACTGCCTGACATGTGAAGGAGGTTAAAAAATACAAAAAATTCCAGTAAACTAATAAAAAATACTAAAAGCTAAGAATACTTAGTATGCATTCATTTGCAATTAAAGTATGTAGACACTTATATATTGTGTATTTCCAGTTTAGGAAAGTAACACTGGCTTCTAGTACAAAAGTTTTATCATGTTGTAAATCAGCATGTGTTGAATGTTCATGTATGCCCTAAGAATGCATGCTCCTCCTGGAAAATAACTAGCAAATACAAATGAAACAGAAAACAAAATGGAATGATCTATGTAAAGGATTTCTGCTGGCTGATTAAAAAAATCTATTTTAATCACGATTTCAAATCCATCAACTCTCGCTGTAAATATATTCCTTCAGCTTAGAAGCTATTTGCAAGAAATATAAATTCAAGAACTTCATCAGACTGTCAAAAATAATACAACGTTCTTAGGTACTTATCAATTATAGACAAAAAACCACAAGTTGTCAGCACATTTTCAACAGCAACAGTTATTGGAGCTTTTAAAAGATAAATCAGCAGAATCAGCTGGTTTTACCAGTTGCCTGAGTAAATTATGTTTATTTGATATACTCTGTATGTGTTTCCTCCTCCATGTCCTTCCCAGTAACTTAAAAATCTGGTTGCCAAAGCTGCCACTGGTTAACAATCCTGGTGGCAGTAGTGCTTCAAGAGGGAAGGAAAAAATACTAGGATAATTTGCTTGGCTTCAGATTTTGATGGGCCTTGAGGCATCACTATGAGCAGCGCCTGTCATACTGGACAACACAGACCCTGTGGCTGAAGTTCATCTAACCTGACCAGACCCCTTCCCTTCCTGCAACATTGGTGAAGGGAGAAAAGCTTTGGCTCTAGCACAGACACACATTGAATGGGCTCTCCAGAGAAAGAGAATAGGCTTCCCTCCACAGCCACCATTTGCAAGAAGTGCCTGGGTCTCTTCTCCAACCCTATAGGCATGGGACAGCCTTTGTTTGCTCTATTTAGCTTCCTTATCCTTATATAGGTGAACGGCCTAGTGGGAACAATCCCTGAACTTCTAAATAAAGTCCAGAGGCTGTCTGGGAGAGCTTCTGTAGGCCTTAGGCTTCTGTAGGAACAAAAAAGGGAATTCCTTCAAGGACCATTTGGGTCAAATGCTCAGAAACAAGCCCTTTTCAAGCTACCTCTATAGATACAGCCACAGAAAGCACAAGGAGTTAAGAGAAAGATTCCACTCTATATTCCTCCTTCAACAGTGAAGACTTTAGTGACAGGAAGCAAGTCTACGAAAAATTTGACTTCACCATTTTTCTGCTGTGGAACCACACGGAATGATTATCACAGGATCCATTCTGCCCCTATTCCCTGCCCAGCTCAATTGCTATAATCTGCAGGAAAATACAGTACAAATTATAACCTACTGAAAAGAATAAAGAGCAGATAACAAGATGGAATATTTGCAAGGAAAAAAAGAGGCAAATGTCTGTTCAGCTCTCTCTGATGCTCAGTAAGAGCCGAGAAACTAAATCTCACTTAAGACCGTTACCCAGCTATTAGCTACTGAGACCCAGCACCCCAGTGCAGACAGCAGTAAATTCCTCTCTGAAGAATATTTGTTGACGAAAATAGGCAAACACATCTGCTAGATGAAGACTTGATCATGATAAACTACTGGTGTTTTCTTGCAGCAAAGCAGTATGAGGCAGCTGCTCTGAAGGGACAGTATCGTAATGAGACTGACACTAGGAGTGTTTACGAAGAGTGTTACTCTGGGGACCACACAAGGGATTGGTCTTGTATTTTCAGTCATTACCATTATTTTTCCCATAGTCTCATTAGCACCATTATTTAGAACAGCATCTGCACACAATCACAAAAATAGAGTCAAGCGTGCTGCTGTCTTTTCCCATGTGTGCTGTTAACTCCAATTTTTCAAACAAGCATTCCATGTGCGTGCGGCTCCACCAGCATGAAGAAATCTATTTTGGGACTGCTCTAATCACTGGGCACAAACAGGGAGGCAGTCAATGTCCTATGCTCTTGCAAGCAGCAACATTTGCGCAAAGTGGGAACAGCGCGAAACAAGCATAAATTCAGTACCAAAGATTTCTAACTCAAAAGAAAAAAAAGAAGGAAAAGTTATTCTTTCACTGTGGGAGTTTTTTCAAATCAGAGAGAGATGTGAGGAAGAAGGTTCAGAGTGGTGTTAGCCAGGTGTTAAGTAATATGGATGTGGAAAGGAGAAAGGGACATGTAAGTGCAATGAGCCATTTTCTTGAACTCTAAGTCACAAAGCAAAGAGAGAGAACATTAAAATATAGATGAATGGTTGCATTTTTTCAGTACTTTGGAGAAGCAAATGAAAAATTTGGTCATAAGGAGCCCAGGAGACAACAGCTCTCCAAAAGCAATTTCTATTTTCTCAGCCACTCTGCAAAGTGCAAAGACTACGTTTTAATCTGGAAGGGCCCACCTCCAAGCTATCAGGGAGATGTGCCAGTGTGCTTTGACCAGATCAAGAAACACATTTTGCAATAAATTACTGAAAAAAAAAACCCAAAAAACCACCTGATTGGTGGTGCCCTGATGAGTAGTTGCCCTCTTATGTTGATAGGCCATCAGTACAGTCCCATCCACTCCAGTGCAAGCATACAAATTTGAGGTCAGCATAGACCTTTTTTCCCCAAACTTCTTTTTCTCTCACGACTGGCTGCCCAGCACTCCTGTATCATCTAGGAGCAAAGCTGGGCTCTCCTTCAGTGATGCCTTTGCTTGAGCAACAGAAGGATTGTTCAGGAACTGGACTTAAAGTCAATTTAAACAGGCTACACACCACGGACTTGCATCATTTATGCTAGCTTTTATTTTCAATAGGGTGTTCATCAACTTTTCACATCAAGCTAATACAAAACCCTGGGTAAGTCTATTTGAATAAATCTATTTGAAGTTAACTGTCTCCTATAATGGCAAAAAGTCAGCAGATGAGAACCAAAACTAGTAGCAGTAAACATATCTTCAGCATCTCCTCCATCTCTACATTTTCTACTGAAACGCCATCAGAAGAAAAGAAAGTTTCCCAGGGTAGCATGATCCAAGTTTCCTGACTGTGTATCTGTCCATGCTGATCCTCTTGTACCTCCAAATAACAATTTCTGATGAGATCTACAAAGCTTATGGAGGGAGGATGCTAGGGTGAGGGGGAGGAAATCACGCCTTGCTGGTAAATCAGTAACCACACATTTAATGAAGCAAGCTGTCAGACCTGCATAAATTGTGCCTGCTACTGAAACAGAAGTTCCTGAAAGGTGAGCTGCTCACCCCTGGAATCAGAAGGACTCCAGACCAAAGTTTCCCATGACTAGAGTGCCTCAGGAGATAACTAGCTAGCAAATAATGCCTACTCATGTCTGCACCTTGGCCATTATTGTTGCTTGGATTTACAGTTCAGGGCCATTCTAGCCAGTCACTTTTACTGTTGGCTAATGCAGAATACAGAACATGTAGTATTTTTTTTGTGCATGTATTCATAACCAAAAAGCATCAAAAAGGAACATCTTTGTGGGTGTTTTGAAGAAAAAAGTGTCACTTGGCGAGCAAATGCTTCAGTTGTACCTTCAGCTTTGGCTGAATACAACTGCACTGATCTAAACTAGTGATGCATCTGACCTTTTATCTTTAGCAGATCACAGTGCATCCAATTTCACATCAAACACCAGCAACACTTCTCATAGGATAAGATAAATTATCAGATAATGTATATTTAAATATAAATGTGTCACAAAAGAAAATCAAAATTACCTTCCCTGATTAACTGATAAACAACTTCTAGAGAGATTTCAACAGAAGAAATCTGCTGAAAAACTGTGTTAAGCTGACAATGAGCTGAATAAAAGATTCTCAATGAGACGAACAAAGGTTGCTTTGTATTTGGAAGTTTTTTAATTGACCCCTCTTGTTATCCTGGGTTTGATATCAGCTTAAGTAAAAAAAAGGCAAGTGACAATTTTAACACTGCTTTAAAACTGCAGCTTGGTGTGCCACTTAGTCAACTGCATATTCTTTCATATGAACTTCAGGAGAAAAAAATAGTGTGGAAAAAACCAATGGAATGTGTTGTAGTCATTGATTTTGCTAGTCACAGAAAAGTATGAAATTTGCCTGACATAAATGACACAGCTGAATTTCAGAACCCGTTACAGTCTTCTGATCATGTAAGATCACTAGTAACTTCCAAGCTATAAGCAATAATTTCATATTCTCCCCTCCTTGAAGAAAGTAGGAAAATAAATAATCAAGCTGGTTTTGAGTTACAGCTTAGTAATGAATACAGTACAATACTGCACTATTCCATCATTCATTCATTCATTCATTCAGACACTTCAGGATTTCTCAGTGCTCTTAAGAACCACAGAAGCTAATCATCTTCCATTTGAAAATCAGAAATAATAGCAGCATCTCAATTTATGAACTAGGATTCATAATCTGTCTGAAACTTACTTCACAACAAGTTGCTCTAGCCATTTATTCTTTAAATATTTTATTAACTTCTATGACATGCTTTCTTTGGCTGGGGAAAGCAGTTGGCTGGGCTAAAGAACTCAGAAGAAAATCTTAAGATCAGGTGTTTAAATGTCACTGGTATCATGTACCTATAAAAAGCGTTCTCTTAAGAACACACAAGGATAAAAATCTGGCCCTACAGAAGTTAGTGGAAGAAACTTAGCCTTTGATTTCAGTATGTCTAGAAATTCGCCCAAAATTTGCGGATCGGTCTGGCACATTCAAGATGAGCTGATTTGTTTGCTGAAGAAAGGGTGTGAATTAATTGCTCACCACAGACGAATGCTTTGAGGAGTGTGACTTCTTGTAGGACTCCCCCTGACTGCATCAGGTTTTATGGTAAGGGTCCTCTCCAAGTAAAGGTCACACAGATTTTCACAGGAATAAACAGAGACAGCTTAAAATAGTCCTGCAAGACAGCAGTTTGCTTATAAGAATGGTACTTAACTGAAGTTTCATTACAGTGAATTTTGGCTTGCAAGCACCTTGCCATTTAATAATGTAGACGAAACAGTTTAGATGAAAATGCAATAGATTCTCACCAGATTTTTGTATGCAAGACATGGAATCAAGACAGCTGAACAGGCAGAGATGCTGAAGAAATGATTACTTGAGATATCATTACTTGAGTGTATTGATGAAGTGGAAAATAGAGCATGAGGAAAAGGTGCATGGGAGGCGTAATTACTATTTACAGCGTCTGACTTTAATGCTACACAATAGTAATGTGAATAAATCCACATCTTAAGCACTCAGGTGGCTACAGTGAAAAGGCTCTCCTGAAACCTACCCAATCCACAGACATCTGCAAGGTTCTACCTACACGTAACTGAATCCACAGATTGCCAGATCATTGCAGCACTGCTTCTGTGCTAATCCACAGAGCTTAAAGATGATTATACATTGGAACAATATTCATCCACCTTCATCATCAGTATCATCATCTGCTCACCTCACTAGGACATCAGGTTAAATATGTGTACAACATCCAACAAATCCTTACCCAGCATAACCTACAAGCAAGTGAGGCTGGAAACAAGAGGTACAATAGTTTCTAACTGAGATGACCCTTGATGTACGTCTTTGTTTCTAACACACACAATTGGGCATGCATTTAATTCTCACACTCCGTTTACACCCATCTCTTCATACATAAACTGCTGCAGGGCTGTGCTTTAGCATTTGTTGTTTCTATGTATTTGCTCAGATTTTAGTGAAGTATTCATTGAATAAGAATGCCTTCTGATATTCAGAAAAACTAAATATGACTTTTGCCTTCTCATTTCTCCAGGTCATGAACTAGACCATTCCCCATTTGGTAGAACAAAAAATGCTGTCACATTGTGTGTTCACCACTCAGAACCTGGATCTTCCTCTACCCCTGCATCAACCATTAAAGACTTTAAAACTTTTTACCCATTTCCTCAGGAAAGCTTTGACTTAGAAGAATTTGAAGTGGAATTTCCTAGGCCTCTCTCCTGGAGTATTTGAAATGTGGGTCTTCACAACTGTCAGAGCAAAACAACACTTCATTCTGGGAACACATTTTAAAGAATACAATGAAACTGCGTTTTATTTCCAACTTTGAAATAGAGAATTGCTTTAAAACATGGTATCAACTAAACAAACACACATTTTGCTTAAAACTGGCAACATTGCAGTGCTCACTAGGGAACAGAAGAAAAACACAGTATCTAATAATTCATTCATCAGTACAAGGACTGAAGAAAAGCACAAAGTCCACAAGAAAAACAAAACCATGATAAAACCTCTCTGTTTTGTTTTCCATCTTCATATTTTTACAGTTACAAGGTAGAGAAGCACCCAATGCAACCCAGCTGAGGGCTGATAGTCTCTCTTTTCAATACAGGGACATATGCAGCTGCTTGGGTGTCAGACTGAAGTAAAAATGGGGCTTTAATCAAGCACTTCATTAGCAGTCTGAACTCTGACAGACACACTTTTTTCCTTTTATTACCTTTTAAATAAAATGTTATCATTTGATTTAAAACAAAGAGCTAAGAAAATCCAAGACAGACATCCTCAAAAGTTTCTTGTTGGAACTTAAAAAGAAAAAAAATCATTTAATTCTGTAGTCTCTTATTCTAAGTATTATAAAAGACAAACAAACAAACAAAAAAACCCAAAAAACCAAAAAACACCTTACAGTTTTCTTTCTGATTCAAAAAAAAATCACAAACCCCAAAACATTGCAGATATGTCATATAATGTCAGTCAGAGTTTTAGAAAGCTTTTCAGTATTGCATGGTTGTAAGACCACTGAAGAATCAGGGTCTCAAGCCACAGGTTAGGACTGGTTTTGGTAAGCGTAGTAAGGACAGAGAATTCTTAAACTAAGAAGTGAGCTGGAAAAGCACATTATACTTTCACTTAAAGTGCAATGAATCCCAAATTACACAGTAGCAGCAGAGTTACCAAGATTTAAAAAAAAATAAATAAAAAAAAAATTTGCATGTGTTAATGTCATCCCATGAACCCATTGTAGAGCATAAGCATCTACATCTGAGGTACTTGCTCTAAATTCTCTTTAAAGTCAGTGTGCAAAAGGGATGACAGTAGCTCATCTACCCTTAAAGTAACCATCATAATACGGAAAATGTATTTCTCCTTTAAAGCCTTGAAGTGTCTCTTCAGTTCTTTTGTCTGAATATGGGGCCTAAGAGGATTAGGTCAGATTTAGATACCTCCCTTGAACATACTCCTTGTTAATGGATAGGAATCCTACCCAAACTGTCTCTCTGTTATGCATCTAGATCTTCTGGGCCTTCCTTCCCATCTTTTCCCATGAGCTGCTGCAAAACAAATGCAAATCCTAACAAGGAGAACCAAGAGCTCTGCACCTCTGCTATTTACAGAATATATATTTACAGAAATATTTGATCTGAAGGATTTCATCCTATTCCCTGTTACAGAAATGTTAAATCAGGAGTAAATCCTGGAGCTGCAAACACATTGTATTAAAGAAAGAAAGGGGGAAAAGATTCAAGCTATAGAGTAAAAACAAACAATGCTGGTTTAGATCATCTAATCTTAATTTTTCTGGCTGTTAGTTTGAGGGGAAGAGGAGCCTTTTCAAGCTGTTCTCAGCAATGAGAAAGCCTTGCTGCATTTTTCTCAGGTGCTTTGGGGGGCAGGAACACTCAGCCCTTACGGTTCATCCTCTCAAGATTGTTTTGTTTCGGTCATTGCAGCAGAGGTCCTGCTGTACGGGCTGGCCTCAAGGGAAGAAAGAGCCAGCCAATTCCTCCCAAGCATACAGAAGACCCCTCACCAGTCACCACTTCGGTGGGAAATCTACTTCACTCGTGGATTTCTTGTTTGGGTTAAACTATGCAGGGACAAAATACTGTAGAGTCACTACAAAGAGGTTCACATCACTAAAAAGAGAATGAAATTTTAAGAACTGTAGGGTTTGTACTAATGAGAGACTTCAGCAAGTGCCAAAAATTTTCAGAGCAGGAAACAAATATTTTCTATTAGCTTTTTTTGCCTAAAACATGCAGCAGAAAGACAGCCAGGTATCCGGTGTGTCAATGGGCTGTCTCAAAAATTCATAATAACAAGAAAACTATTGAACCTCCCCCTGGTCTGTCTGCCTGTTGTTGCAAACATCTTCTCACCTTCCCTAGTTTATGCAGTCAAAATATCCACACACAGAAAAACCCCACAAAATCCACCCAACGATTCTGGCCATATGCCAGGCATGTGAAGCACTGCACAAATGCACACTTTTGGGGAGGAAGGGAAGCCTGGCACTGCTTTCTTTTGTTGTTTTGTTTTTCCATTCTGTTGATAATTCAGGATTAACATTCTAATGTAAGCAGTGGCTCAGACTGCCATGATTTCTCTGTGGTACTCTCAACAGGCACAAACCTGGAGGACTCATTGCCTGGTGTATTTTCTACTGCAACTCATGGTATCTGAGCACAAGTCATTGAAGGCAATCAACTACTTTGCAAAGACTGAAGTTCAAGGATTTAACCTCTACTAAGGATGCTCGAGCCCTCTACAGCTAAGGTGGAAGCAAAGTCCATCCACACCTCAGGAAAAGAAGTACTCAAAATATTTATTTTAAAAATTGGTGGTATTTTATGAGTGTCTCACAGGAGCCCTTCGGAGTTCATTCCAACCCATTACTACTGACCTGGTGAGAATTTGTAAAACCTGTCTCAGCAAACCTTTTATCCCAATGACACGTCCCCATAGGGAGGAATCTTTACAAGTTAAAAAATAAAATTAAGCACAGTATTACAACAGCATTCTCACATTTCAAACTGATAGTGACTTTGATTCATAACACAGTTACTGTACATGGTTACTAGTGACACCAATTTCCTGTGATTGGTTCCTGCCACAAATTTATAAGGTTAATTTCTCCAAGAAGTGTTTTAGGATTTACCTGGCAGGATTTGACAAAAGTGAGGGTTTCATAGATTCTGTTATTTCACAAGTGCTCCAATGGAAAACTAAGACCAGCTCCCTGTGAGAATGACTGAAATGTTAGTAACAGTATTGCTTTTATATTTCACTAATTTTTCACTCTGTGATAACTTCCACGGGGGAGTTCTCAATAACTCATTAAACTTAAGCCAATCTGTTATTCTTTTTTCTTCTTTAGGTCTGACTGATACGTCCCTGCTCTTATTGCTTTTATTTTTTGCCAGTTAAGATTAATTTCTGCAGAACCACTGAAACGCAGACAGCATGCTTATCACACATACTTGGAAGACTTATAGCTTTGTGTCCATCCCTTTTGCTCCCAAAATTCATGTATCTGGTTGTTTGGGTAGTGCTACTCTAGGGCCCACCTGTCAACTTTATTTTTATAATAAAATGGGATTAATTTTCTTCTCCACAATTAACTAATCACTGCCAGTTTTCCCCAAACTTCAAGTAATTTCTAATCATGTTTTAAACTTCCTTTTTTTCTTTTTAAACCAAGAGCACATAAAACATCCTTACCTTCTATTACGTGTGACAGTCATTATATTACTCTTTCATAGAGATGGAGCCAGCATGCTGGGCACTTGGATATTTTAAGAAAGAGAAGGGTACGCTCCTGTTTTCCTTCATCACCTGCAGTGAATTCATGTGACAAAAGACGCAGAAAAAAACCCCAGTGATGCGCTCACCAAAGACCTTGTGGGTCTGCTGATAGAAATAAGGTTTTTAAAGATAATATCCTTTGCATGTTTGGACTCTGTTTTGAGCAGCCAGATTGGGGTGGAATACTTGTCAGCAAATGCAATGATGAAGATGAAAAACACCAAAACAGTTCTGCTAAAAGCAATCAGAACTGTGAAACAGCAGAACCCCTGCTACAGACTTGAGTTATTTTTACAAAGAGGAGCAGGATGTAAGGGGATGGCTGGTGGAATAGTTTGTGAGGAGTGATGCCCCACTCAGGATCTGACTGCTATTTACCACTCCACAGTATAAGAAGGAGCACCAGGACTCTGGTCTGGAATGCTGAATCAGTATTCCCAGGTGGCAGAGACTGAGGTCTAAACTCTACCCATAATCATTCCAGGGGCTTACATAATGACAGAAAGGCTAAAAATGCACCAAAGGAAAGCAACAAGAGTGCTTTAAACCATTCCTTCAAGTATGACTGTGAAATTTACTAATGGTCTTACCTGATCTGAAATTCAGTTACAATCAGAAAACAAAGCCCTACTGCCCCTATTCCTTTTTCACCCAAGCAAGTACTTTTTTCTCCTCTTCTTCAAAAGGTAAATTATCACTCAGCTTCTCCGCATATCTCTTCTACCTTTGATAAACAGCTTGTAACTGGTGAAGAATGCATAACAGCATTTATATTCTCACCTGGGCATTCCTCTAGGAACCAAAAGAAAATTCTTGCATTCATAAAGGCCACCTTTCAGGGCTTTGGCAGCTCTGGGATCAACATAGCACAATCAAGAATTGATTTTTATTAGTTTTACTGCAGACTCCATTCCCTCATGCTCAGAAAACATGAGCATATGTACAGCTGGCAAGGCTGAGTAGAAAGCTTGTCTCCATGGGTCTATGTTAAAATTAGGTCTTACATATTCAAGCATCTGTATTGCTCTTTTTGCATAGTTATTATTTAAGGCTGTGCTAAGGTACAACAGTTTTCCCTAAATGCAGGAAGGGGTGGAATTTAGCCTTGTATTTTCTTCCATAAGGTGAGAAAATCTTTGCTTTGGAGTTCATGATGCTAAAACTATTTTACATCCAACTAGTACAACATGCTGCTGCTTCTCATTTTATCTACAGAGAAGAAGCAACAATGTTCATTTTTGAACACATGTATTTCTTGCTGTGACATGAAAAGAACCCATCTCACTTCACCAAACAAGAATCTAAATGAGTAAAGGTAAAAAAATCTATGCAGAAAAGAAAATATTATGTCCTTTTCTTATAAACAGCAATATTAAAAAATTATTTCATATCGAGACTCAGAAATGAGCCCAGCAAAGTAGGCTCATACTACAATCCAGACTTGTAAATGCTTTGACAGAATTAGCTTTTAATAGGTTTAGAGGAAACTCAGTGAACATTCCCTAAATTAGGGTACAACATGAAGAAAACACCACCAAGGCTCCTATTATTGCAATACTGCAGGAAATGAGCTCTGTCCAGTACATTTCATTAGCATTAAGAGACAGTCCCTTGCTAAATGTCACAATGAGACCAATACTTCTAGTAAGATTATGCAATTTCCTTTGGTCTGAAAAACGAATACATTTTCTCAGTAAAAAAGTCCAGTTTAGGATAAATGTATTCCTCTCCAGAGGTTTGTCCCTCTTCAGGACATGCATTAGATATATGCTAGGGAAAGAAAACTAGAAAACCTTCATGAAGCATGTGACAGAGACATTGCCAGGCAGGACACTCGATGAGGTGGACTTATGGTGCAATGCAAGTCTAACAGTTACTCCACTTTAAATACAAACATTTCCTAATGTAGTAAGAAGAAAAAAAATCTAGACTAAATGCTTCAGGGGCAGTTTAAATCCCAATCTCTTTTCAGAGGCTGAGATTTGAAGTGCATCCCAACAAAACAATTGGTTTTAAAACAGTTTTTTCACTTCTGTAAAAAAAAAAAGTCAAATGCCAAAGCTGTCTGAAGGGAATTCCAGCTTTCTTAAGCCATGTCAACGGAAGAACACATTTGTATTAAACAATGATTTCCTACCAATAGAAGAATGGGAAGTTAAGGCAGATCATTTATCAAGCAAAACACCAATTCAAAGAAAAAGCATTTCTCTTGACATTTGGACACATTCCAGATGAATTTGCTTCTTTCCCACCCCAAGATAGCATTCAATGACTTACCAAAATCTCAAAAGGATACAGTGTGTCAAAGTAGGTTAGGGTTGGTTTTGTTCTTTTGTTTTTGTGGGCTTTTGGCTTGTGTGGTTTGTTCCTTGTTTTTTGTTCTGTTTTTTTTTAATGAGAAACCAAAGGCTCAACAAAGTTGTATTAACTTATATAAAAGTGAATTAGTTGAATCAGTGCATCACCTCTGTGTAAACAGTTTCCTTGCAGTTTTGGATTGTTCCCCATCTACTGAGCTTAAGTGGTGAGGAACAACCCAGGGCTAAACTCTGCAAAAGCCCCATTTCCACCTAAACAACCCTTCTGCTTAGACAGCTATGCCCATTGAATAGTTCTGTACCTACACAGTAGCAAGCTCAAACAGGCCCTGGTTATGGAGACCATAGATCTGTGTAAACAAATAATAAAAGAGTAGCTTTTACGTATTTTGAAACAGCAAACAGAAGACTCTCCTTTAATCTCATGCTTTTCTGGGCCAGGTTTTAACAGGATCATGCAAAAAAGCCCAACCTCCCTGCTCACCATCACACAGACACTTACAGAAGACACGAAATCAACACAGGAGGTAGAACCATGGTTTGGAAGACCACACAGGGGACTTAGGAGATTAGGCATTTATGAGTGTAGAATTTGTTCTAATTATGCCGACAAGTACATAATCTGATTTCAGTTTTTAGACTTCGTCTCTGTATACACTTCTGGTGGGAGTGCTGCAGATAGATGCAACACTTTTGGGTTCTGCCCTGTATGCAGTGTAAATCCATTCCCTGAGGAACTGAAAGCTGACAGCAATAGTTAGTGAATGCAGCATTATCCAGAACTAATTTAAAACGCAAGCCTTGCTGCTTCAATATTACATTATTCTCAGATACTTTGCATCTCTAAGCCTTAATTGAGGTTAGAATTGTTCAAGTGAAAATAACAGAACTCGCTAATTAACCATATCTTGTGATGAAGTGTTTTATTTGATTGACCTCTGATTACTACAGGAAATTTTCCAGAAATCTGTACATAGGAATGAAAAGTAAAGCACAATTTAAAAATTGTGTATCTTTCAAGGTAAATTTATGACTGAGCAAAGTCTATACAGCAATATTTGCTCCATTTGGCATCTCATTATTTGTTCAATCATGGGTCTACTTAGAAAGACATTTAAATAATATTAAGTTTCAGGGACAACATATATGCAACCATTGGTTCTGAAGGTTCCCACAGAATAATTAAAGCAGATGTATGAGAAACAGAGCCAGTAATTTCTGAACATGTCTAGCACATCCTTATGCTATTTTTCCTCCTCAATAACTTGCAACTTCAAGCTACATTCTAGTGTTTCTTCAAAGCAAGGTCTGAGTAAAGTAAGTTTTAAGTGGCACAGAATGCTGAAATTGTACATTTGACCAATCTGATGAGAGTTGCAGAGGTCAGAACTTCCAGAAAGCAGCCCACAATATATGGCTCTTAAACCTAATTTCAGACAGCATAAATTAAAAATATTGGCAGGATTGGCCACCATCTTGGGTTTAAAATTTAGGCTTAATTAAAATACCACTGATTTATTTATAAAGACAGACTTCATATCTGAAGGTAATTCTAGATATAAAGATGCTTTGTTTGTCTCAAGTCACTGTAATTCATACATTATGACGTTTTCCTGTCACTTGTTATTTTGTATTTCACAGATGAAAAGTTCAAGTAGGCAGAGATAGAATCCACTGTTAGGTCTGGTGTGGGATTTTTTTTGGTGTTTATTTTTTATTTAATTTTGTAATTAAATGCTACAGACAACTCTGCTCATTTACCCTCCCGAGGCATGGGTGCTAGATTTTTCCTCCCTCTTGTCATACAAGATGCTGAGAATACCTTCTCTGACACAGCTCTCTGCCAAGGCAGAAGCAATCCATGGAGAGGCTCCATACAGAAATCTCCACACTGGAAACACATCACTTGACAGCATCCAGCCTGTCGAGGGGGACACTATCTTCCCAGCTGTCAAGGACTTCAAGTCTACTGTTGATGCTGTTTTTAAACACTTGGCTATGTGAGAAATTGTAGCCTTTCTAACTTTTTGGTATTAGAGAAATTAAAAATCCTCATATTCACTATAGTACCCACTGTTTAGGATTATCAGATTTCACTTCTCAGTCCCAAATAATATCCAGATGGGAGATGGAGTTACTAGTCTCCTCAGGCTTGAAAATGAAACTTAAGATTTGCCAGCAACTTTCATACAAGTGTGTGCATAGAAAGCTCCTTAGAAGGACATAAAGAATGGACAGAATATGCTCTGATATACTGGTCCAGACAAACAGCAGCAATATTATGTTTGAGATGGTCATAATTCAAAACTGGCATGATTGCAAACAAAAAGCATCTTACAAGTATTATTTTCAATCGTTATTATGGAAGTCTTTCCTTTGCATTTAGGTTTTCTTTTCAATATTTAAAGTATTTTAAAAAAACATATCTGCTTTCATTGTACACAACTCAAGAGGACATGACAACATGGCTCTGATAGTTCTTTCCAGTAAAAGTCAAAGAAGGGAGCTAAACCAGTATGCTGATTATCGTTCTTGTCAACTTATGGTGCAATAGGCATCTCCAGCCAAGAGAAAGCAGGATACTCACTTCTGCTCATAGTAAGTAATGTCTAAAAAAGAATTCTGCCTTGAAGTTCAGAAAATACTGCAGGTATTAGAATTCCTCTGCTGTTTCAGACAGCACTGTCTTCAATGATGCTAGACAACCAATTAGCCTTACACGATATTCTTGGGAGTAGAACTCTTTCTTGGGCAGTAGAATTGTTCAGCTGAAACACCATTAATCTACAACTCCATGCTGAATATTCATCTTCTTTCATTCTCATGTCATAATTTAACTCTTAAGAAACTTTTGATAAGAGCAAAGGCAGTAATGCAACACATGAAACATCTTGTTTGATCCTTTGAATTTTTATGGCTTATCCCCTAAATTGGAAAATCATTGTTTTCATTGCAGTGATGTGATGAAATTGCAGTATGATTATGAATGAAATTCATTGTAAAGATGATGCATTAACTCTTTTCTACTGTATGAGTATGTAACTATTTCCTCCACTGGAACCTCAACTCCTCTTAGAGTCTAGATGTGATCCTCAATATGGAATAGAGATGTAGAATAAAAAGGAGATAGTTTGGTATAAGTTTTGAATATACATGTCACAAATGTTCTTGTATCACCTGGCTATCAGCATTAATATTGGAGAAATTTCTGGCAAAATGACAAATCAGACATTGTTGAGTAGGCTAGTTGAGTAGGTATGTTTTGCTACCATTATGATATTCCAGCTGATTTCTTCTGCCACATCTTGGTTTGATTTTGAACTTGGAAAATAAGTTAAGGGCATTTTACAAAATGTATGACTTGGAATTAGTTCAACTCTAAGGAAAAAGGTGTAGATTTCCAGATATTTCCAATGGAAATTATTTGGCTTCGGACAAGTCTTTTACTCGGACAAAGTAATTTACTGAGCAACATGCATACAAATATTAATTTTTTACCCTCTGCTCTTCTAAAGCTTTTATTTTAACAATACCAGGTAGAAGGAAAGGAGGGTGTCAGCAAGTTTGGTATAAGAGAGCAGTATAAAAGAGACCAATTATTTCCAAAATGAAACTTGCAACTAATGTTTCAAAATACCTAACTTACAATCTACCATGACACTCTTAGGCTAGATTCCAGCAATTAAAGATATGCCTATTTTGGATACTGCTGCAGAAATAAAGGAATTCAAGATTCATCATCATAACAGTTCAACTTTGCACACTTTCACAGAGTAAAAGAATAAAAATTCCCCACTTGTATGACAAACATTAGTGCTGTCTTCTTTAGTATGACTGGAAAGGATATATTAATAGAGATCTTAAGAAATCATATAAGTGACTAGAACTCTCTGCAATAGAGTCTGTATTTTTCATCTTAGTGCAATTTCACATCTACAAGATTTTAGTATGCAATGACAGCTGTATCATTGCATCTTTTCTACAGATGCACATCTTTATTTTCCAGAGTAATTACGCACTAATCTTGGGAATTTCTTTAAAAAGTCTCCCAGTGCCATCAGTGATGGATTACAGTGACTAGAGTCAATGAGGTATTTAATGAAATACACATCAAAAGGAGGAAAATGTGCTCTGTTTAGCAGGATCATACTAAAATCAGGTAGCCAAACTTCATTTCTTCTCTTCTTATGTGTATTTTCTTTTCTTTACATGCAAGGATTTTAGAATTATAGTCTAGAGACCATCAGAAACCATAGATAAAATGATTCTGTCTTTGGACCATATAGTGAAGACTCAGCACCATTAAAACTGGATAGTTTGAATTCTGCTGCTAATTTTCTGGAAGAAGGAAAAGAGTATGACATATTCAAAACAGGCAGCAATGCTTCAAATGGATTTCTCATTGCAGAAAAAAAGTAAAATTCCCAAGTCTTATAATAGCCACAGAACAAAATTGCTGTCTTCTGATCAGCTCCAATTAAAAGAGAGAAAGAAAAAACCAAATCTCACAAAAAAACCCCAAATTAATCAACAAACCCCAACCAACGAGAAAAAACCAAACCAAACCCCCCCCAAAAAACCCAAGAAACAAAACCAACCAAAACAACCTCCCAAATAAAAGAACCAACCAAAACTCACACTAAAAACATCATCCCCCAAAGCCCCCCCAAACCATCTCTTTTGAAGATTCTACTTAAGTCAATATAATTTACGTCACTAGTGCCAAAAGAAGAAATTTTCACCCTTTCAACTGATAAATTCAGATTACAAATCAACATGTTTTCTATCTTATCTAAAAACATACTGATTGATGTTGGAAATACTTCAGAAACTGTGGACTAGTATATCAGTCCTGTTTAACAGGCACAAAGTGCACTATCATTGGAGCAACGGAAATTCTGTAAAACCAGGTAGCTTTACAAACATCACAAGGAAGGCAGTGATTCAGTAAGCCTTGGGTTTAATCCTAGTATACCAACAAGCTTCTTAAGGCATTTAGAGGATAACAGTAGTTGGATGTTTTACTTTTTAACTTTTTGTTTTGTTTTGAGGCACAGCTCTTTTCCTTTTTTCTAGGCTTATCTGGAAGCAAACACAATCACCCTGCAATTTGTTTAGCACCTATGACACAGTGGTAGGCAAATGACTCCTTATAACTCTGCCAGGTGAAATCTGTGGAGGCAGGATTCCAGACTGACACCATGTTGCAAGGTATATCATGAATAGGTTATACATAAATGACCTTTGCAGTACTTTTCTGTGCCTACAGTTTTTAAATGCTAAGACAAAGAAGAGAATATTCATATGAAGTGCATAAATGGATATGCCATATTTAAAACCTCAGCTATATTACTGTTCAAGATAGTATTTTAAAAGAGCACTCTGAATTTGACTGAAGAATTTAAATATCCTAAATGAGAATAATCTCCCAGGATATTAATGAATGATTATAACTTCCATGATATATATAAAAAATTATACCAAAATATCATTTGTCAACTGCTGCGTAGACAGCCATCTCCTGTAAAAGAATTTGCTTCAAATTTCAATCCTTTGACATTTTCTAAAATTAAAGTATTTCTTTATGGCAGGAGGTTCTAGACTATTAATGAACAGTTAAATAGCTAGCAATATAGTAATAATTTGAGACAACTCTAATGGTTTCTCTAACTTGTCATTAAGAAGCACTGTAAAATGACAAGGAGTACATTAACATTAGTTCCATCACCTGAAATTGATTTTAAGTGGATATCATCTACACCAAAGTACTTTTTAACAGTCAGTGGTTCATAGTCATCTCATGGAACACCTTTTTCTTGGCTTTTTTTTTACCTCCATGCTTAGCTCATATTGACCTCTTTGGCTAGCAGAACAGTGGCTAATACTCCAAGTAACATCATAACTTAGAAAACTAACTGAGAAATTATGTTCTGCATACAAGTAGAAAACTTCCATCAGACAGTAGAAAATTCCCATCACGTTTCAAAGCAGTTATACAAACACAGCAAAACTGCAATTCAGCTAAAATAATTGTATGAAATATGTATAAGAGTGCAGGTAAAATGGGATTAGCAGAAATTAACAGCTAAATTTAACTAAATGCAAGTTAATTATGGAGAGGGACCAAATATGTTAATGGAACTATATGAAGAAAGTAAAAAGTGATAGTAGATTCAGCTGTCACTGGAACTAAACAGGAACTTATACCTGTTTTTGAACCTTAACCTTCTGGTGTGAACTGCACACCCAGACGTACCACAGCTCTCCACTCTTACTGACCTGACACTTGATTGTAAGCATCTTCACCCCAAAACTTCTCATCTGGCAGGTTCTTCTTGAACAAGCTAGTCAAATACTCTAATATTTAACCCCTTCAAAAAAAAAAAACAACAAAACAAAGAGGTGGTGATGCCCACCAGTCTGCCCACTTCCCACAGTACAGAAGTGAGAAGACTGTTGAGAGATTTGGCTTTGCTCCCCTTGCTAGTGTGAAGGATTTCACACTATCAGGACAACACTCAACCCAATGGACTTTTATTTGAGATACTGAAACACTGTAAAACTATAAACTTAACTACACCACCATGCATTTGCCATGATCCTGTAGAAAGATGCCACAATTATTTTCTGTTTTATACTCCTGAATATCATTGCTGAGATGCTTTAGAACATAAAAGCTCAACAGGACAAAACTAAGAGCAATCTCAACCAATATCCTGGCTTTGATAACTGACAAAAATAGAACCCTACAGGACAGCTCAAGAACAGAGCAAGCAAGAAATTACTCTTTCCCAGTCTGTTCTTCAAGGCTTGACTACATAGAGGCTCAGGGACTACCCAATCACAAAAGAAAATGTTTTGTGATTATAGCCTTTAGTAAATTTTTATCTCCATGAATGTCTCCAGTCTTCCCTTAAAAGCATTTACAGTTTTAGCATCAACATACCCTGTTAAAAAATTTGCAGCTTAACAGAACAATGTGTGAAGAACCATCTCCCTTTTTGTTTGCTTTACCTCTGCACCACGTGAACTTCACTTAAATCCCCAGCCCTCATTTTGGAAATGGTGCTGGACAACTGATCACTAATTCTGCTTTGCACCCAATCCCTTTTATATGCTTGAATTGTACCTCCTCCCAGCTGTATCATTTTCAGGCTGAAAACTCCTAATGTAAGTGTTCTTTCTTAAAATTATTTCCCTAGTTTTGATCACCCTTCCCAGCCCTGTGGTACTATATTTCTTCCAATACAGGCCCACCAGAACCACAGACCCACAAAGAGCACTGCAAGGCAAGTACAACATACATCAGAGGCACAGTAATGTCCTCAGCATCTTCAAAATGATGGGAGGTTTGGCTGCAGAAAGACTTCAGGACAAGACTCAAGGAGGAGGAGAGGAGTGGTACAGTGCCAGAATCTGGCTTTGGAAAACAGTCATGTGAAAGCAAAGTCAGTCTTTAATCTTGCAAACAGGCAACTTAAAGAGATTCCAGCCAGCAAGCAACTTCATTGCTATGTCATGAACAACATTCAAAGGATGAAGAGTCAAGAAAACATGAGCAAAACAAAGATGTGTGTAAGGTCAAAACCAGTTATGCAAAGAGTTCAAAGCAGCAGTGGAAGGAAACATGAGCCCTGCCCTGCTAGGCTTTTCCCATCTAGCCTAAACATAGATGGATCACAAGGTTACTTTTTTGGCAAGGCCCGACTGTTGTCTTAAAAATTGTTACCTGATTAATGCCACTTCTGGTTTGTGGTTGTAAGCTCAGATGCCCATCTAAGCTGCCAGAGGAACCGCAGCCGGATATATCAATAAAGAACAACTTCTGAAAGTGACAGCATGCTTCCTGCAGAGAGAACAATCACTTCTGCCCAGAGGTACAACTGCCACACAGAAGGTGAATTTTACTGAACAGTGTTAGGACCTCTAAAGCAAGTACTCCCTTCCTTAAGAGAAAGGGACTGTACAATTTCAAGGCTACAATAATGACTTTAAAAGGTACAGTAAGGGTCATTTGTTGACAAAAGGTAAGCACTGATGAAAAAATAATTAATACCCACCCACCACCCCCCTAAAAAAAAAAAATTTAAAAATTGTATTTTGCTTTGCCACTATGAATGAAAAAGGGACAGATGCCAGGCACAGACTGACAGGTCCCAGGAGAAGGGACATTGAAGGGAGACTGGAAACAAGCCAGAGAAAGCAACACTAAGTCAGCAGATATATTGATGCCAGAGGGACAGTGGACATCAGCAGGAGTTGGGCAGGACTTGCCTAAGACTTCAGAGGTCACAGGTTGGACATACCTTGGCCTAGCACAGTTAAACCTTGCAAAGAAAGCATCTAAGAGAAAGGAGCAAGTTGCTCCCTGTCTCCCTGAACTTCAAGGGACTTCTGGCAATAAAAGGTTTGAAAGTAACAGATGTCATGGCTAATTTATTGGCACACTATTTATTGACTTTATTCCAAGATGCTTCATGATAAAGGGTAAAGATAAACTGAATTGAGTGGAGAGAGGAAAGCAGCACATGATTTTATAAACTAGCATCAAAACAGAAAACAATGGAAGTGGCGAAATGCAGAGCACTATGTCTTTCGATAAAAAGCCTTCTGATGAGTGGGTTTAAATGAAAAATTTTTAGAAAGCAAATAAACTCTCAGGTTCAGCACATTTCTGAAAAGAATTAACTCATTCTCACACCTGCTTGTTTTTCAGCAAATCATTGAGCAGATTTAAGAAGGCCAAAAGCAAAGTAAACTATGAAAACAACAGTATTACTACCTGGTGGCCATAGCTGTTACTATGATTTTGGCTAGCTGTTGACTATTCCTGAAACTCTAAATTTTCTAATTAAAAAATTAGGTTAGTAATCCCACTGATGGTGTTATATGGTTCAGATAGTTATCTAGTCTTGTTAATGCATGGAACTATGTGATAAATTCAAGTGAAGGGGGAAAAAAGTGTGAAATATTAATTAGTTACCAGGAAGCATGTTCTATCTGGTTCTGCAGAGTACCTTGATTTTCTGAGTTGAATAAACTGATTAGTCTTCATTGACTCACTCAACCCACTTGGGAACCAGTCTCTGAGGCAGACTGTTTTCCAATTGTGTGTTAAATACTGAGAGCAAAAATCGATTTTTCATGGTTACATAGCTGCTACACGTATTTCCTTACACTGCAAGAATGTACTTCTCTCTTTTTTGAGTCCATAAAAGTAAAGAGTCAAATCCCATCCCTCTGTAAAGCCAAATCTCCAGGGCCAAAAACTTTCACTACAAAGAAAGAACTGTGGCAATGGATTGTGTCAACCCAAGTTAACTTCTGTTTCTCTTAAGAGCTTTGAACATCTATAAGCAAATGCCCTGCATTACCATCTTCTCTTCCTCATGCTGATCAAGCAGAATTCAAATTGTTTGACAGATGAAACCATCAGGTGACCTGAATTTTCATGACATGGCAGAAAAATACTGTGGAGGAATGAGAATGCTGCCAAGAAACATTTTAGTTACACTGTTGATAATTTTTCCTGCAGGTACTGTTATGGGTAAGATCCACAAGGAAAAATGAAAGAAAGGGACAGAGTGAAACTACTGTAGGGGAAGTGAAAAATTAACTCTAAAAATTCACTTGTTTGAATGACAAATGATGGTCTAATAGTATAGCTGAACATAAATTCAGCTTATGCCTAGAAAGATGCCAAATAAATAAAACCACAATATCTGACCAAAAAACCCCAAACCAAATAAAACAAATAGAACAAATAGTTATCTATTCAGGTAACTTAACACAAAAGACTCATTAAATTCTCAACTTCCCACATTTGTTAGAAGGATTACTATTCTGCACCCAGCTGTAATGGATGGTTTAAACAACAAAAACCAGAACAGCACAACCCTATAGAAATGTTTTTTACTCTCCAAGAGTTTTATTAGCAAAGAATGCCACACATTTCAATTTTCCTGCATTCTCTCCTATCACTGCTCATACAGATTGGTGGATGCACACTTGGCCTCCAGACAGCACCTAAATCCCATTAAAGCCCACAATTATCATTAGGAGTGCCACATTCAAAATAAGTTCATACCCAGAGCTGAACTCCGTATGTAAAGACGTGGTCAGCTCGTGTTGCCTACTTGAAATATAATTGCTTTGGCAAATTTCCATTTGAACTTTGCAAGTCAGGCACAGCACTGAAAGCTCTCTTCACCAGCTGCTGACAAATAAAGTTCTCCTGTGCCTCTGCCACAGTTCCATCACGTCTGGTTACAGGTGCCAGAGAGCTGCCTCGGCACCCGCGGCCCACTCAGCCCACCGCGATTGGAGAGGTTTAGTTAAGTAACCCCAACCCACAGCTCCCTCTTTGTACAGATAATTCTAGCTCTGAATAAACTGTCAATCACATCCGGCAATTGTTCCCGTTTCAGAAGGAGAGGAAAATTAATGGCTGCTGAATCAGGAGAGGTGAATAACATTAACTGATGCGTGTGAGGTACTTGAATGCTGAAAAGCATAGCAAAAGTGCTAACTATTGTTCCCGATGGTGATGGCTTGTCAATGCCCTGATGCCATCAAAAAGCAGCCCTTCTTCCCTTTCCAGTTGTGAAGAATTACAAAAAAATAATAAGTCACCAAATCCTACACCATCATACTTTAGGATAAAATTACTTTCACCTGTAAGTTGACATATCTTTACAGAGCTCAGACAGGCAGTGGCAGGATATAATTCTGATGAGCCTTGGACTCAGACAAGCAGCAGCTAACAGTTGTCTCCTGGCCTTTAATTCCAAGGGCCTGGTGAAAAAATTAAATAGCTTTAGAGATGTCTCAGCAGTGTGTGTGCTTGTTCAACAGCCCTTCTGCTAAGGGTATCAAGCTGGATCAGCCACTGCATGGAGGATTTATTTTGTGTGAATGAAAAAAAATCCCCTTTAAGCCTTTCTTCCCCTATATTAATTCTCAATTTAATGTCTTTAAGTCTAGAGCTGGATTTGCATTTGCAGCTTCCACATGAGGGATTAGGTGCATTGGAACAGCCCATCCAGGAGGGAAAGACTTCCACTCACACTGATATGTAGCCTGATCCAGGGAACCCACTCCAGCTTTCCAATACCTCACTTTATGGGGCCCAAGTGGCTATAGCACTCACTAACTGCACTGGGAAACACAGTTCTTTTACAAGAGCTTAAAAACCCTGGATAAATAGTGAGAACAATTTATATTGTTATCTTATTGCCCTTAAAGGCAGGCCAGTGCCAAATACCTTTTAAAAAGAAACTGGTTGTGATTGGAAAATGGGAAGATAACATATAAATGCTCATGAGATATAAAAACATGTTAGTAACAGACATGGCTATGGATTAAAATTGCGTTGTTTAGATTCCTGGATTTAGTTCCAAAATATATTGGTTTTATTATACAACTTGAAATTACATAGCACTTGGAGAGGTATCAGTTTCACCCTGGTTACCTAAAAACATGTTATTAAGAAACATGCCCATCACAAAAGTTCTATTATGCAAAGTGACATCCAACTTTGAAAAAAAATGTGAAAACTAAAATATTCAGTCTTTCCAACAGAAGCATTAATTCAAGGAAAATAATCTTCTGCACTGGGAACACAATAGACAAGTTCATTTATAATTATATATATTAATGCCAATTCTAGGACATTGACATAAATGGTATGCAAGACAAAAATTTCCATTTTTTATACCGTTTGCAATTCTTTCTAAATGGAACAATTATATATATATATATTACTTGAACAAAACCATTTATAAACCAAATCCAAACATCAGCCTCCAGGTTAAGTGAAAATCAAGACGATTTTTTTTTTTTGTTTTGCTATTATGGGACTCAGAGTGGCTTGACTACAAAGAAGTAAAAAGGAATTAAACAAAGGCACCAAAGTAAACCATTCTCTTGTCACATCAAGAAGGGACACTCAAGTGAGAATGTGGCAATAGAGAGCAGGTTGAAGCTATATCTCTTTAAAAAAGAGAGAGAACTGTTTAAAACTGATGTAGAGAGTAGTCAGGTGTCCCAAATGAGTTTTTTAAGGTGCCTTTAACCTTAAAACACTCATTTAGGACATCAGATGAGCAATACAGTTAGCAACAGAACTGACTAATATGATTAGGATATCAGCTGGTACTCATCAGGTCAAAGTGTAGAATTTATATTACATTGCCAATTTTTTCAAATTTTACTTAAGAATTGTAAGTTTGCAGCCTGTACGGGTAACAAAACCAAGATTCAACATCATAATTGTAACAGGTACAAAAGCACAGGGAATATTCAGAAAATAAAAGATGATGGGGTAACAATATCTGTTAACCACCAAGATGACAGTTTCCGGATCCATTATAGATCCAGGTCAAGTTAGTAACCTCAGTGGGAAGAGAAGTACTACTGCCTCCAGAAAAATAGAAAATACTTCTGTGGGCTTTCTAAGGATTTGCTAGCAGAAGGGAAGAGACAACTGTTCCTAGCTAATATTTTTCTTCATCATCTCGAGTTATTAATATTATATTTTAAAAATGTAGCTGATTTTTTAATTTGGAAGAGAGAAGTGCACTAAAAATGCAATCATTCAATTTGCTCTTTCCTAAGTGATTTCCATCTGTCAGAGAGGCAACACAGTCAGCCTGGTAGCACTGGCAAGAAAGAGGAAGAATGAGCAACAGAGCTCCCTCTGTGGCAGAGAAATTCTCTCAAGCATCAGTGTTTCAGCTGGACTACAAGGTTCCTGCTGGAAGAAAGCCCAAATTTTTTATGCTCCTGCAGAGTTTTCCCCAAAATTGGTAGTTTCTGGGCTTGACCTTACTATGTAATACTTATATCATTTTACTATTCTGAAAATAGACGTTCAAAACCATAAAGGTTGGCACTCACATTCTCTGTTTCACAATTTGCATTGCAAAATCATCTCTTGTTCGTCACTTTATTCAATAAAGAGTTTTGGTCTAAATAGCAAATTAAAAGAGAGAAACTACTTGATTCTTCATTCTTTTGTTTGAGAATAGACCTACTCTCGGTGAATTAGGTCTGCCTCAGACCAGGGAAAGCCATGGGCACAGAGACCTATGACAAAATATGGAGAGTACACGATAATTGTAAACACAAATGGAACAAGATATTGCTGTTAAGCAGCTCCCACATGCTTTTATACAAGGTACATCTGATGGTCAATAATCACTTGGACTGCATGTGCTCAGACTCAAAATTTCCTCTCCTTACACTTTAAACACAACTATTTTTAAATCAGAGGAAATTAATAGCTGGCAGTTTTAATTGTGTGTCTTCCCTGTGGATGTTTAATTTTGTTTTCTTAGAGCTTTTGGTATTCACAAAGTTTATTCTTCTGTTCATGACTGTATTAATTGTTTATCAGGTTAAATAATTCTTTGCCACTGGACAAATGTCAGAGCACTGCAAGTTCCCTTAAGTTCCTGATAAACTAGAAGTCTAGGTTCTCCTTCATACAAGACAGAAGTCAGGAAAGCATTTGTTTCACATACAAAAGGTTCCCTCCTACCCCTTCTGAAATTTCCTAAAACAAATTATAGCCAAGGATAGAAATAAATGTGAAACTTGAATTGATCACTTCTATTTCACAGCTCAAAGTTCACTGCTCATGCTTGGGTCTGAAATCTTATGGAAGGGACTTGAACATTTTACTCAACCTGTCATTCTCATCCAGCTGCTACAAACACAAACCAGGAGGTCACTCATTACGCCATGCAAACATTTCCAACTCTCCAACAGCCAGAAGCTGTAGGGCAACTTCACCCAGGAAGTTCTTGAGCTCCCCAGATGAAGCTGGGCATGTTTTAAACTTGTTTACAAGGCCAGTTTCTCCTAGAGCATGTCAAGTTTTCCACTTTAATAAATTAAAACCAAAAAATTACAGGGACACTGATAATAAAGCTTCAGGAATACTTAGAACTCAAACACCAATGAAACACATTTTTCATTCCTTTATATGAAGGATTTGCTCACCATGAAAACCCCAGTGGCTGTCTTAAACTTGTTTTCATAACAGACTAAATTTGAACAACCTCACAGAGAGACAGGATAACACCTTCTCTGTTACAGAGCCAAGGAGGGTGTAAATAGATGTATCTAACATAGAAAAAACTTTTTTAACATCTCCTTACTTGTATAACATGAATGACTGGGGATATTAATAGATACACCAGGGAACTTGACACATGAAACATTATTTTTACTCACACCATAAATCTGAGAAACCACAGAACAGAGAGTCAATTCTGCTAATATTGATCACAGATAAGAATCTGAACACTGTCAAGGAGCCAAGTAAAAACCAACCTACACCAGGGGTTGTTTGGGGGACAAAAACTGGGTTGTGTTTGCTTTTATTTTTTTTTTTTAATTTTTTTTAATTTTATTTTACATTAAAACTCCACCACAGAGGATACAGTTATTTCCATTGGTTTGATGAAAATAATCTGCTCTCTACATCAAACCTTAGGCTTAATAAATCTTTCATTATGAACCTGAAGAAGCCCTCTTCCATTGCACAAATTGTGTTAATAGTCCTAGGAGAGTAACTTGTGGTCTCACCAGCTTGCAGATTTAATAAGCAAGAAAAATAAGGCAACTTTTACTCCAATTACTTTTTTTTCAGGTAAAGAAGGAAAACAAATTAAAAAAACAAAAATCTGTTGTCAAAAAACTTAGCTGTCAAAGAGAGCAGCCAGGCACATGATTTAAGGAAAAGTTTAAGCTCATTCGAACCAGTGGAAAACAAATGAGACTATAGAATAAGAGAGGATAAGGAAACATTCCTAAGGAAATGATCTTAGAAATATGCATAAATGGGAGCTATTTCTTGCTCTGCAAAATACTTCCTCAATGGCCTCCAAGAAGTCACTCAAGACAATAGGGTTCAAAATATCAAATAACCATGCTCTGATTCAGAGACTTGGTTTTACTTCTTGCTCTGCCATTAACCCACTGTGTCTTCTTGGCAATCCATGCTGTTTCTCTAAATCTTAGTCATCTTAGCACTGAAGCTAGGAGAGTGATATTTTTTATCATTAAATATTTTAATGAAAAGAACATCCTTTTCTTAAAGTAGGGATTTCTTCTATTAGCTTTGACAGAGGTTTCACTCATATAAGAGCAGATTTTGTTTCAGTGCCTCTCTAGAGTGGAGACAATCTCATTTGGCCAACACACACTGTGAGAGAAAACACTAATGACAGTCTATTGCATAGAAATTCTTCAAGGAGAGATAAGGTAGAATTATAGAAGCCATCTATTATGATTCAATCAATCAATAGCTTCTTGAATCATCAACTCACAATTGTTAAAGCCCTTTCAAAAAATATCTGCTCCTGAACAGGTATTTTCTCTCGGTTTTCAAACTTTCCAGGATAGATGGCTGAGAAATGAGAAGTTTTAGACTTGCTTACTGTTCAATACACCCTCAAGCAGTTCCATGCAGTTCAGGCTAGTGTGATAAGCTGTTGGTCCAGAACACCTACTGTGGCAAGCAGTGTGGGCTGTTCACCCATGCAACAAGTAGAGCTGTAGACCTTGTTAGTTAAACTTTGAAAACAAGGAAAAAAAAAATAGAGATGAAAAACTAAAATAAGCTCTTCCTGAGCAAAAAGGATGACCTAAAACTTTACTGCAGTGTAGTCCCTGAAGTCCCTAGCTGGGCTCATTTGTTCTGCATGCTTGGAACCACCTGAAGATGTGACTCATCAAATACCTCTCAGTGGAAAAGAAAGCCACTCATACGTGCACACAATGCATGAACTCCAAACATGCAAATTTAATTCTAAAATAAGCCAGTAAGTCTCTATATTAGCGCAGCCCAGTGGGAAGCCTGGAGCCAGATCAGCAGGCAGCTTGCTTCCATCCAGTCCACTGCCTTTGTCCCAGAAGCAGGCAACCATGCCTGAGGAGGAAACAACCCAAATGGCTGAACGCCTCCTCCTTTCTGATCTGGCTTGGAGCATTTGCAGCTGAGCTGAAAATGCCTGTCTTGATGGTAGGAAAGGAGCTTATTCTTCACCCCTCTCCTGCAGAAACCTGGATCCCATCCCAAGCTGCAGCAGATGAGATGTTCATCCCTCTCCACAGAGCCAGCAGGGTCTCTGTCAGACCACAACAAAGGCCTTCAGCAGCTTACACAGTGATGGAAAGAGGAAAGAGAAAAAAACCTAATTGCTACATTAGGGCAAAAGTGGGAAGGTGGCAGTGTGGGTCTTTGGTGTGGGTCTCCAACTGTAGCTATCGATGTCTGAACATCTTGGGCAAGTAACACAACAGCAACACACGTCTTACAGTAAGTAATACTGAGCACAAAACCACTTGCACAGTTCAACTTGAGTAAAATCTGTGCAGCCTGTGATAACTTTCTCTTTCTATTCATCTTAATTTTTTTTTACTGTCCCACATGAGCAACAATAGTACTGTTTACTCAGTTCTTTCCTTTAACGGAGGTAGTCTTCCAGGTTTATTCAGTGATCCTTGAAATGTTTGAAGTATGCAGGTTCACCCTCCCCTCAACAGATGCATTAGTTCCTTTATTTAATAAAGGAAAAAATAAAGTTTATACACACACAATAGAAATATTTCAACCTTTTTTGCAGTATGGGGGAGGTACTGCCCTATGTATTGGATGATTTCATCTACAAAAATAAGAAAAGCTAAAAAATCATTAAGAAAATTTAACCCATTTATATTACAGTAGACAAAGTAGTCATATTTCACATCCCATGTTGTCAAAACACCTTCATAATGGAAAGCTTTGCATTTCCTAAACTTGTGTTTTGTGACAGTCTAGGTTAATGTTACATTAAGGAGCTATTTCTCACTCTCCTTGCAACTCTTCCATACCTGGAACAAAAAAAAATGAAATAAAAAATAAACCCTTTAAAGTCTGTAGAAGGACAACAGCTGATGACAGAATAAAAGAGGCAGCAAGTGTGGGCTTTGGTGTACACACCAAAGAGAATCCTAGAGTTGGAGGAGTGGAGAAGAGCAGAGATGCACTCTGGCCATGACAGCAAATGCCTTCTCACATGCTGACCCAAGGCACTACAGTGTAATCACGAGAAGGTAGATGGCACATGAGCACAGGTATCTTTCAGGTATCTTATCAAGGAGGTATCACCCAGTAATTCACCGCTTCATCCAAAACAAGATAATAAATATACCATGAGGCTTCTTGGAATGCCACCAGGCACAGCTTCCCCTATCATGATGGCCTGCATCAAGCATTGCCTAAGAGAACATTCATAGGTTTAAAGGGAAAATTAAATACAAGTTGTTTCAAGTCTATATGAGCTTTGTTTCTATAAACACATGAATAGAACTATAAAATCATGTCAGCTAGAGGAGTGCTCTGAAAACTACAATAGGCCATCTAAGCTACCTACAAACCCCCATGTTTTGAGCATGTATGATTAGTCTTTAAATCAATTAAATTGAAACAGAATTACAAAGGAAGAAACTACTGACCTAACGTCAGCCTTCCAAGTGGACTTATTGCCAGTTCATCAGAAAACAGAAAATTCTTGTTCCCTGAGCAACTTTAGCCTAAAGTCCTGAAGAGCAAGGGATTTCTGGGACTTACACTGAAGTTTCTGTGATTGACTGTCAGTTGGATAGACCAAAAAAGATACACCAAATGAATCCTAGGACCCCTGAGATAAGAGATGAACACTTACATGACAATACACTACACTTGGAAGGGATATCAACAAAAGGCATCATTACATATTGGGATGCCACACATAGCAAGCAAAAGAGGGAAAAAAATAAGCTTTGGAAGTTCACTACACAAAAATTCTCACTAATGACAGTCACACTTAATGCCACTCCAAGTGACTAATTTCGATCTTCTATAAAAAAAACCTGAAGTTAGAGTAAACCAGGAACACTCTTTTTGTCACTAACAGTTGTCAGTGAAACAGTTGCCTGCTGCTTCTCTCTCCAACTGAAAGGATATGGAGGGAAGATGGCTGCTTATTAGGAGACATCTTGGATGTGATGTCCAGGACAGTGGTTGTACTCAATGAAAAACTGCCCTTTTAAGCCTGTGTTCCTGAAACAAGTCTAACCAAGTGTGTGCTGAGCTCAGACTCAAACCATGTGGGTATTTTTTGGTGACAATTAAAAGAAAACCAAAATGAACAAAGAGTAACATAAAAAACACCAAAAAACAAAACCACAAACCAGTGAAAACTCAACAATATTCTCTTAAGAAAGAAAGTGCAAACATAATCATTTAGGTGGCAGTATCATGATGATGGCTTCCCATCATCTTATCTCTATCTCAAATATTCCTGTTAATCTCCAAAATTACTGTAGTTTAATCACATATTAGTATTTGAAGTATTATACTAAGCCATAACACTTCAGAAGTGTTTGCAATGACAGCCACAGCCTTAAGAGAACAAGAACATACTACAGTCTTGGTGTGTCAAGTCACTACAGAATTGCAGAAGGATTGAAGTTAGAATGGACCTTTGGAGTCCTTCTGGTCCAACATCCCAGAACAAACAGGGTCACCTAGAACTGGTTGCCTAGGACCATGTCCAGCTGAGTTTTGAACAACTCTATGAATGGAGACTTCACAACCTTTCCGGTCATCTTCACAGTGAAAAATTGTTTCCTGATGTTCAGAGGGAATTTCCTATGTTTCAGTTTGTGCAACTGCCTTTGGTCCTGTCAGTGGGTACTACAGAAAACAGCCAGGCTCCATCTTCTTTATACCCTCCATTCAGGTATTTATACACATTGATGAGATTCCTCCTGAGCCCTCTACTTCTAGCTCAAAAGAGCTTTCCCATCTCTCTCAGCCTTTCCTCAGTGGAGGGATGCTGGAGGCTTTTAAACATCTGCAAGGCCCTTCATTGGTCTGTCCCCAGTATGTCCATGTCTCTTTCATAGTCATTCACCTTTAATGCACTTGTCCTTTAATGTTTTTAATGCATTCACCAGTAGGAAAACATCTGTAAAGCTAGAAACCATCCTAAAAGGAAGCATGAGTAGGTGCTCCAGGATTTATCAACAAGAAAATAAATACAAAATATATTTTATTATTTTAAGAGCTGTAGCAAACTAACAACTACACTAATTAGGAGCAATGGAGCACTTCAAAGACATAGAAAGCAAGAGGAACTAATAGAAAACATGGAGTAAAAAAACCTCATGTACCTCATGACGCATATGAAGGAAAAAAAACCAGGTAAAATGAGAAAGATAAAGAGGCAAAACAGTTTACAAGTAATAAAGATTCTCTAAGTACACCAGGAACAAGAGGAAGTTATTATCTCAGTTAATTAACAAGTCCATTAATCAAGGGGAATGGAGAGCCTACAATGAGACTAAAGTATTCAAAGCCTCCTCATCATAAAAAAGTTAGTTATAATTAAGTACTTAAATTAGCTGTAACAATGAAGGAGGAATACAGGTCAAAATACAGAAAGAACAGGTCAAGAAATATTCAGCTAAGTTAGTTTTATTCACGTCACTGAGATGACAATATTTATCCCAGTATTATTTAATAACAAGGTGGAAAAAAATTGTGGAAAAAATATAAGTTATTTCTGGATAAAAAAACAGAGTTAAAAAAAAAAAGGGGGGAGGAAAAAGAATTACAGGCAAGTCAACTTGATTGTCTGCAGGAATGGTATTAAATTATTAAACAAACAGCTGTATGACGCCTTCCTTCACCCCAACCTCCAAATGTCACAGACTTTTCAAGAACAAGGTTAAGTCTAATCAATTTAATTTCCCTCTTGATCCCATGGGTTGGAGGGAATGGCAGAAAGAAAGGGGAATGGAAGGAGAAGAGGTGATGTCAAGTGTTATATTTCATTAAGCCTGTTGCCTTTGTTCCCTTAAATCATTGTTGGATTGATCAATCTGTTGGGAACATCCATCTACATAAGTATCTACTCATCATGCAGCACAAACCAATAATATGTTTTAAGCAGGATCCCTGGGGAGAAGTGTTTCCTAGGCTTGGGTGCATTCAATATTTTCAGCAGTTACTCTGAGAATTGGGGAAGGCACCTAAATTTGTGGATTGCTTTGGACTGGAAGAGCAACAAGCAGTTTAGAGAATGAGATTAGAAACAAGTCTGATAAATTTATGATGTGGCCTCATATCAATAAGACAAAATGAAGAAAAGCAAAAGCACTGCACTGCAGAAAGAGAAGCTCAAAAGCAGAACATGAACACTGGAGTAACTGCCTAAATTGTGAAAAATAAATATCTAATAGACAATTGAAATAACATTTTTATTTAAACACGTCATATACTTGTGAGCATGAGCTATACAATAATGCATTACAAATCAGAGACAGTGTACTCCAACAGATTATTTTAGTGAAAGGAACCAGCTCCTGATAAAAGAAAGATCTCACTTTGATCACTGTTTCTGTAAGGTCCCACTGAAATCTAACAAATGGCCACTAATAAACAATATGCAGGTATCAAGTATATAAAAAAGCTTTAGCATGTAACTCAAAAATATTAAAACCACATATTCAAATGATAAACAAGTCTCAGAGACTGTTTCCATTTTCCTTTGTGTTTTCAATGCTCCAGCACCATCATGACTGTTTATCATTACTGAAATGACGAAGCTTTACAATATATTGGGGAAATAAATAATTCCTGTGCATTAATTATTAAATCTATCTCTGCAGCAGCTCCTTAGCAATACTCATGCATATTCCAAATAGTTTATCATCAATAATCTTAATGGTGAAGAGACAGGGGAGATGGGAGTGGGGGGTGTTAAAAAGAGGTTTTTTTTTTCTCCTCACAGCAATTCTCAGCATATATTTTGCTTTTGCTTATAAAGTGGAAATAATTTAAAACAGAACAGCAAACATAAGAGAAGTCCCTTGGTTTTATCTTTTTATCTTAATGTTTTATGTAAATAACTGCTGTGCTATCTTGTAGAACAAGTTGCAGTGCCTATTAATATTATGTGAAAGATTCACATTGCGATGATATAAAAATGAATTTGAAGTTTATTTTAAACTAACTTGATTCAATTAAAAGCTTGCAAAATTCTACATTTTATTCCCTCTAAACACTGATAGTTGAATCAAAGTGGCTCCCTTTTATGTGAATATTGTAGTGTTTTAAATTGAAAGAGTCTTTGAACATACATTGATGCCAAAATTACTAAAACCTACAAAATTATACTATTGATTTCACTTTCATTTCATTGAAATATAACATCTCTGCATAGCTACATCAATGTGTACTGTCTTGGGTACTGCCCTTGTCTTTGGACAAATACTCCTGGATCATACCAGAACAAAGCAATCTAGTTTGTTAAGAAAATATATAACTGATACAAATCAGTCTGTACAACTAAATATCCAAGTGGTGAGTTAGATATAAATTCAACAACTAAATCAAAGTGACAAAAGAAAGCACAATGACATTAAATCAACTTCTTTGTGTACAATATTGACTCCAGGTTCTGACAATGTAATCAATGATGTACCACAAGAACTCTTAAACACAAGCCAAAAATGCTGACTTTCCTATCAACCAAATATTCTCACTCAGTTTGGAGTGTATTAAAAATCCCCCAATCCCCCCAATCCCTCTAATCCTCCAACCCAAAGCCAACTCAACAGAAATCTTCAGACCACTTTGGTAAAACCTGCAAGGAAACAAGCCTGTGTTGTACAAATACTTGGAGATAGGGTGGAAGCCACCTGTAAAATTTTCTTATGCCACACAAAGGCAAAGTCAAAATTTGTAAAGGCTTTATCAGAGGAAAATAATAATAACTTAAAAATATAGACTCGTCTCACCATATATACTTCAGGACAGAGATCATAGCTTAAGAATTTGTTACTGCGCACTTAGGACAAACTTGAATGCTCATCTCCCTATCTCAGGAATGGTTTTGCCAGTTGTGTGGAGTTGACCCACACAACGAAAAAAAAAACCCAATAACAATTCCCTGTCTACTGATAATCCCTTTCTCTTGCACATGCTCTCCGATCCCACCCCTGAATCTTTTTTCCTTCTTCACATATCCAAAAAGGCCCCAAATTTTGTTTCAAGTGAGATGTTTTTTTCCTCCAAGCATTTTCCTACAGATCTGTGGAAGAAAAATTGTCACTCATGCCTCAATGTAAATGAAGCACGGCACCTTAGTTTCAGATGTTTTCTTCTCTTCACATTTCAGCATAATGGCTAAAACTGACACAGAGAAAAGTCAGTTAAGCATCCTAATAACATTAGCTAAAGCCACTGCATAAGAAATTGCTCACAATTTATTTAAAGTATTTGTACAGCAATTACTCATGAGATACTGCACTTAGTTGGGATTTCCTGTTCAACTTGATCTGATTACAAGAAGTATTTTGTAATCAGGGCAATTTGAAAGCATTTCATAGAAGTAATGATGTGTAAATGTAAAATCTAATTTGGAAACCTGAAAAGCTAGATTTCGTTAACTGTCTCCTGGACTAGGAATCTTGTATATAGGACAGCCATTTTGAGGAGAGCTCCCACCATGTTCCTCTCAAAACACTGGCACTGTAGTTGCAAAAACTAATTATGATCCTCCATGAAAAACAGTAATTATTTTATTTTAGCCTTGAATATTTATCTGCTCCAGAAAATGATGAAGTGTGACTGTACTACGGGGAAAAACCCATTAAGGATACTATTGGTCAGTGAAATGGAAAAAGCATATGGCTAGACATTCAGGTATCTCTTATTTTGGAAATGAGCTTGATAATGCCAGATGAGATACCTCATCCCATATAATAACTAGAAGCTTTTCCGTATAAAGAATGACTTGCGCTAATGCGCAAGATTGCCAGAGTCAGCATGTTTTGCTCAGATGTTCTGCACTCTAAATCTTCATAAGGTTTGTTTTGACTACAAAAGGTACCAATGCAGAACTCTCAAACAAGTACCACAGAAGTCTGTACCACACAAATACATATACTAGCTCTTTCTCTAACCATTCACACTAAATCCAGGATAGGACCATGACAGATGTAGCATGTGCTCCTGAAAGCAAACAGAAATTACATGACTATCAGGGCCCAGAAGGGAAAGGTCAGATAAATCTGAGTAAACATGCTTATGAACATGTGCAAACACATGAAGAACTGCTTCCCAAGAAAGTATTCTGCATACCTAAGGACTTCCCTTTGAGTAAGGCAGATCATATAAGATTAAGACTTTTCTAATTTTGGAGACAGGTGCCCAACATAATTAAGTGGGCATGAGAATGAAGGGAATTAAAGAAAAATTTTAAGAGTTCTTTTAATGTGTTTGAATACAAATGCTCAGTTTAGCAAAGCAACATACCCTGGTGAACAAAAAGTGTCACAGGCATGAAGTGTAAAGTGTCCTTCATTGTGTTACCCTTCAGTGATCTCCACATCTGCCCTTCACAAATAAGTTAGCACTCTGTTCTGTTCTGCTCTCCATACCCAGACAACTTCAACATCCCTATACTCCATCCATGCTCCTCTGATCTCAAATTTTCTGTAAAGACCCCAGTAAGAAGAGCCCCCAGTGGGTGGTGTGTGTTACTTACTGCTAGACTACACCATTTGGTTTAATTTAATCTGAGATGAGCCAGGATCACAGACTGGAGTGCTCTGGATATTGAAAACCTCCAACAATGGAGGCTGCACAGGTCCTCTAGGCAGGCTGGTCCATGCCTTATTGCTGTCATGGTGACAGCAATATAATTTTTTAAAATTATTTTTTAACTTCCCTTTGGCAAATCAGGCCCTTCCCTGCTCATTTCAAGACCATTGTCACTTGTCCTGCTTTTGTGCTTCTTCACACAAAGCCTGGCTTTGCCTTCTCAAGAACATCCCTTCCAGACTTTCCAAGGCTCCTACATGACAACAGCCAACTCATGGGAAACATGGACCAGGAGATCTGCTTCAAAACTGCCTGAGTTATCTCCACCACCATTGGAACACCTGCTAATTACAGACTAACTATGGGTATGATTTTACACCTGTGTAGACATTACACTGGAGGAATTAAATGGTATCATTTTATATCAATAGAATTAAACTAATTCTAAATCCTGATAGGATACCCAGTTGAGTTCAGATAGATCTATTTTTTGGACTAGCCTATGCTTGACAGTTTACAGGACACACTCTGTTCTAAAATGAGATGATATAATCATGCAGGAAGCTTTAAATAGGTTCAAATATCATCACTTTTGTGTGACCTAAAGACCACTTCAGAAAAAAAGAGGAAAACATTTGAGGGAAATGTGGAAAACCCCAGCAAGTTTGGCTAGCTCTGTACACTTCCCAACTGAGGCTGAAGAATTCCCTGAGACTCTCTCCTGTGCTTGTAAGGGCTTGCTCCGGTGAGTTTCCAAGAACTAGCAGTCACCTGCTTCACATGAACCATAGGCATGCACTGGAGAAAGGAAAAGGAAACATTGATTGAATTTTGAAAGGTACAAAATTCAAGCTGGACAGGGAGCACCAGTTAGAAGGTGAAATACAACAGTAAGAGCCATGTGCTTCAAAGACCACAGACTCAAAGCCCTCATATCCACTGAGTTTATCCCTTTGCTTCACATCATACTGCTTCAAAACAGGCCTTCTGCAATTCAAACTGGCAAAATTTGAGCAATACAGTTTCCAGACACAATTTTTCTTTCCTTTTTGGAGATTTCAACTGAAAAAAAAAAATGTTTACTTTGTGTTTAGATGGATTGAATACAGGTCAGGGAAATCCTGTGTTTTTTGGTTTTTTTTGTTGTACTTCCAAGGGACTACTCTTGAACAAGAAACAAAAGACTGATATCTTGCCTACTTGCACCATTTAGCTACTGCTGATTCCTGGAAAGTCTCCAGTGCTCAAAGTCACCTCTCAGATCCTGACCATTCAATATGATATGATTTTTTATGTGGACTGAATGCACAGTACTGTGCACAGTACTGCGATTTCTTGTTTTTCCAGTTTAAAGGAAATTGCTTTTACATGTTATGCTGACTTTATACTTTTTTTTAAAGTTCCCAATAGTTTCATTTACAAAATAAACCCTAGCAATTCTTGTGTAATTAGATCACAAAGGACCATATTATATTAAATTCAGTATCTGTATCTAATTTCTATGGCATCTTTTCACAGTGGTATCTAAGAATCAGGCAGTGGTTTTTTTCCCTTTTTTGAGTTAATTTTGCCAAGCATTCTCCTTATTTAATAAACTAAATGTGCATGTTTGAATGAGTAACACTTTGGAAAATGCGTCTTACCTAATTTCTGATATTACCAGTGCATGTGCAGCTTATCACAAAATCTAAACATCGTCTACTTGTTTCCAGTCAGATTGCACAGTCACGCAGGTCAGGAGGCCCCCTTGACTGCAGCCAAATTTCAGCTGTATCTAGATCTCATTTCTGCACAAGAGCAACCAGGCAGAGCATCGACAGCTATCTGAGATGTGGACCAACACATTCAGGTCTTAGGGCAAAGAAACATGGGTGGAGGTATTGATGGTAAGCTGCCCAGTATACAACTCTTGTGCTTCAGCTTCATTTATGGCTTATCAAGCAGCAGATAAAGAAATAAAAAGTAAAAGAGAAGCTGATATGGAATTTTAAGCTTATTTGTTCAAAATAGGACCAGTTGTTTTATAGCTAATGGCAAATTTTTTAAGCTACAGACCAAGTCCTTTGCTCCCAAGTCTCTGATCCCAGGCCATGCCCACTGTGACAGCAGTGCAAGGAAGGCTTTTGCAAGTGTCATATTAAACCAGAAACATCTGTAACTGAACACTGGAAAATATGCTTAAAAATCTGCTCACATTTCTCACATTAAGGTTACTCGTGAGTTGGAGAGTTGTGGGAGGTGGAATTAAGACACAAGACTGCTTACTACTTTATTAAAAACAAACAAAAAAGGTACTTCCATTGAGCAAGAAGAAGCTTATATAGATGAAAGTGCAGAGAACTAAACTTTCGCACATGCATAACACAACTCCAAACCTATACCAAGCCAGTACTCCCTCTGTGTGTGACTTACAAGGCAGCTTTTCACCACTGCAAATTAAGCTTAGCACTTTTTTTGGTTATCCGTGTTGGCAAAAAACCCAGCTAAACTAGCAAACTAAAAGTGAACACAAAGTACATGTTCCCAAAGAAGGAGTATGTAGGGAGACAAGCTTTTTTATTGAAATAGAGCATACATTACAGCTCACTTGAGCAGGCTGAGAATGAACCCCAAGCAGTAGCTGCTCACAAAAATGCTGTAAGACTCCAAATAACAGAAAAAAAACCATAGAATTTTTCTCAAGCTAAAATATATTAATTCCTCTCTTTTTTTTTCCCATAAAGAAAAAACTTCCATTCATTGACAAGGAGAAATATTAGAAGGAGCAGCTATCAGATACCAAATCGTACCTTCTGAACCTGATTACCTGCCACCACAGGCAAGTGACATTGCAAGGCTGACCTACAAGACATTTGTAGAAGGTTCCTAGAAAAAAGGGAAAATTATAACATACAAATTATTCCTTTTTAGCTAGTCTAGTGGCAACTTGATTGTGGCAATGGGGAATTACAGAGCTAAATGACACCTTGTTCTTACTTTGACTGGAAAAAGAGGAGGCCAGTACACCTTCCTACCTACATGGGCAGGAGAGTGGGGATAAGCTCGGAAGAGTGTTTTCTTTCTCCCCTCTTTCACTTATCAGGCAGAATAGAGGGCACATACTTTCTCATTAAAAAAAAAATACGTCACGCTCTCTGCTCAGAGCGTGACACTTCCTCCGCTTGGCCCTTGTTTGGCTCTATCCCACACAGACACGCTGCATCTTCACGGCTTTCTCCCACTCTGACTATGCCACTCTGTGCCATAGGGGGTCCCCCAGAGCAAAAGCAACAAGAGCACCACCATGATGGGACTTCTGCCAGAACGTGCATTTTTAGAGACATGGGAACTGCAGCACACCTAAGGATTCTTCTGGCATATGACCCTGAGCGCAAGACAATTTGCTTCTTGCTGTGCATCACCTCGGGCAGTGGCATGGAAATGAACTCCATGTAAATATCACCTCCCATTGCCCTATTCGTAGGTCATGAGTATACTGCATGCCATACTGATGTGATCAAACAGCAATATGATCTTGAAATAGGTAAGTAAGCATACTAAAATCTTACAGTAAGTTACATTATGTACTGTGTTCTCAGAAAACGTTTCACACCAAATTCATAGAATCAGTTATTTCAATTGAGCCTGCTGATCTCAGCTTTGGCTCACTCAGGTCTGTGCACGACAACAGTGGTGGCACGCAGAAACACAGTTATGTGACTGACAATCACACGCCTCAACCAACAGCAATTACACACTGCTATCAGAAACCTAGAGTTCCTCAGACTGTTCATGAATGGGCTTTATGATGAGAACACTTAAAAGTTTTCTAACACTAGTAAAATAACTATGCAACATTTACTAAACTAGGGTGCAGATATACTTCTCCATTAACATTCAGACTTGGATGCTGGAACTAAAAAGACCTACACTGAGTTTAGTTGCTATGTAATCAAATTAAAGTTCAAAATTATTCGCATTATTATTCTGATTACCATTTCATCCACATTCTTATCGTTCCCAGCAGGACTGCTGTTTTTTACAGCTGCAGAAGAGGAGAAATATTGTAAACTATGACAGCAGAGTCAACTATTTAACTGGCTCCAACCCTTTCTTCAGCATCTCCTGCAGCTTTGCTTAGGCTGCCTTCAGGCCAGTTAGTAGCTCTATGCGAATAATAGTCTTATCCACTCCACTATACAACAAGTACATGCACCAAGATTCAATTATTAGGACTCCTGTTCAAAGCAGATTGCATAAAACATGCATTTGGAAAGGTTTCAGCAAGAGCTCCAACACCTATGCAATACTAAATGGCTTTTTTTACAACACATAATTCAACTCTTATTTCTGTGAACTTTCCCTTATACATTGTTGAAATTTAAAACGTTTTTCCTTCCATACTAAAGGCCTTAAAGTTTATCTGGGAGCATGCTGTAATTCTTTGTAGACCTGAACTAGATGCTTTCCATTTCACTCTGAATTTAATTTTTAAAGAAAGTTATCATGGAACTTGAAAACTGAATTGTTCCAGGAATTGAGCCAGTTGTCCTTCCCTATGCTCCGAGGTAGTGGCAAGATACTTAGGATAAAGAAGAGAAACAAAGTTCAAAGATGAGTCTGTCAAGTCTTGCAGATGCAGGATACAGTCGTTCAATACAGTTATTAAAAATAAAGTTTTCCTGAGCATGTTTAAAGACACCTAAAAAACACTACCAAGTCCTGCCACAGGGCAATTTACCTGAAAGTTCACTCTAAATACACTGTTAAGCCTCTCTGTCAACAAACACAATGTCTTCATAGCATTGAGAGCTTACATTTTGCTTTGCTTGTTTTATGTGGAATTAGCATTTAATTTCATTTGGTCTGCCCTCAGTCTTGCTAAGTGCAGGCAGGGTATTGCCATCAGAACTACACTGTCCCTCCTGGGTAGGAGGGACATCCAAAAGGCACCGCTTGGTATACAGGCACCTTACCCTCCATTTCAGTACATAATATCAGATTAGAGGGAAGGAAAAAAAAAATTAAAGAAGAAAAATCAACCAAACAAACAAACCCCACACACAACTTGAGGAAAAGGAAAAAAAACCCAAATAACTGACAAAGTAATAGGAATAAATGAATAAATGAAGACAACTGCCAGCCATAGAAACAGTCTGTCAAAAGAGTGCAGTTATGCTTTACAGTACCTCTGAAGGCTTAGTGTGCCATTATGTCTCTGTAGAGGCTGAGATGTGTCAGAACAGCAACTGCAGAGACTAAAATGTGCCATCTCTCTCTTTCCCCTCCCAAAATACTGTAGGGGGATAAGCCCAAATCTGCAGCAACAGGCCCTCTTGGTGCACCCTAAAAAGATGTGGTATTAGGAGGGAGCATTAGGATCCCCTACTCACTTGATGACTTACAGCATTACCGACATACCCAGCACCTGATGAGGATTGCTTCCTGAGCAGATGCAGTTAAGAGAAAAAAGGTTTTTTCCTGTCCTCCTACACCTGCTTACAAACCTGAGTGACCTGCCACTTGGCCTCTCTCTCCTGGTTGAATGATCCTAGCCTCTTCATCTATTTGTTATCAACATTTTTACCATCTGTGTGGTGTTAAAGAAAACAAGAGGTGGTCTCCTTGTACAAAAAAAAACCCAACAAACCCAGCAAAAAAAAAAACCCAGGAGAGAAATATTTATTTTCATAAATTATCATATCCTTATGAAAACCTCAAATGAATGTTAATGGAGAGGAGGGGTACTTGTGCTAACAGCTTGAGGATGATTTTTTACTTTCACTTGAAAGCACTCTTATAAATCTTATACAAATTCAGAAAAGGGGGGAAAAGTTAGATTGGTTCCTCTCTAAGAGACTTTAAACAAAGTTTATCTGTGCAATTATAAATGCCATAAATTACAAGTTTTCCTCAGTGAAGGTTCATTTTCCAAGATGTACCCTGTCAAAATTAGATGTAATTAAACAGCATTTTTTTTCATATTCCAGAGAGAAATAAATTAGAATTTGGCATGAAATTACAACTTTCCATGTGAAAAAAAATTACAGTGTTTGAGCCTCTAACCTTTCCCTAATGAAAAATGTATTACATCATCCTTAAATCTATATAGAGGCAATTACATATTTCCCTGGCATTTTGAATGACATTCACATGATGTTTCAGTTCTTCCCTATTATTTACGACACACAGAGATGCTTCAGTCTCTAAGAAGAGCCAGGCTGGCATTTCTGCTCTAGTATTTTGGTTCAAGTGATCATTTTCCTTTTGATAAAACACATATTGATGGTGATTCCTTCTACATGTCACAGAATCACAGAATATGCTCAGTTGGAAGGGACCCACAGGGATCATTGAGTCCAACCCTTAGCCTTGCACAGCACCATGCCCAAGAATCATACCATGTGATACTCACATGTAGACAATGTGAAAGCATTGTCCAAAAGCTTCTTGAATTCTGTCAGGGTTGGTGCTGTGACCACTTCCCTGGGGAGCCTGTTCCAGTGCCCAATCACCCTCTGGGGGAAAAAACCTTTTCTTAATACCCAACCTAAACCTTCCCTGACACAACTTGTAGCAGACTTCAAAGCAGTAATGAACTGGTCCTGGCAGAAGTATGTTGGCATCCAAATGTGGTTAGTTTCTTTTTAAAGAACTCAACCTTCCTTTTCAAGGACAGCCCCTGAGGCAGCTCTTGAGCTTTTCAGAAAAGGCAGCACAGATAATTGTCATAACATCCCGACAAAACTGCCCAGCTATGGGAAAAGGGGGGCATGGAAATGTCCTCCCAACTGCTCATCTGTGTGTAACACCCATCAAAGAACAAAAGGTTAATGAGGAGTTGGATACCATCAGTATTTCTCAAGCAATAGTGGCAACAGGTACAACAAAACCGAGTGACAGAAACAACAGGTATGCGAGAGGATGTCCTGCTAGAGGGCAGCACATACACCCCTAAAAGCTGCCAAGAAAATCACATGGAAAAGGTAAAAAACGTTGGTTATTAAATATCATCTGAGCCTTATTTAGTTTTTAATCACCTTTTTCTGGAGATTGCACCAGGAATATAAACAGTTTCTTCATGATACAACATATGTTCCTGGACTGTACTAAGACCCTGATATGGTGGATCAGGATGAGAATCCAAGATGAACAGATGAATGCTGAAAGGAAGATGGACTACAGCAACCAGCTCTCTCAAAATATGACATTATGAGGAGCAAGCAATTTTTGTCACAGGTAGAAAAAACATTAACTCTCAGGGGTAGAGGAACAGAAGATCAAAATATTAAGATCCAAAAATAAATCTAGCATGAACTAAACCACAGAGATATTGCCAATAAGTTCTTTTCACTTTACACTGATATTTCCTAACTTGCTTAAGTTTATCCAATATCCTGAGCAAACAGCTTTCATCACATACATTGTCCAAAAGCTGCTTACCTATGTGATTCAGTTTTTTGTGGTATTTCTCTGCTTCCCTGCTAAAACTTTTTATAAAACCAGATGGAAAATCTAAAGATTTATTTATGTTATAAACTGTTGTTATGTTGAAAAGATTATTGAAGAATTGCCAGAGAAGGTGGAGTTCTGCAAACATTCTTGCTAAGAAAACAACACTTCTGTCACTGCTCATGAAAAACTAATTAAAAAGTTCATGAATACCATCAAAGTGTTCTGGCTCCTGTTTTCATGATAATTTTTTACATGTTCCATTCCAGATTCAACCGTATTCCCCCAAATCTTTTCTAACTGATAGCAGTCCATACAGTTTTACAGATATAATTTTTTTCTTAAAATAAGTGAATATATGAAGACAGCTCTGCTGGAAAACAAATTTTACATATCCACAACATTCAGGTTATTCAAGCCAATAATCTATGATGCAATATCATACATCAAGTTATTTATTTGAAATAATCAGAACTATTAGTATAGTCTGTTTGGTCTTTCAAGAAAAGTAATAGAACAGATATTGTGAAATTGTGAAACAAGAAGGAAACACAGTTTCTGAAATACTTTTTTATCTCTTTTTTTGGTGTGCAACTCGTGTGAATAACTAGAACAAGAATGACTACAGAGCTTTGAGAGAAAAAGCTGAGACCCCGAGAGCCCAGGGGATAACCTCATTGATGGGAAAAGCCTGGATAGGTGTGGATGCACATTAACAATGATCTCTGTAGCCAGCGTTGCAAGCTGTGCTTTGGCTTTCACAGCCCAGGATCCCTCTTTAAGGAAGAAGAGCTGAGAGACAGAATCCATTTGACAAAGTAGGGTAAAAGCACCTTTGCCGAAAGGCTTGTAGATCTAGTGCAGAGAATTTTAAGCTGGGTCCATGTTGGGACACTGAAAGTGTCTTGCACGTCAGTGATAGACTGGAACTAAAGAGGAGTTAAGTACACAGGGCAGGGTGAAGGGAGCCTCAGTGGGGATAAAACAGGTTGAAAGGGGGCCATGTCACATGCTGGTACACAACTGCACACTGCCTGTGTGCCACAGCTGGATGGGTGTAGGCAAATTAATACAGCAAATTAATCCCAACCTCCTGCAGCCTGATTACATATTCAAAAAGAAAATCTCAACTTTTAAGTATCAAAATGCATAAAGTACAAAGTGCACCTAGGTTGTACTTGTGCAGTATATTCAAGATTGCACTCTCCTATCTTGATGCAGACTCTCCTTTAAGATGCAAATGTTTGCAGCCAAATATTCTTCAAATATTTCCCTCTATCTAATACACCTTAGCAGTTATGAGACCTCATACCTAAGCTTGACTTCATGCTGAACTGTTATCCTTTCTTCACTCCTCAGTTGATTTTTGCCTTTAAGAAGAGTGGGCTAACGTACATGAATTTGCAAAGGCGTGCTATCCCCAGCCTCTGATTCAGACTAAGGAGGTGTTACTTCTGTCTTCATTAAACCACTTTTTTTTTTTTTAAAATAAATTTTAATTTATGTACACATGGTCTTCTGCTTTGAATTCCAACTGCCAGAATATAAATTTACCAACATTTTGTTACAAGTGCTACTGGTAATGAAACACGAACAAAGTCAAATGCACATGAAAAAAAAAAATCTGACATTTTACCATGAAGGGATCCAAGCAAAGCAAGACAGCATGAGTTAATGAGAACTGTATCCTTTCTTCTTGGAGAGTACAAGTCTCTGCACACTTTGATGAATTAGTGAGAGTTTATGCATGGTGAATGTATGGAGATGAACATGGAAACAGGATTAATAAATCTTTTGCAAAGGGAAAGCTCAGAGATCCTGAAAGCTTTACCATGTCAGTCAGGGAAGACACAATATCACACTGTACTTATAATTCATACCCTTTATGCTCAAACCCATACTGGCAGTCGCAAGAGTAGACTTTCCTGGCAGGTAATATATGAGCTCTGAGATGGCACCTGAGACTCTCTGGAGACTTTTGCTCTCCTTAACAGAAATGCAAGCCTTTTTTTTTTTTTTTTTTCAAAAGAATACTGGAAGTATGAGAGCAAGGATGACTCCAAATGAGCAGAGATCGCTCCCAATGACCACAGAAGATAATTCCAAAGCAATAGGAAATGCTTAACTTTTCAAGGTGCTTTCTGGGGGCGTAGGGGGTGGAGCAGGAGAAGAAAGGGGATGAGGAATATGCTTACGTTTCAAGCTTAAAAATTACTGATTCAATCAAATATCTAAATTTGGGGGTTCTGAAGCATACTGTATGGACATATGTGCTGTCAGCTGCAAAGTACTCCTACAGCACTAGGAGTTGATCGCAGCACCATATGTTATGCTAAGATTACTGATTTTCATTAGATATGAAAAAAGATTTCCAATTTTAATCTTAATTTTCAATCATTATTTTATTTGACAGTCTAAACACAATGATGGCAGCCAGTATCTTGATTCTATCTCTGCACCTGCTGCAGGTACATTCCTTCTCACATCCTGCCTCTTCCTTTCAAGTCTAAAGGGGAAAAAAAGAGAAACCTTGAGACTGAGCAAGCCCAAAGGATTTTTCTAGGCATGAACACTGAGGTCATAAATCCCTCTGCTTCCCTACAAGAAGCTATGATGGATTGTAGGGTGTGACTTGGGGCCTTCACAGAAAGAAGTCAGTCTTTACAGTAAAAATTGTGAGTAAAGTCGTGACTGTGTTAGCAGAGGTTATTAATTACCTCTATAAAGCAGGGCAATACCATGAAAGAGCTGGCTTACCCACATCTTCTGACATTCTGACTAGCAGCGGGATCAGAGGGGAATGGGAAATCTGTGATCATTCCTGTATCTCCCCAGGGATGGGTAAACAGGCAAAATGAAACATGTAAAAGACAACTGCAATGTCTTAGCTCCAGGTCCATGCTGGCTTGACAAAAGTAACACCTTGTGTACCGGCCCCAAAAAACATGACAGAAATTACTTAATCCCATCCCTGAACAAATAGTAGATGTGAAACAATAATGTGAAATGATGGTGTGAAAAAAAGGAGGGTTTCCTCTGCTCCTAATGTAGAACAGTAGGATTGCTATCTTTGGTTGGAGCAGCATGAGAAGTTGCAATTCCAGTTAATTTTAAGAGACGAGACTAGTTACCAGTCACATTTTATACTTTATTACTTAAGGGAGACTGAATTTCTTAAACTGTTAAAATAAGGAACAAAAAATGATTGCAGCAGATGAAGCCTTCGCAAGGACATACTTACAAGTCAGTAGTTACAATAGGGATTTACAATGAAAAAAGCAAACAAACAAGAGAGAAGCACCTAAGGCCACAGCAATTGGTTACCCCTTGAAAATGAGGTATAGAATGCTGAAAGGAAGATGGATTATATCTGTATAGAGACTGAGCAGCAATGGGGTTTCAGTGGAATCAATGCAAGTCATGTTCCACTAACAAACAAATATGAAAATCAGCTGTAAAAAATGAACACGACTTTTCCTGGGAGGTGGAGGCTGATGCTTGTCTCCTGGTTACTTTGACCTGTATAGACAAAGAGGGTATCATTCTCAAGGGGTGCCTGTACAGCAGCTCCATGATCACTACACCTCCTACAGCAAAATGCCAAGCTATTCATGTACTTGTCCACACATATATATTCTGTACTTGCATTAATCCTTTTGGATCTATTTCCACATCTTCTAGTGTCACACTACTTTCTTTTCCTAAGAGAAAGACACCAAAAGCTTTTAGTTTTCATTACAAATAACAGCTCCTGCACAGGTGCACAGGAAACAGCTGGGAATGGGTATGTACGTGGTAGAGCAGCTGGCAACACAGTGCACAGAATGCCAAGGCAATGCTCATGTAGTCACTCGGTCTGAGGAAACTCTTCCCCACTTCTACTTCAATAACCACTCTGTCCTTCTGATTTCCCTCGTCTTTGATGTCTAAAGTAACCCCAAGCAACCAACCAACCACATGTTTTGGTTTGTAATCAGCCTAGACAATTCATGTAGTCTACCAGATTAATGGCTTTCACTCTCTTTCACTTTGAGGTGAATAGTTTCTGCAGTTGGATGATCTGTCTCCCTAATACAATTTTTACTTCATTTAGCAGAAGATATAAGAGATCTTCAAATCTACAATTTCTTATTAAACCTTCTTTTGATTTATATGTAATAGCCTGCATTTCAGAATGTCAAGATCAGCAGCAAAAGAGTACATTTTTCTAATGGAAATTATGTAACACCTGCTAGTAACAGTGAAGGCAAAGGGATGCATGTATCTACAAACTTCATAATTTTCTTCCCAGCTCCTCAGGATTCTTCAGGTAATAATATACTCACAGAGCAGTGCCAGGTTATGAAACACCACTGTGCATCCCAGCTTACCATTCAAAACAAAACTCACTTTTTAATATGGCTGGGTCATTAGTCTACATTAGTTACATTAGTAACTGGAGTCACTATCAGGGTCCTGTTAATAGTATAGCCAGGGTACTGTTAGCCAACATGCAATAGCTGGCAGTGCAAGGTCAAATACAGTAAGCACTGAGCTGTGAAGAGCCATTTATTCTATTTGCTTAATGACACGCTGAGCTTCTGGTACCTACTGGAAAGTGGCATCCCCTTTTCAGTACAGTTTGTGCTAGCTCTACCACTGTGCAACTTAATTAGAGAGCAATTTTGCATGAAATAGCTCTTACAGCTCAGGCAGGGCTGGAACACAGGTAGGTCAGTAGCTGCTGTGCCACTTGGAAAAACAGCAATGACAGCTACCATCAACCAAAAAGTAGTGCTGCTGGGGCAGCACCATGCCTTCTGGTGGTAGTTGAATTATTCCACACTCTTATTTTACTTGCCCTACAGCAAAGCAAGCAAATACTTCTATCCAATGTGTCTCAGACTGTCAGACCATTAAGGTGCCTACATGCACTTGATGTCTCAGACAGATGTCTTTTCTAAGAAAGGTGCCAATTTACACACGAATATAGGACACCTCTGTGTGTTTGTACATAAGCAAAATGCAACTTAAGATGCACACAAGTTAAGATGGCCAATGTTCTGATGCTCCTCCTGCTTTTTCAGTGCAGTAAGAAAACTCAGTGCTTCATTAAAGCCTGACTAGATCATAGCTAGGAGCCAGGAGACTGTTCAGCTTTAAAACTGATAATCTAGCTGGATTCCTGCGTGGGGTTCTTGATGGCAAGGTTGTGTGAAGAGATGAACATCTTCCTCAGTGAACACTGTATGGAGTTTTTGAGCTCTGCATGTCCAAATCACATACAGGGCACTCTGGTGGTGGTGACTAACAGGTATTACTTTGCCTGCGGGATGCTGCATCATGAAATCCACAAGAGAGATGCCACAAACTGAATGGGCAAAGACATGAAATAACACTACAGGCAATTTCTTCTGGTTGGAACTGAGGCATCCCACCAAGGAATTAGGCCATCATTTCCTTGGTCTGCTGAGAAAGAAAGTCTCCTTTTCTAGGTCTGTGTTTGAATGGGGTTTTTCTGTTGTTTTAAATAAAGCACATGCTGTATGCTGCTTCCTGATTTCTTCCAGGCATAAAGCTGTCCAGTGGGATTGGATGCAGTAATTTTAAGTATACGAAAATCTTCCAGGAAGAACATGACTGGAATATTAATTTTAAATAACAAGTATGTGCACATTTTCTAGCAGAGGTGACAGTGGCAGCAGACAACAAAAGCATTCCCAATTCTCTGAAGTCTCTGTTTGTTGAGTCACACATGGAGGGGGAAGGCTCTCAGATGTGTTTTTAAGCAAACTATCACTGTCATATTCCCTGTGAGAAAGATTAAAAGTATTATAATAATAATAATGATGATGATGATACCAAAGACGACAAAAATTATGGCCTGACCCACAGTTTTTTATGCCTGGCTGTAGTCACAGAGGCTTGAGATCTGAAGGGTCTGGTGGGTGATATGCTAAATATTTGTGCAGTACAGATGTGATCATTTGATTTCTATACTGAAGCACTGAGTCCTTTGATTTTAGCAGCTGGAGACAAATCGCTAAGCACATTGACACGCACTGTATCTTTGTAGTAAGATCTTCAAAGGACTCCAGCAGGTTAGGCTGGCTTTTCTCCTCTCAGCTTAATTCTAGCATTTTTGTAATCAGTCTGTGTTTTTCCACATGGCTTCCCAGCAGATCAGTTAAAGACAGATGCAAAGATGATTTTCAAACAGGCTGACCTACATGCAGTATGCAGGCTATGACTCTAGATAGGGCTCCTCAGTTAAGCTCTATACCACTTTGAGAAGAACAGAGACTTTTCCTAAACTTTCAATTATCCCTCAAAACTACAGAAGCATGTTGAATAAATCCAAAGGATGAATCTACTCTCTTTCCACCACTGCATTTCTTTCATTTTGTACTGACAGTCTCAGATGATGTTTATCCAGTCGAAAGGCTTCTGCTCCCTACACAACTAAAACTTTTGATCATCAGCTGAGGTATTGTCCTACCAGCCATCTAATTTTCACAGAATGTGTTTACTCTGTAGCATCAGATGGATGACACCCACATTTCCTCATTCCTATTTTTAATCATATTTACTAACACTTCAAGGTAAAACAGCAATCCAGAAGGAAACACTTAAACTGTCAGGACAGCAGATGTTATGCTTGTACCTGGTGTCTCCTGTGCAACACTTTGCAAAAAGTCCAATTTCATAAAATCATAAAATATCCTGAGTTGGAAGGGACCCAATCAAGTCCACAGCAACAATTTGTTCTGTGGCTTCCCCATTATCATGGCAGTCTGATGGTTCTTGCTAATTACTTTTCAGTTAAAGTAGGTGATTCTCACTTGGCCTTCTTCCTCCGCTTTGAGTTCCAAGATGATTGTTTCCCTGGTTCAAGCAAAAATAGCCTCAGGACTGCCCTGACTTTGTCTGCTGGTCATTGTGCATGATCAGGGATGCACCCTCCATCTGGAAGTCATTTTAGCAGTCTTCGTTTTGTTCCTGCAGGGAGAGCATCAGCATAACTACCTTGAAAACTTGCACTAACTAGGACTTGGCACAGCAAAATTGTGTCTTCTGTAGGTGAAAGTTTTGACTGAGCATTTGCAAAGATTGGCTGCTTCTCTGCACTATCCCAGCAGCACTGCATCACAATAGTTTGAGCTGGAAGGGACCTTTAAAGGTCAAGAAGGAACCTTTAAAGGCACTGAGGTCAGCACATATTTCCAAACTGACCCTTTGATATATAATAGTTTTACTACTATTTCTTAGTGGAATGGAAGAAAGAAAAAAGAGAGCAAGGGACTCTATGTCTTCTGGAAATAGTCAGCTCCTTGACAAACATGATGTACTGAACTGCCACCACTGCTGTCCCCATACAAAAACCCTGCTCTGATTCATCGTTCTGAGTAACCATCACTACTTCTCAAGAGTTCAAAAAATATTCTGCTGCTCCCAAAACTAAAATGCAAGCATATTAAGTGATTCCTTCCTCAGGGTCTGTGGTATTCTCTAGGTACTACTCAAATCACAAGTTCCTTATATCTCATTCAGTAATGACCACACATTAACCAATAATAAATGTCACTGTACCCTCTTCCAACCTGCTCGGGATGCTGAGGAAAGGGAACTTGGCAGCCAGCAGCATTTCTTTTATTCAGGCAGGATCAAGTTCCCTGGAGTTCCCTTGTTCAACTCTGCTTCTTTCATCTCCTGCTCATACATGCAGTTCTTTTTCTGTCCTACACAGAATCACTCTGTTCTAGTACTTTACATGAATATAATCACGAGTTATAACAAAAAACAAATGGCATTTATTAAATGAGCAAAGTTCATTTCATTAAACAGCATGTTTCTGACTCTGCAATCTGCTGTGTTTATTCACGTGTTCATTGATAAATATTTCATTACCTCAGAACAGGCTTCCTAGTCATTGTATCAAACTAAGCTCCAGGCCAGTAAAACATTTAAGTAACTGCAGGACAGAATTTTAGGAGTGTGGATAATTCTATTGAAAGAACTGAAGCAGAATCAGCTGCACTATCAACATCTGCCCACAATGCAGAATAAGAATGCAGGAAAAAGTTAATTTCTACCCTCGAACATCCGCAAAACACGGTCTGTTTTCACAGTACTTAACAAACACATTCCTCCCCAGGAAAGGAGGTTGCACATTAATTGCCAGGAACTGTATGCCTAAAAATAAAGACACAAAAAAGGAGTCTTACGATACTGATGAAGTGAGAAGAATTTCAGAGCTTTGAGCAAGATTCTTGACGGCAATAGAGAGTGCACTAAGAATAGCGAAAGAGTAGGAGTAGTCAAGGCTGAAAAGTTTCTAAAGTGTTTTGATTGCCAATTTCTTCATGAAGCTCTTAATCGGGCTACCTCTTATGTGAGAAGGTTAAATCTTCTGTGGAGCTTCCATGTCTTGAAGGGTAGTTGGAAAGCATCTAGTTCTGGCTTACACACCATTCAGCGGAGAGCCAAAACATCAGTAAGAACAGCAAGTGTCTTGAATTGGTCAACAGAGAGTTGCTCTGGCTATTGGAATTATTTTTAAAAAGAGACATGGTGAAATGTTAGAGTCAAGGGCCAGAGACACCTGTGAAGCATCTCTTTCCCCATCCACAGCAATGCACAGTTCGAGAGGTGCACAACAGAAGGATTAAAGAAACCTCAATCCCACAGAAAACCTCATCCTTTACTAGGCAGGTGAAAAAAGAATGCTTGGTTAGATGAGTCAAAACCTATTCTGACACAGCTCAACTTGAATCTCTGTACTCTAGAAGAATATACGTATTATTCCAGAAACTGCATATTATAGTCAGTCAAATCCTTGACATAAGAAAGTCACCAATAAAATTTTTGATGAAACTCTGGAGTGCACAAATCTAGAGCTGACCTTAAGAACTCACTAGGTCAGAAAGGACTACAGCAGAGCTTCAAACTCTTAGCCTTTTCAAAGACAATCCAACACTAACACCATGGGCACCAGGGCTCTGACACTACCTAAAGACCAATGTCTAACTCTCTTTTTAAGAAGGAACATTGTTACCTGACCTGTGCATAAGACTTGTTTTTGGATAGATAAAGGGGAGCTGGGATTCTATGTTGACAGGAGATTTGGAGGGAAAACAAACAAACAAAGTGGACATAAGGACCACAGCAATAGAATAGATAAGAATACTAGGGAATCATGTGTTCTTTGGAAGAAAAGGGTGTTTGTATATGCAAGTACTGAAAAAATAAGCACACAAGGGCAGTTTATGTAGCTGTATTAACACTGTGGTCTTGAACAGCTCTTAGGTCACTGAGAGTAATCACTTGATAGCCATTAACTTTAGAAAAGCAGTAAAATTGTTTTATTTTAAGACTGTTACCCTTGTTCTCAACACCACCGATTTTCCATCTGGAATAGACATCCTCTTATATCCTTTTCTGCAGCAAAAATTTGCACTTAGAGCTAAATATATTATAACATTATATGGCTACAGCTTGAAGACCTCTGTGAAGCTGCAGCATCCTAGGACTGTCACACATCACCACCACCACCCTGAAGACAAGCAAATACATTTTTTTATATAATCCTGTTTCACAAAATCCAGGAATTAAGGCACCCACAATACCACATGAAGGGATCCTGAGCCTGTATGCCATACAGCTGACTGCTGAACACAACCTGTTCACCTCTTCAGAAATGTCAATAGAAGATAAGAAAGGTAATTTTGTGAGGATTATTATTTTAGACTGTCAATAACAAAAGTTGGAGTAGATGGGGATTTCACTTTCTTTTTATTCTGGGTCACTTGTTTACATCTTTCTGCAGCTTTGCTTTTGTACAGTAGTCCAAACTGCCTTCTGGTATTTTGTTGAAAATGCTATGTCAGAAGGGCTTTTTTTTAACTTCTCATGCCCTCACTTTCCTTTACTCAAAGAACTGATTCCCCTGTCCATTATATATATATAGGTATGTATGTATATATGTATATATGATAAATATGATTACATTATATGTAATCAAATACTGCAGGAACTCAATAGGCTTGTAGACTTTCCAGCTATATTTCTACTCGGAACTGTAGTTACTTGAAAGCATGATCGTACCATGGATAATGCTCAGATCTTCAGCTCCCAAAACATAAAAGGAATTTTAGGTAAAGGAACCATGATACTCTACTGAGTGGCTCTCATTTCATGCCTTCAGTAACCTGAGTTCTGGGCTAGTTTTCCAGTATATTCATGAAAGTCTTCACTGTAGAAAGGCTGATATTTAAAAAGAGTTAAATCATTTATATAAACAACTAACTACAATCAAAAGTACTGTATTAAATATCCCTCTCCTTGCTCTTATCCTTACTGACAGCATTACATGAGAAGATGTAGTAACATTCCTAGATGATTCAAGGCAACAAAACCGGACAAATGGAAAGGTCTTATTGTTTTCAGTGTATCACACTGTAATCTTAAATTTAATTTTGTCTTACTGCTAATATTTAAACTCCTTTCTTGTCACCTAGAGACTTACAGCACTGCCACTGTGGGAGCCCATCATTTAACATTCCTCACAGAATTCATAGCAACAACTTGAGTCATCGCCATTCCGGTGACTCACTCCTGCCACTCAATATACATCACTTTAATTTTAAGTCACACAAAACCATCTGAGTGACAGTCAGCAGCAGCCCTATGATTTTCTGGCTTCTGCATCATTACATTTCTCTTCTTATCACTTCTTAGTCCTCACATGTCTTCACTATACGAAAAAAGGTAATTAAAAAAAGTAATTTCTATTAACATAACAAAAAAAATCCAGATCATTTACATGCATACAGGAAAAAAAAAAAAGTGCCTTTCCACCTGATTGTTTCAAAGCACTGCAGGAATGGTCATGAGAAGTTCTCATTGCCACCATAAGGGATCTAAAGCTGATGCTTGCAAAGAGTTTTCAAACTAACAATGACCTAAGCCCTAGACAGACGTTTCAAAACATAGTAGAGGAGCACTGTAAGCTCCCCACTTAGAGCAAGGCCTAATGCCTCCCTGTTTCATATCTTCAGGGCAAAAGAAGGAAAGAAGTAAATATGCAGAAATGACATCTAAGATCTTTTCTTTCACACCAGGGAGATGGTAGTCTCCTCCCAAATTTAAGCACATATCGAAGGTTTGTCTTTGGTGACACATCTGAGACCAAGATAAGCACATCAATTAATCCTTCTTTGATAGTAGAGAGGCTCTTTAACCCATAGAGGCTGAAAGTTGCATGAAAGTAGCTGGGAGGTGGAGCCAGGCATCCGTCTGCTTCCATCTACCTCTTTTTGAGGAAAGCACAAGTGCACATGCCTGGTGTAGTGGCAGCAGCAGGGGCTTAGGGCAGCCCAAACGGGCTGATTTGGGGAGCCAGCTGCCAGGCTTGAGATGGCTACCTGCAAACAAGGAGTGAACAAAGCAGGTGGAGGGGCAGTTGTAAATATTCAGGAGGTACTCGTGCTTTTAGCACCCTGAAACCTACTGCCATGCATCTTTGTGGTCACTTGATAACATATTCATAAGAGGCTGTGGAGTCTACATCCACAGAGGTTCAGACCGCAAATCGACACAGCCTTGAGCAAGCTGCTATATTGACTGTCCTTTGAACAAGGTGAGATGATCTCCAGAGGGCCCTTCTCACCTCAACTCTTCTCTGAGAATAACTTACATAGTGCACACAAGTAGACCATTGCCCCCTACATACAGTGCCTCGAGAATACAACATGCAAACATGTTACATAGTCTTCAGGAGCAGTACTTAATTGTCAAAGGCATCAGTAAATGCTGTCAGCAACTCAGCAGGAGTCTTCCAGTTCCTAACAAATGGCCAGTGCCATTCCCCAGTTAGATATTCCCTCCTAAATCAAAATTTTCAGCTTCTACAATCTCATGGTTTGACTCAGGATTTCTTCAATTTAAAAAAAAAAAAAAAACCCACACAAATACTTAAATGAAACACTGAGGAACCACTTGGTTTGGTTTGGCAGCTGGCACTACAGACTATATTTCAATCCTATTTGGCATATTTTGTGACATATTTCAAAACAGGGTAGCAAGATGACTTTCAGTAGACTGAGGATGGGTCTGCCTTTTGTCTTGTCTTGCTTCTAGACAAAAATGAACAAGCACTGATTTCAATGGACAGTTTAACCTTTTCAGGGAAAAACTGGATAAATTTAATCTAGCTAAAGATTGTCATAAGAACATAGTAACCCTAGCTATTTCCTTTGTCTTGCTGCTCAAATGTAATTAGTGATGGTCATACTTAGGGACTGGAGAACTAATGGTTCCTATTTTTAAGTTATTAACCTTATTAAACAGTGGTAACTTCTCAAAAGTTTCCCATAATCCTCTCATGGTTGCTTTCAGAAGGGTGTTAAAAGAAAAATTTAAGTGCAACCTGGACCATTATGCAAGACTAACATTTGCATGTGCAAGCAATGAAAAACACACAGACAGTGTTTGGCTTTATAACCAAAAAGAGACTTGGCAGGATATTATCCCTCTCAAATACTGGCAAGGGTCAGGAAATAGCTGTGGGCATGTGTAAGAATGAAGAGATGGATCCAGAGCAAGAAAAAGAAAGGTGTGGAAGTAGCAGAGAGGGATACTTTATAGCCACAATTACCAAAATAACAGTTTCCATATCATTAACAGAGCACTAATTACTTGTCAGTACTACCTCAGTGGCTCTAAAATTGCAGAATATTGCTATATTGTGTGGGTAGTCAGAAGCCATTATTCTCATCACTGGCAATAACTGGGAAAACTGACTTTACGGAACTCTGCCAAGAGTGAAGGGGGTCTCTTATCCTTTTATTTTATTTTAAAGAATGATTTGTGTTGTAACAGACCTTAAAGATCATTCAGTTCCAACGCCCCTTCACTGCTGGGGCAATTTGTAGTAGACCAGGTTGCTAAAAGTCTCATCCAACCTGGCCTTGAACAATTCCAGGGATGGGGCATCCACAGCTTCTCTGTTCCAGTGCCGCACCAGCCTCAAAGTTAATAATTTCTTCCTTGTATCTCACCTAAACCCACCCTCTGACAGTTTTAAGCCAATGCTTAAAAGCCAAGCCACAGGTTTTCAAGTTAAATAACTTTGCAGGTCATGGAATATATAGAGACCAGAACAACATTAAAGTTCACTCAGGCAAGTGAACTGTCTTCAGGAGGAACCTTGTCTGGGTGGAGCAAAAAAAAAACAATGCTCACAGAGACAGCTTTTAGGACTGGGAGCACATGAAAAGGACCCAGGCTGATCAATTACTTCTATTCTGAACAGCATGTCTGCAGCATATTTTCTAAACAACATCAAGTCAACTTTGCTAATTAAAGAAGTCAAAATAAATATGAATAAAAAGATTACTTTTATAAAAACTTAACTGAAAATTATTTTTAAATCCTCTAACCTTACAACTCTGACATACCATGAATTAGTTCCTATTATAGCTTCTTTTGAGAATTTTCTAAAGCACTAATCATAGACCTAGCTGATACTACTTAAGTAATAGAAATTTGTTAGGCTCATGCCTACCATTGAAATCCATGAATTTGAAAACGCTACCCCCAAAGTAATAACAAAACAGTAACAGTATACATTCAACAGCAAATTGCTACAATAAAGAATACCCAGAAGAAAACATTATGGTTGAATGGATACTGTAAAAAAAAAGTGACAGTTTAGCAAGCAAATTAAATGCTGAATGCCTGAAGAGCTGATTTTCAGGATTTCCATTGCATGATTACTGTCCTAACTTGTACAACTACAAGAGAAATTGCCATGGCTGAAATACATATGGTTGAAATTGCTATGCTGAAATCTTAAACCAATTTGCTTTCGCAGGTGAGAACAGCCACAATTAACTAAAGCAGGGACAGTTGCAAGAGCATTCCTTGGGTCCCAGTTCATTGAAATACTTAAGTATAGACAAGCTTTTAAACTTACATTTATGACTTTAGTTGCTTTAACTGGGACACAGTCAATGGATAAAAGCAACAAAATTCTCTTGAGTGACAATACGGATGTACAAAAACAGGTGCAAAAGCTGCAAGTACAGTTTGTTTCAGTTTTGGGAAACAATGTTTGTATATCAATAACAGTGTCCCACTGTATGATTCATGCTTTTACATATGTTTGGGAAAACAAATGCATACAAACAAAAAACCTCATATACCTTTATCCAATGTAATGCTGCCAGTAGCACTTCTGAAATATAGAAAAGCTTAATGCTCTTGAACTAAGTATAGAATGAATAGGTCAAACATCAGACAGGCTGCATGAGCAAAGAGTTGGATAGAATGATCTCTTTCAAAGCCCCTTCTAGTCCTGAATAATGATCCTTTGTTGATGAACACAAGTATGAACCTTGTTGATGTTGACAACTGTTCAAAATGAGATGTCAAGCAGCCATTCTCATGTTGCCCTTGCTGTGGCTTTAGGTGTGGCTCCACAGTGAAGTAATCCAATTTAAATACAAGACGATACAGGATTTTTCCCTCCTAGCTGTAAACATGTAAACATGTGTACCCTCCCTAGGTGGTCCAGACAACCAATGCAGCAAAACCAGTTGGGACCTACTATTTTACTAGATGGTTTTCTGGGCAAGCCCTAGCTCCAGCTAGAGTGAGGAAGTAAATGGACTTCATGCATGAAAAACATTATGTCCAACCACAGAAGGCAATCATATTCCTGAAACCTTCTTTCCACAATCTGGAAGGCTCTCTTCCACAGCCATCACCCTCTCTCAAATAAGAGCCTTAATCAGATAAAGTTTTTGGTCAGAGTACAAAATAGCATGTATTTTCAGTTCATCAGCAGCCTAAGTCAAAAGCTTTTCATTACAGCCTCCTCCTATTTTGGCAATTCTGCTTTTCCCCCCATGTTCTGGAAGGTCTTACAGCTCTAAAGTTTTCATAAATTTTAATCAAGCTGCAAAAGAGCAAAATAGTATTTTCCCAGATTTAGAAGCAATATGGCAAACCAACTTCAAAGAAGATAATTTCCTGCAAATATAGAAAAATAATTTTTAAAGCTAGCCAACTTTGAGCTTTCCATGTCAATTAAAATAACAGATGTCTCATGCCCAGTGACGAAGTGCAACCAAGTATTTGTATAACACCATAATGGAAAAAGACAACGCAAGAGTAGGCACTTTCATCATGGGGAAGCTTTCAAAATATCTGGAATTCACACTGTGGGTAGAGGGAGAAGAGATCATGTCCAGAAACTGATAATATTTAACTGCAAGGCATATTGTTATGATTAATCCAGAGATGCCCAAGGCCTGCAAAACACAAGTTGACTGACTATTTAACAGCTTTGGCTGTCTCAGCAATCTTCTTTGATCAAGTACATTTCCAGAGCACGAAATCCCTGCACTTCAACAGAAGGTTAAGGAGTTTCTCTGCACAAAGGCTGACATTCTGCAGGAAGAAGTGTCCATTCCAGAAGGAATGGACCATTTGGGAAAAAGTGAGCTCTCCACTCACCATGGAAGCAGCCTCAGTATTGTTTTTTTGCATCCATTGCTGAATATTTCCCTTAGAGATCAAAAGCAGTACTTTATTCCTATTTGGCCATTTAACAAAATAATTTATTTCACTTTTGCATCTAGAAATGTCCTGTCTGACAGATAAGACATAAATGCACATAGTGATAAATCCAGATTTGAGCAAAGAAAAAAAAAAAATAAAGCAAAAAAAAGAGCTATTTGTGAATCAGTTCAGACTTTCTGCCTGACAATTCTGCTAACTCTTGTTCAAAGGCTGCTTCTCTGGCTTGTTTGGAAATGTACGGAAATTACAATTGTCTGCTGCATTTGTTAACAAATGCAAGTAAACCTCCTTGGTTTGCTCAGAAAATAAAATTTTGTTTTAAAAAAAAAGAAAGGCAAACTGGTTAAACTAAAAGTTTCAGCACAGTCTATAAAATATTTCAAAATGTATTGTTTCAGAAAGAAAGGAACAGACAAGTTTAGACTTAAGTGTCTTCTCTCAGGCAAGAGGGAACTCATCTGATGACACACAAGTATGAATAAAGCACAGTTGATTTTTAGCAACTGAGATACCAGGCAAAATGCAAGCTCTAGTCAGCATTTGTATATGTTTCATTTGAGCTTCCACATGGAAAGAATTTGAATTGACTGGGTGGTCACCATTTCTTAGAGTTTTCTTTTGGTGATGGTGGGCTTTTTTTGTTTTATGAATTGGTTGGCATCATCTCCTTTCCCCTCTATCAGCCTCTATGAATCTCTGTTCATCCCTGGTGAAGCCACATCTGGAGTGCTGTGTCCAGTTCAGGGCTTCTCAGTACAAGAGAGACAAGGCATTCCTGAAGAAGGTACAATGGAGGGTCACAAAGATGATTAGAGCTCTGGAGCACCTCTCTTATGACGAGAGACTGAGGGAGCTGGGGATTTTAGTCCAGAGAAGAGAATACTGAGAGGGGATCTCATTAATGCATATAAATATCTCAAAGGCAGGTGTCAGGGGAATGGTGCCAGACTCTTTTCAGTGGTGCCCAGTGACAGGATGAGGAACAATGGCCATAAACTGAAACACAAGGACTTCCATCTCAACATGAGGAAAAATTTCTTTACCCTGAGGGTGGCAGAGCAGTGGAACAGGCTGACCAGGGAGGATGTGGAGTCCCCCTCTCAGGAGACATTCCAGAAACCTGGATGTGCTCCTGTGTCACCTGCTCTAGGTGACCCTGCCTTGGCAATGGGTTGAACTGGATGACCTCCAGATGTCCCTTCCAGCCCCAACCACTCTTTGATTCTGTAGTCTACCTCAAGAATAACCATATACAGAATTACCCTGAAAATTAAACTCTAAAAGCCACTCGAAAGGAGAAAAGTGAGGGATGCATGGAAATCAGCTGTATTCTATGGCTTATAGATTAAGAAAAAAAAAATTAATGAAAGGATTCAAAGACACCCTTGGAGGTTCAACAAACACTAAAAATACATATACAAAGAAATGTAAGTATGTGGAAGGTATTCAACACTCATTTCACAAGAGATGCATCTATTTTTTCTTTAGATGACTGGCTCATAAATCAGCACTATGCTTCAGGAATCCACTCAAGGACACCACATCAATTTTTAAATGACTACAGGCAAATGTATGCTTTGCCACATGGCAAGTTTTGTCAGAAAATATTCAGGTTGATATTTTCAGAGCTTACTGTCAGTATGAATTATCAGCCATACACATTACCACATATGTTCAATATACTAAATATATGACTAATTTCTTATTTGATGGAATGGCCACACAGGCATTCCTTAATACGGGATCTGCTACACTGACAGCAGATGGTGGTACCTAACTTGTTTGTATTTGGTAATGAGAAAGTGTTTCTTTTCTAAAAAGAGGTTTTGTGAAGATAAGTATGTTTCCCCTTTCCATCTCTAGAATGGTTCTCCAAAAATTACACTCTCTTCCACTGCAGTCACGTCCAGTACTACATCTGGTCAAATTTACACAATTGAAATAATGAGATAGAGGGTACCTGGCTGAGTACTAATTTTCAAAATCTCTCCCTCAGGAAGAAAAACAATTTAATGGAAGTTGATGCTCTTGTGGCACTCTGATGAACCAAACCCCAGAATAACAGAGAGGGAGGAAATCCCTCCCCACTGCACATAGATACTTGAGCTTCAGATGCAGCGCAAGGCTGAAACACTGCAGCAAGCTGAAATGAACCCTTACCTAGCAAGGGCCTTTCAGCAGAAACCCTGACCAGATGGAGCAATGTCTCAAAAAGACTCTATCTCTCTTAACAACCATAATTAAGGCTAGAAATGGCATTTCAAGAACAGGGTAATAGATTGGGAAGGATTTGGGGATGTGGCTGAATATATGAATGAGAGTATGTTTTTTTCACATATTCAAGATACACTTTTGCAGCAAAACAGCAGATGAAATCCCAGGTGTAAGAGAATCTTTCTGTGTTTCTCTTGTCTGGTAGAATACTACTTTTCTGTGGCAATGGAGTGGAATCCAACATTAGCTATCTTACAAAGCAGCATCAATAGAAAAGCATTAAATTAATAAAGTACAAGGATAATTAGATGATACTTTACCAACAGTAAACACCCATAGGAAACAGCACAATGTTTCTGTTTTAGGTGAACCATACACCACCAAGACCAAAAGAAACCCTAAAAACCAACATTGCTTTACCTATAAATCAATTAATCATAAACCTAATCCTTTGAGGATTTTTTAATCTTATCCTTAGGGTAAATACTCATATTTCATTCACAAGGCTGTTGAAATATAAATAAAGGTACCTCTCTTAAATGGCAACCCTATTGGCCTGAGAGATGGTGACCTATGACTGGCCTGAAACTCCATCTTCTCTCTCCTCACTTCAGATTATCCTTGACTAAATCATCAAAACTTAATCCTGTGTGTGCACATTAGGACTCTCCTAGGAGGTCACTTAATTCTGCAGTAAGGAGAATGAACATGTTGTTCTGACCCTGTTGTTACACTGACCTCTTCCAGCAAAGCAGCAGCTGAATAGCTGTGATTGGGGTCTTCATCGCTTCAGCCTTCAGCCTCCAGCCGAAGGAGCTGAAAGGTGGCAGAGCAACATAGAACTATGAATGCACTAGCCGAGAACTAGGAAGTAGAAAGAACAGCACAGGCCTGGCCAGGGATTAGTATTCAAATACAACACAGAGAATTTAAATGATGCACATAAAGATCACTTACTGGATTTTCAGTCACTTTACTTGCCAAGAGTAAACAACTCCCTGGAGACAGCTTAAAAACTGCGCTCTGAAGAAAGCCAGAGCAGGCTCATGCTGACGCCAAAGTCTGTGGGTTTCAGGACCACTGATATTTACTAGACAGTATTGACACCAAGCTGAAAAATGCATGAACTTCATTCTCTTCCAGGTTTGAGCAGAACTGATGCATTGCTATCCCCCATTCTGGATTACTCAGTGAAAGACCAACCAGATCGATCAATCACCTCACCCACTAAGAAATCTTACCTACAGACCAGCAAGGCAGAGGGTGGAAAAAACCAGATAATTTTAACATGAGGGACTGCATTATTTACATCTCCTTCACACTGCGTTTACAATAGCTTAGCTCACAGGCATTCCTTTTCATTGACACAGATCTAAACAGGAAAGGAAGCATCGGTGCTTTTCAGACAAATATTGCGGGACACATATTCTCATGTCTTCAAGGGACAGCTCCACACTGGCAGCAGCACAGAATGGCATCACAGCAGGGAAGCCCTGAAGGGCAGATTTCTTCCCTGACACATGAGTAGAGCACGGCTGGTTCTGCAGCCCCTCCTCATTTGTGCAGTCTCAATGCCCTACACAGGGCCGTTCCAGCCACTACCTGCTACTTGGAGCGTGTTACTTTTGGACTCAGCATAAAGTCTCAGATTTCCAAGATTACCAGTTTTGTGATGATTAATATAATAACCAGTCTGTGCAGTAGCGATACAAAAATTCTGCTTTAGCTCTTTTTTTTTTTTTTTTTTAAACAGTATTAAATGAAAAAGACAAACGTCTTCAGCATATATTCTCAGCTTTAGGTGGGAGCTTTCTTCCCTCTCTTTCTGGCTTTTTCATTCAATACTTCAGTGACAAACCATTTGTGCTAGATTCCTCTCTCATCCCTCCTAGGCAGTGCAGAAGTCCAAACAGCAAGGTATGAGAAGAACCTCATCTATTTTGCATCCTCCCAACACTGTTACTGAGATTGGTGCTGGTTTACTTTTTTCTGAAACACACAAAGCAAGAAGGTACTGAAATTATTAGGCACCTGGACAAGCTTTTATATAGTGTGTTCATGGGAACCTCATGAGGTCCAACAAGGCTCAGTACAAAGTGCCACATCTGGGTCAGGGCAATCCCAAATATCAATACAGGCTGGGGGATGCAGGGAGAAGGACTTGGGGCCATTTGTGAGGCAGCAGTTCTTTCCCATGGCTACAGAACTGTAATAGAGTGTGTATCTATTTGAACAAGGATGCGGTAATGTTGATCTATCAGCAGCTGTATTATCTGTGCAATAAAAGCTCAATTGCAGAAAATCTAAATACTACCCGCACTGACCATGTAGCTAAAGTTCCTGTATGACATTTCATTAATATTATCAAAGTATTTCAAATGTGATGCAGCAACTCCACTTTACAGAGAGACTAATTAAATATAGAATCTAGTTACCATTGTACCAGTGAACCTTAATTACCCTGCAACCATTTAATGGTTGTTTTGGGAGACTCATTTTGATAGAGTATAAAAAGTAAGCAGATCTGCAGATAACTATTCCCTACCCATCTGGGACTAAAAGTCTCATTATATAAGAGGGCCATAAGATAGAGACGTTATTAAGAAAAACAGGAAAACAGTCAGACATACCTTTCTGAACGTTTTCCATTTGTTTTCAAGCCACTGTGAACTACCTGAAATAATCTTTAAAAGGAAACTTACCTGCTCATATTTTGTATTCCTTTCCTGAGGGAAGAGAGAGGAGAAACAAACCTGAAAAACTTTTCAAATACATAATTCTTACTTAATTTTGAAGATAGCAGGAAAGGTTTCTAAGGTGAGGTGCATGTAATAGCAAACACAATATAAATCCTCACAGGATAAATCATGTAAATGCAGCAACAAGATATTGCAATGTCATAAGAAACTTCTGTGCACAAAATGTATGCTTCATCCTTTGCTCTGAGGACAATGCAGTTTCAGGGTACTGTTGAGTCAACAGTAGGGTTGAACACAAAGGGTTCATAAGGAGCCTTTACTGGATTTTGTAGTCACATCTTTATCCAGTACAAATACCAATATGGAGAAACTCTGTTAAAAACATGTTAGTTCTCTAATCTCACAAGAAAGATGACTGTGACACAGACTTGAGAAGGGAGGATAAGTCCTTCAGAGACAGCATCCCCCTTACCACACAGAACGGCACAGATTTTAGGAAGGGAATTCCTAAGGGAAAAGCATCAGATGACTTTGTCAGAAGAAAGAGATTAGCACTCAATGTTCTCATTTGTGTATGAGAATAAAAACTTCTAAGGATATACATAAATACCTGTGCAACTGGACAGCAAGGTGCAAAAAATATATCAAGAAAAAATATCTTTGTTTCACATAAAACACTCTGTTCATAGAGATTTATAGAAACTGGTTTGGTAATATCCTATAGTAAGCAATGGAAGATATTACATTTAAAAAAATACAGTCCTCTAGGCAGAAAAACCAAAAACCAGAACATTTGATTCAGCATAGAGGAACATCTTTCTTCAGTCCAAAAATCCTTTGCAGAGAAAAAAGTGCATCTGAATGGTTGAAACCACTTTGGCCATTCTGCCCTTTACACTGTAAATACTTGTTCTTCCCAGAAAATGTCTTGATCAAAATTTGGAAAGAAAAATCATTAGTAAATACAATTATTAAGCTTACTTATTAAAGCTCCTGTGATTGAAGAAAAACACAGTACAGGTCCTTTTCATCATCCTAATCCTTTCCTTCTGTATCCTTTCTAGGTCTTCTGAGCTGCCTCCTCATGGAAAAGACATACATGGAGGTTGGAAATGACTTATCATGGAGTCTTCAGGGCACATTTGAAGACAGGGGAAAGACAACAAAATAAGTTTTTGTATTCACTGAATGATGATGTCATGCTAAGGGCTCATGCTGTGAGCAGCAGGAATATTATCCTTCCTGCCTAATATAACAAATAGGTGATGGCCACCTTTATATAGAGTCCTGAATCTTTCTCTAAGATAGCAAACCAGCTAGTTGGTCTAAACTACTGAGAATACCTTCTTCAAGATCCAACCTACATTTCCTTGCTTAATCCACTTTCAAATTCTGTCTTAAATTCAGTGTGAGATCCTAAAAGGGGTAAAACAGCCAGTTCCCACAGGCAAACCACTCACAACGTACCTTTCAACAAGGGAAATTGGCCATACACGCGTGGCTGCAGTACACTAAAGCTCGCTTGCACACATATACGTAATCCCATAGTCCCACGTAAGTGAACCAACAAGACCAAATGTTTTCTAACACAGTAACAGAAAGTTACATGGGAGTCAGATGTTTTGAATGATGTTCTGCTAAAACAGCTCTGGATTTTATCTATGGCTAATACTGTCACCACATTTACTTCCTCAGCATATCCCTCTATTGCTTGCTGATAATAATCTTCTTCTTTCTACTGTGAGTGGTAACGAAAGCCTTATTAAACACACTGATATATAGTTGATACAATGTTTTATTTTAGCAAGAGAGGGAAGAATGAAATTTAAAAGTGGAATGTATCTCCAAAATGATAAGGAAGCAGGCCCTGCATTTTTCTTCCCTCTCAACACTAGGTGCTTCTTTAAATTACAATTGGCTACAAATGTCAGAAAGGCTTGCCAAAAGCCACGGAATAAACATATCCTGAAACAGCTACGATGCAGGAAGGAACACCTTTCACTGCTTGGGATCTGTCTACTTGCCACTGACTTGCATAATTGAGAGAGTAAGTTTCACAACTTCTAGAGCAATCCCCCTGCTGCCCACTTTAAGCCTTTTAAACTCATGCTGGTTAACAGATGGTCCCTGCACGCTCCTCAGGCTGCTGACACACACCTCTAGGTATATATACAGCCACTTTGGTGGGTACCTGCTAACATCATGTTTCTGCTGCCTAGAGCAGCACTAACTGTGAGCAGTTAAGTTTAGCAAGCCCTGGCATGTTTTAATGACAACACATGTTCAGCGTTGCCTTAATTTTGGTGATTCTTTCCCCTGGTTTCCTACTATTATGTCATGAAGCATGTTAACAAAAAGCTGCATTCCATAATGTGTAATGGTACTTCTCAACCAAATATTTTTACCACTCTCCCCTTGGGTCTCCTTTAATATTGACAAAGCTGTTAGACCAGCTGCTTCCAGAGGGGGAAGCTTGCAAGGTTAAACCCCAAGGTTATTCAGTGATGCCTATCTTGTTTTCTTTAAAAATAAATAAAATTAGCTCAAAAAATATTATTTGAAGCAATCTTATAAAATTTATCTCACAGAATGGTTTGTTCTTCTGAGCCTTGAGATAAGACTAAATTACAAATTGAGCTTTATTGATTTCTTCTCGCCTTATAATTATAGGCTATCATTTTATATGTAATTAGCTAGCCCCAGTTAATTTTTTATTATTAGCTTTGAAAGATTTTGCTGTTCTTCCACACAGAGAAAATTAAAATGATGAATGACTTTTCATTTATTTTCTCTGCAATTTCAACCCAGTAAGTAATTGTGGGGAAAAAAAAAGAAAAAAGAAAGAAGTAATTTTTGAAAAAAACTTAACGATTTTTTGGAAGAACATTCAGCACATCTAAAATGAGCCTTGATGTGTAGTGTAAGTCATAAAGGATGATAAACAAAGAAAGTGTTAAGAAAAAATTAAATTGTTCATAAATGGATGAACACACTAAACTCCTTTAAATATAAACAATGACTACTCATTAGCAGCTTAATGCAGTTTATTCCTAACTCTCCACCTCAGTATTTTCAATATACCACCTCTACCCAGAACCAGAAGATCAGTCTCTATGCAGAGAGCAGGAGTGATCATTTCTCTGGGGAATCATTGCCTTGACTGGGCTCATGGAAGCACCATGTAGATTAATAGCTCTTTATCAGGGCTCCTAACGATGCACATTCAAAGTCATAGTTCCCAACATCCAGTTTTAAATGTTGGTATGGCTTCTCTGCCACGACAGCAGGCACAGTCCTCAAGAAGCTGCAGGCCAACATATTGCTGCTGCTCACATACACAGCCCTGATAAACACCAGAGGATGGAAAAGGCAACAGGAAAAGAAAGATGCCAACAACAACACAACCCCACAGGAGCCAGGAGCTGAGAGCTCACACGAGGTAGTCAGCTACAGACCTCTTCACCACCACATTGCACAACACGACCCTTACACCCACAAGCTCCTGCAACTGAGGCTGGGCATGGGGAAGAGCCATTCTCTTCCAAACATTACAGATGCCTCATGCATCAAGCACAGCCTCATCAAGGTCTCCACATTTGTTTCTAGTGCTTTTCTAGAGTAAGAAAACAGGAAGAAAAAAAAAAGATGTATGAAAACTGCACTATCAGTGATCTCAGCAAGGAAAACAAAGGACCATTACAGATGTCAGATGGGAGTAATCACTTTTGCAATGAATATTGCAATATAACTATTAATTTCCCATTTCTTCTTAACTGGTGGGATATTTTATGCTCTGAGAGAGATTCCTATGGCTCAGTGCAAATCTGTAGCAAAACGGGACTAGCTTAAAGGGACCCTTTTAACGCTGTTTCTGATGGCTTAACACCTTTGTAACACTAGACTGAGGGAACATAGGAACATTCTTCCCAAGGACATGCACCCCAGTCAGTTCTCAAATCTGTCAGTAGACTCCTTATCCTTTTATCCACAGAACAGAAATAAGCACACACTGGTAGACAAGTGCCACAATCAGAACAGGTCCTCCCAAATTTGGGGCATCGAGCTTCAGTCAGGCTTTAAACAACTTTCCAACATTCTAGCACAGAATTAGCCCTGATGAAATTTCTCTTTCATTTTAATAATACATCAAGTATTTAATTTGCTTATAAACTATTAACCAGATCTGTCTGTCCAAGTATTGTATCCACTAACCGTAAAAATGATATTGCAACATAAATTATGCATAGCAAGAATGTTCTGATTAACCAAAATATGCACTGCAGTTGTTATCTATCACAGTTAAAATGGCATGTGTTCATACAGTACATGAAAACACAAGTATATGCAAACTCTTGTCACATGCTTCCCCAGTCTTATGTACTTCATAACCAGAATGAAACCATAGTGAATCTGGAATGCAGGAGAAACATGAGCATTTAATTTTTCAATTCTGCCTCCCTATTTTCTTGCTGAATTTGCTACTCATTGAATTCTTGGTTGGACATCATCTTCACATTCTTATACACTGAACACAAATTTCAAGATATGAAAATTATTACAGAGTTTACAGTAAAGGCACTAATTTTCTTCTTTCACATATTCAGGAACGTTGTCTCTACAATGAAACCTAGGGACGGTGACCATATACTGAAGGTCTAGCTATGGCTTAAGCAGATCAATATAAAACAAGACCACCAATGCATTATAAATGAAGGCAACAAAATTGCATGATTAAAAATGGTCATTGCATGATTATAAATAATTTTACCCTAACAGTATTCTGAATGAAGAAAACATTTTAGTGGACTATATCAAGAAGTTGTATTACCGTATAAAATACATCACACTAATATGATTAAAATGTTAAAAGTCACTTTTTTTGCACCTTATCCACAAGAGATACATTATCACGAATATTCTTCACCAAGAAAGCGTGAAGGAAGCCAAGTTTTATTTCACCATGGAAGTATAACATTTCACACTGACTCTATGGTCTAAAGCAGAAGCACAAGAAATAACTTCTAATAACACAATATTTCATTAACATTGGCATTTTATATTTGAAAACAGATAGCCCAGGACATTCTTTCTGGACCAGTGACTTTTGTCACATTGCAAAAACTTACAAACACCTTTAAGACTGATTCTGAAGACACTTACATGCCTAGCTCTGAGAATTACACTGAGTAGTCCCAATGAAACCAATTAGTTGACTCAGAGTAATTAAGCATTAAAGCTAATTATACCTGTTACTGAGGATTAGGCCTTTTTACTAGATTTTACAGCTAATAATTCTGAACAGCATTGCCAGTTTTGAAGTTTTGGAAAATTGCAGTTTCCTTAAAGACCTATTTCCAAGAATAAAATTATGGTTCCTAATGAAACAAAAATAATAAAAGGGTTTTGCATCATCCCAGCTTGCAGGATTATACTTGGCTGTGTTAACCCAAAAAGCCCATCAGGCAAAACACAAAGATAGAGATAACTTCTTATGCAGGCAAATTCTGCAACATCAATTTTCTTGAAGGACCAGGTTAATAACAAAGCACTACAGCAACCTTAATGTCACACGTGCTGCAGAGAGTTTTAAGAGGCATCAGCTCTGCATATTCTGAACCCAAAGCAAGCACATACCTTCCTTCCTGCTATCTCCTGTCATAACTTTCACAGCAATGGCAATGCCACTGACTGCATGCATATCAGCTACCCCCAACACAGAAAGGTGATGCATATGTGCAGTGCCACAAGAACATCACATCACGAGAACATCTCCAGCATTCAGAGAAATGGATCTTATATAATTTTACTCTTGCCAGTTCCACCATTTTGACTAACTTCGCCCTTCCCTTCAAACTGTCCTCAGTTGTATTTTTTCACTCAAGTCTGCATCAAAAATTCCTGTTAGATGACAGCTGGTAAAGCAGGGGCATCTCTCCCATTTAACAGGACTTGGAGAACATGTAAACTTATTTCTATCTGGCACTCAGTGAAGGTCTTAAGTCTCCAAAGTCAAGTACAAGAATTAAAACCACAGCTGCTGCTAAGACCTCCTCCCCTCTAAACTGCCTGTTGATATAGAGGTGCTTTCAGCCACTGCACTTAGCCCTGGGAAGGGCAGGTTATCTCAAATGGCCTATCCTTGCCACATGAAGGGCAGCTTTCAGCTTGGATGCTCATTTTTCCTGGTATGTGTACTCATGCTCCCAGGGCTGGAAAACAGCCAGGAGATGAATGACAGGCATACATCTGATCTCCAGCTATACTCCAAATTAAGTAACATTAAGATTATCAGTCATCAGTCAGCTGAAGTGCAGGCACAAGGTTTTGTAAGGCAACACTATGGCAAAGGAGGCCAGTTCTTCAGGCCCCTTTATAAAGGTATTAAGAAATGCTTTGCCAAAATCTGTGATTTGGGTTCCTAAGTATGACAGGATCTCCATGACAATAATCTGAGGGAGTGATTAGAGCAGAGCAAGAAGTGGAAATTTTCCAAGCATGCATTTTTACTAATCTTTTTCCAAAAAGAAATAAAACCTCCCACACATATTAGAAAGCCTACTACTGCCTATTTCTCTCTCCCCTATTCTCCTGAGACCAATCTTTTCTACCTGAAATCCTAAAGCCCCCACAACTTTTAAATATTTTTAAAAACACTATTACATCCTTCAGGTTAACCTTTCCATATTATTTCTAATCTGTGAGGTCCATAAAGCCAAAGTCATTGAAATTCATATATAGTTTTAGGGAACATTTATTAATATATCATGAAACCATGCAGAGTATTTTATTACGGATATATTCAAACATACACTAGATAAACAGGGAAGAAATAACACAACTCTAGATGTGATAGCAATTCAAATGACTGCAGAGATGATTAACTGTGTTAAATCATTTGTGAGGATGACCAGCGGCAAACTCAGAAATTTCAAAACAGACTTAAAAAAAATGATGGGATTTAGAGAAAATTAAAAAGGAATGGGATGGAGATTTCCTGCAGAAAATCCAGCCAAGTAATTTCACTTTATTTTCACCTATTTACAATTTACTCACCTCAGTAAGCTATATAAATATTCTTTCTTATTTTACAAAGTAACAAAATAAAGTTCACAAGCTCCTCCTTGTTCACTGCAGCAAAATGTATCATATCCTTCTAGACAAGTCAACATGTATGAGCCTAATACACAAATAACATTATCTTTCCATTAGAAAGCAAAATCATACATAATTTTTGATCCCTGAAAAGTATTCTGCATAGCTCTAGAGCTATATAATGCAGTGAATACAGTGGTACAAACAGTAACAGTGAGGCAGCCTACGATGAAGGCTGTAAGAAACCCTAGGGCCCAAACAGAGCATGGAAGGTGCCAGGACACTGAAAATGTAAGACACTTTTGATTTCAACTTTGTGCCTGGTTCAGACTGGGTAAATTCCCACATCTAAAACTAACAGTCACCCTTTGTGTCCTGGCTTTCCCCCACCAGCTCTGCATGACAGAAACAGCCGACCATGAACATTTCCCAGCTTGCGAACATTTGTCTCAGCCATTCAGCAGTTTCTGCCAGGATCCTCCTCCCTCTTTACACCCTGTGAATTAATTCTGCTTGCAGCAGCACTAACACAGGCTGATGTAGATTTTTTTTCCTCTCTCCAGAGTGATTTATTTGTCACTGCTTAAGAACAGTAAATGGTACCAAGTTCACTTGCCTTTCTAGACACAAGGACCTTTCTTCTGTACACATGGCAAAATCATGCACAAATGCTCAGCCCTTTCCCTCTCAGCTTTGCCTTCCCAGAACACATTCTAAGACAACATGTGGCTCCACACCACAAAGAGATAAAACAGATCTTTCATCACTGAAGGGGAGCAGAGATGTGTACTTCTACAGTTTGGCTCAGATCCCTGGCTGAAGTCAACAAATGACTTAAATCACTTGAGGATCCAGCTATTTCAGTGAGATTACTGAGTGACTTCAGCACACTAAAAATCTGTGCTATGCTCCAGGGCTGAGTGAGCCAGCTGGGCTCCGCAGCTTGCACAGGCTGCACCACCTCTATCGAGTTCTATCTGTCACCACCTCTTTCCCTGGTCTCTCCTGTCATTTCAGAGCCCGGCTCATGCACTTCTCCTGCCACTCCTCTGGCTTCTGTTTGGTTGCACTGCTGGTATGCACTTTGAAGTCAGGGTAGGAGGAATATATTCACATTCAAAATCTCCCCTCTCCCCATTTCACAGCATGGAAGCTAATTCTTTCTGAAGCAACATCCCCTCTTTGCTAACCCCTGGTACAGCTACTGCAGTCATGTTGGCCTAGCATCTTCTCCAAGGTATTGGCTTGTTTTTCTCCCTGAGTCTCCATTCCCAGGTTAAATAAGTAGACAATCAGCCTTGCTCAAAGAAAGGCCAACATTTGGTGACTTCCCCGAATGACTGCGGAGCTGAGATAAAGACAGCTTCCTGCACCACTTAACAAGACGTCAGTCTGCTAGAATCAGCTTTGCAGAGGATTGCAGTGTGAAGCTTACTCTTTTACAGCTAGGGAGGAGTAAGAGTATCTGTCAGCATATGGAAATAGCTTCAATAATGACTAACACTTGAAAGGCTGAAAGAACTTGACCAGATCAGCTCAGTGCAGTAGTCCCTCCCTTCCCTAACAAACATCAATAACATTCTGACAGGGATTTTCCAAGCAGCCAAATGAAGGGGTAGGCAAGAGAAAAGCTCATACATCTTGGATCATTTAGTGACTTTTAAGCAGTCTATTTCCTTATAAGTCATCACCTCTGCCAATTTATCAAGCTTGAAAGCTACCTACCATGCATTGCCATTTAAAAAATACAGTATTTTGCAACAGAAAGAATAGAAATCAGTCAAAACCTGTAATAGGTCAAAACTGATAAAAACCACTTGAACTTATCAGCTGGAACAGGACCAGGAAAGTAATTATGCTATTGGGCAACTGTCACAGATGGACAAGTTTTCAGAAGTAATGTAGGATTAGCTTTTAGATGCCTGAATCAGAAAGTTAGAATGACAATTTGAAATCTGCTTTTAAGAAGATGTGTATGAAAAGCCAAAGATGGATGTTAAGAGATGGAGCAATGTCATATTTTTAATTATAATAAAGACAACAAAAGACCACCACCCAGAAGTGAGAGCACATTCCACATTCCCCTGCAGTGCTGTACTGGAGGAAGTTGTTGAGAAAATAAAAAAATAATTTCTGTATGGAACTGATTTAGTATCAAATATGGAAAAAGAATTTATAGCTGCCTATAGTTTTACAATGTTACGTAGCTACATTAATTTTGGTAGAAGAGGTAATTTTAATCCTTTGGGAAGTATTATCCTCTTGATATGAGCACATAACTCAGATTAATAGGATTTGCATATGTATAATAATAGAGAGAATAGCCCTGGGTTTGGAAAACAACATGGTACTTTAATCAGTTTGGGAACACCAGACAAAAAGCCATACCAGGCACAACTAATCGAACCACATTTGTCAACTCATGCTAGGTAATAATTGTGAGTTAATTGATCAATATTTAGAAACAAACATTATAAACTGGTATGTTTGGGAAAATCAAACAAAGCAGAGCTGTTCATATGATCAAAAGACAAGGGGAGGTAGAAGCTGCACTGTTAATCACTTGCAAATTGTGTGTTTTAAAGACACAGACCAAATACACGCTATAACCAAGCTGTATAATTGACTCTGTGTATGTAATCTCAGTTGTTCAACAATACAGATAACAGCAGTAATGGTATAATTATAACTTAGAGCTGAAGGAGATGAAAACCTGATAGTTCTTAACTAGTGGTTGCAATTAAGGGTGGAGAAGAGCAGTATTCACTGTATCTGGTTATGGCTCATTAATAAAAGTGGATTTGAAGTTCCAATACAGCAAAGCAGCAGCTGCATGCTGCAGCCAAACTTTGACCATGTCCTGACAGAAGACAATGACTGGGGAATGCAACTTGACTCATAACAGCTGTAGAAAAAATAGCTCTGTAAGCAGTGGTTGAACAGCAAGTGCAGATACTGCATGCACTAAACGGAAAGCAAGCAATAAGCACACAAGGAAGAGACTCTTTCCTGCGCCCCGAGCACCACTTTAGCTTCGACTGCATTCGTGGGTTGAAGAAACAGCTTTACTTCCTTCCTACCACCTTCTCCCTTCACAGGCAAAGAGATACACACATCCCTGTGCACACACGTGCGCTGCCAGCCCACGGATAGACAAGGAGAACAAGGCAAGGCGGGACACGCGTCCTCCACCCCCGGCGGAGCGGCTTCAGCACCGGGGGCGGCGGACAGCGCCCCGGGCTCCCGGGCAGGAGGTCGGGCCCCTCCGCCTGCAGGGCACTGGGACACCAAGGGCGACCCGGTACCCTCTGTGGCACAGCGGCAGTGATACCAGCAACGAGACCGCAAATGGAAACCTGGTCCGCTTAGGAACAGGATGTTTTCGGCCCCCTTCCCCACACACAGAGCCAAAAAAATAAAGGCAAGAACACTGCACCTCATAAACAGTTTCAAAAGGAAAGCCTGAGCTGTGTGGCATTATCAAGTATGAGCAAAAGTGGCCAAACACATTTTCTAGTGGCTTTTTCCTCAGACTAGAGAGTTCTCAAACCCAGGCAGCTTGGTTTGTGCTTTCTGAGCAAACAGAAGGGTAAACCCAGCAGCTCAGAAATGAAGTGGGTATCAGCGGCACGTTTCACTTGCTTTTTGGCTCACTCACTCAATACTGGTTGCTAAGCAATTTTATTTTTTTTACTACTCACTGCCAGATGGATTAATGAAAACACACACTTGCACTACTTACAACATTTTTCATTTATATTTCTTGATACACCAGTACTGTTTCTTTTAATTATTTCTTTTTTAAGGAATTCCATTCCCAGGTTTGCAAGTAAAGACTCAAACTATAGAGAGCCAGGGGGAGGGGAGGAACAGAAAGAAGCTAAGTGTAATTACCAAATTCTTTGGTGGATTGCAGGAATGAGGTACCTTGAGACTTGCACATCCTCTGGGCCTTGTGGCAAAAACATCATGTCTAGCTCAGCATAGAGATGTGAGGCACCAGGTGACCTGAAGGTGCCTTGCTCTTAACTGGTTTATCTATTTATAACTACATGTCATAACATTACCTGAGAGAACAAAAGTCAGCACAGTGTTATTTCAGCAGTCAAATAACCATACACAGCCTTTTTTTATTTACACTTTGCACACAGTGATGCTCTTTCTGTTTTCACTTCCAGTTCTTTATAGAGCTGAAACCTGGCACTTGCACGGTCTTCCAGCCTGTGCCCTGGAATGCCATCCAACTTACCCATGGTCTGGTAATTTTTTTAAAGTCATGATAAGAGAGAAATAATGACACACCATACAATGTAGCCAACCGTTCTGTCAGTGGTAAAACCAAACTGTGCATCAGCCATTACCAAGGGTGTAATTGCAGCAGGGATAACAGGAGGGGGAGGGGAATCTGTTCCATCCCCAAATGGAGAAGAAAATGCATCTCTGTCATCTTCAACTTTCTGCCAGCTGAAAAGGGGGAGGAGGGATGGGAGAGACTGCAGCAGGGCAAACAGTAACTCCAAGGCAGCTCTTTTCCCTTTACAGCTGGCAGTGAACCGACAGGCTCAGCATCAAAGAATGTTACACAGTTGGGTCATTTTGTGTGGCACTGCTGAGACATGAAGGAGGATGCAGTACTGCTGGCTACACATCCTCTCTCACGCTGTCCCCCTTCCCAAAGAGAGGAAGTCTGGTTTGGTGCAGAGAATCAGCAGAAAGAACTTTCTTTTCTTTTGTTTTTGAGAGCAAGTCACCTCTGGTGTAGTTAGTTTGCTGTTGACAGAGCTCATAAGGAAAGGTCAAGAAAGGAGGGAAAACCACAGGCCTAGCAGGAAAGAAACAGGATAGTTTTGTCATGTGCAGGATGAGCTGAAGGGGACAGCTTAAATCTCGAGGGTCGTGAGGAAGAGGAGGCAAAGAGGAAGGCACAGTAGTGGAGAAAGGGGAAGGAAAGGTGAGGTAGAGAACTGAAGGAGGTTCATCCCAATAACAGGCAGGAGGTGAATACAGGGAGCTGGAGGTGTGTTGGCAGAAACCATCAGGCTGTACACCCATCGAGAGTCCCAAAAGGCAGCACTGAGACAACTGGGGACCTCATGAAACTAAGTGGACAACACAGGTGCAAGTTTTCTTGCACTTCTGAGGCACAAACCCATCAGAGGAAGAAGGCAAAAAGCGAGCCTTGCAATACACCAAGGGCAGCGTCTCCAGGAGGAACGCCAGCACCTGGCGAGGAGGGACAGTGCAGAAGCCTTGTGGGGATGCGCCACGACGCCGTGCAGGGCGAGAGGGCGGCGCTCTGGGAGAGGGGAAGCTTCGAGGGGCTGAACAGAGAAGGGCAGCCGGCGGCCGGCTCACCCAGGTGAGAGGCAGGGGGCAGGGGGAGCCGGTCCGCGGGCCAGGGCCGGGGGAGGCCGGCGAGGTGCGAAGGCGCGGGCCCCTGGGCAGGGCCGGGCGGCGGCGCCGGGGGAGCCCGCGGGCGCTGGCGGGGCGGAGGGCGGGGGCGGCCCCTTCCCTCCCTGCCTCCCCCGCCGCCGGTCGCGCCGGGCCGGGCCGCCTCTCACCTGTGTCGAGGTTGAAGGAGATGCGGGCCTCGGCGAGGTAGGGGGTGTCGCTCTTGGAGCGGACGCGGCGGATGGGTCTGCGGTCGATGTCCTCCTCGGAAGATGCCGCCATTAATGTGGGCACGGTGAGCAGCGTGGCCCGGCGAGCTGGCGAGGGCGAGCGGCGGTGCGGGGCGGCCGGGCGAGGAGGGGGCGGAGGGGGAGAGAGGGGAAGGGAGGAGGGAGAGAGGCGCGGGAGGGGGAGGGGAGGACGGGGAAGGAGAGAGGGAAAGGGAGAAAGGAGCGCAGGGAGGGAGGGGGAGAGACAGGGAAAACCCGTCAAGGATCTGCGGACGGGAGCGGCCGCGGCGGCCCTGCCCGCTGCCCCTGCCGGGTCCCGCCCGCCTCCGCTGCGGGGCTCGGAGCGGTGTCCCCGGCCCCGGCGCTGCCGGCCCCCGCCCCGGGCAGGGTCCGGCCGAGCGCCTTTCCCGCCCCCGGGGGAGGTCCCGGCTGAGGTGCCAAACGCCGCCGATGGGCCTGGCCGGCAGAGGTGCCACCCCGCAGCAAGCCCGAACTGCTCCCTTCTAGCCCAGGGCGTCCAGAACTCACAGTAGAGCTGCCTCAGGACTTGGTGGGATGTCTAATGGTGCATCCCTTGCCCTCTTTCCTTGGGCAAACCCATTACGTAAAGCGGGATGGTGTGCCACACCTTGGCAGTTTGAAATGCCAGGGGGACTGAGGAGCCTGCACTCAACGTTTGAAACTGACCGTCACTCAAAGCCCGGGGCTAGCCTTCCTCAGTCGCTTCGGCAGGACTTTGAGAAAAATGTGACCATCTGCAAAAACCAGAGGCTCCGTTCTCCGGCTGCAAACTGGGCTCGGTGATTTGTGGCATCTCTGTTTCTCTGTTTAGTAATCAGCTCTTAATGTAGACGTTCTTACCCTGTGGTTTATAGGCTGCCTGCCGTGTTAGGGCTCCAATTTTGGTTGGTTAGTGTAATATAAATAATTAAAAATGCTATTTAAAAAAAGTGGGTAGCACAAAGGTACTACGTAAAGTAAAAGTTAGACAGTTAAAAACAGTGTACTAGCTCATGCCATTTAATTCAGGGCTTTTTGTTTTAAAAAAACCCAAAACCATTCTGTTTAAAGGCCCTAAATTGTCAGGACTTCCAAAATCTTTTGTTTTGATCAACTTCAATGAGAATAAAAGACCAGGGAAGGAATGTTGGGGCTCACTAACTCTGAAGGCAGTGATAATAACAGTAGTTGGTCTGAATTTTGAAGGATGGCTCTCTTACTCATTCCTGCAGCATCAAGAGTTTTCTGTTACCAATTTGTTACCAAAAAACAGTTTTCTGTTTGCCAATTAGTCCTATTGAGGTTTTGGGTTGTGCTCCTGTTCTTCAATGGCTGTAACATTGGTTTTAGCTCAAGTTTTCTGTAATCTGTAATCCCTTCATAAACCTTCTCAAGAACTTTCATGTTTCTGGATGCCTGGAATTGATGAGACATATTTTGTTTGCAAATCAATTCTATTTTGGTGTGATCTCACTAGCTCACCCTGGCTAAAACAGGGAAAAAGTTTTAGTTAGCACTTGCAGGGGAATTTTGAAAACGATCCCTGTTCATACATATGCAGGTGCTTGTAGTTAGACAGCCTTGGCATCTTTGGATGTCTGGTAAACCACCACATCACTTGTGAACGGGGAGGTACCATCTGGTCCATCTGCATCTCGAAAAGAAGTCTTTAATTAACATCATATGCTGTTTAGGGAAGGTGTGGTCTTACCATTATCAAGGTTGAAGCAAATCCGAGCTTCTTCCAAGTAAGGGGTGTCACTCTTAGACCGGAGTCTTCTGATGGGTCTCCGGTCTATGTCATCCTCAGAAGTTGCTGTCACCAGAGTGGGCACAGTGAGAAGAGTTGCCCGGCGAGCTGGTAAGAAGAAATAAATGAAGATGAAAATAGGTGAAGAACAGAGAAAAAGAAAGGGGGAGAAAGAGGTAGAAAAAGAGTAATAATACGAAGACTAGAAAAGACAAGAGAAGGAAAATCACTCAATGGAAGAGATGATCTATAACAGATAGTAGAACAGGCTGTTTGTTACAAGGCCCTTGCCTTATATTCTACATGCTGCAGAATTTAAGAGCTGCACTGAATGATACCAAGAAAAGATTGCTGTCTTGTGTGCAAGACACAGGTTATAGCTCTGTTGTTGCCACAGGTTGCACGTTCTAAGTTCCTAGTTTTGCCACTAAAACAATTCTTTTCTCAACTTCTTAATAGCTGCAGTCTCTCTTTTCCTGAATGCTGTTTTTGAGGTTGTGATATCTGAAGAGTGGAAATATTGAAGTGGTCAATTAATTTGCAGATATCAGTGGAAGCTGTACTTGGAACACATAATGTGATCGTTATTCTTGACAAGATGCAACTATTCCAAAATTCAGTTTCTTGTTGTCTTGCCGTGGACATTTAAAATTAACAGCTACTTTTTGCTCTTGATCACTTTATGTCTTAATTGTTGTGGAACAGGGAGAAACATAATTTTCATTCTGTAGGAATTTTGTGAACATATAAATTCATTAATATTGTAAAGCATTCATATACTTTAGTGAAGCACCAATGATAAATCCACAAGAAAATTAAGATTTCTATCTTCTAAACAGGATTTAAATGGCTTGGGGCCATGCATTCAAGGAGGAGAAAGCAAAATATTTAATACTGGCTCATTAAGTGGGCACTGCCCACTCCATGCACTGATGAAGCAAATGGTAGGATAGTAAAAAAATTCTGTCATCATGCAATTAGAAGCCCTACTATAATCCATATGTATAAGGAGACTGAATTAATGTTGAAGAGGCAAGGTTCATTTGGGCATTGCCTAGGTATTTAGCTCTGGACCTTACAGCCTTGATAATGTCCCTTAAATGTAGGTGTTTTGTATGTGAAATGGAATTATGAGTGGCTGTTGAATGCTTTGGGCATTAAGCCTATAAATTACAAATCACAAAGAGAAGAGCCTCTATAAATATATCCACCTAAACTCTCTCTCTGAGTAGATAAAAGATTATCACAAATGCTAGTTGGGATCTGGCTGATCATGAAAGCATGAGGACTATGCACAAGTACTTTCTCCTCCACCTCGTATATAATTTGAAAGAGAGTTTCTGCTTGAAAGCCTGTCCTTACCTGTAATGTGGGCCTATTAACATTAACTACCATGTGGAACCCTGTAAGAGCCTAGGAGGCTGAACTCTAAATGCTTCTTGCCGTTGGGACATTATCTAGCATAAGAGTCTTTATCTCAGGGCTTTTGTAAAGCATCACACTTCAAATAACTAACAATGAACTATATTTTCCCATTGGGACTGGAGAGCATGACTGATAGTGACTAAGAGCTTATTCTGCAACTTACTAACTGTGATTCTTTCTTTTAAAAGTTCTTTAGAGTTTCAAATGAGACCTGTCAATCAGTAGCTTTCAGATGCCTAAAATCTGACTAAGGTGTTAGGTATGATAGCATATAATTAGTATAAGTTAAAAAAGCTGTCATGCTCTATTTTTCAATTTGCAGTATTCTGTAGTTAACTAAACAAGTAAATCTGTGCTGCTGGAGGTAGAGGTTATTTCTGGTCTAATTTACTTATTTTGTGTTTTAAATAGATTTCTTTCAAGTTTTTGCTCATTTCTAGCCTAGCATTTGAATTTGAAGTAAAAGCAAAGGGCAGGAGTTGAAATTGATTTAATGGGGTCAACTATTTAGATTAAGCTAAAGTAAACACTGCAACTAGGCTGTAAACCCTTCCTCCCTTGTAATAGGGAAGTACAATAATGAAGATAAAAGAGAATGGAAAATTTCTGCTATGGAAAACTTTATGCATTGCATCTTCGAAATTTACACTTAAGGAAGATTTATCTATGTAGGAAGTCAGCGTTGTAAAAATCATCTCATAAAACAACCATGTAAAAGATGTGTCTTTTAAAACCGGCATTATTTAGCTGTAGTTAAAGTCAGTGAAAGGGCACCCATGCATTTCAGGGCTAGCTGGATCACAGCGCAGAAGTATATCTGAAAGAAAATCCCAACACCAAACTACATATACATTTATAGTAAACAGGGAATAAGAGTAGGCTTTTTAATATAATTGTTTATAAATCATTTTTACCTTTTGGGTCAAAATATTGGGATCTGGCTTGTATTCATTTTGACTGCAGGTAGGTGGATGCTAGAAAATGTTTCTTGGAGTAATCATTATGTATTACTTTGACAGCCATCATTATCTACCCTTTGTGTATATTACCAAAAGAAGTTTTCAAGAATGACTGGAAATTTTAAGTAAACATTGAAAACATTTCAGAGTAGGCTAATAAGTATTAAAACATTTTGTAATAAAAACCTAAGATAAATTCTTACATGGCCCCAGAACTGGAAAGTATAGCTGATCACATTCTGGTATCTACAGAGTGACGCTGAATGTTTATACCTGCCATGAATGTAACTGTACACACTCTTTTCCTCATCCACAGCAATCTTTTTTTTTTTCCAAGAATGACGCCATACATTTTTTAGTAAAGCTGTCAGTATATGCCCAGTGTGATTCCTGGGCCCATCACAGATAACCCACCATTATCTCTAGCTTCAGCTGCTCTCCGCAAACCAGCTCAGTCTCTGGGACACACTTTAAGGAGATAGTTTTTCAGGAAAATTAGGAAGTATCCTCTTGAAGGTCTTGGAGCAATGGAATGACACTACAATACACATTAAGGGACCCACTTACTCTGCAAATGGATTTGAGACCAGTGTTGAAAAGCTCAATTTAAGGAGCCACTGTAACAGCATGCGGAAGGGACCTCAGTCATTTTGTTAAATTCTTTCATTCTATTTTCATCGTTCCTCATACACTCCAATTGGCATATTGTGGCAATGTCTTGTCTGGTATTTGTTAGGAAGGGAAAAATTTCTTAGGAAGGGAAGAATACCTTAGAACTATAAATGCTGTAACGTACATCATGTGACATGTTAGAACTGATTATATATAATCTCACATTTATTTGTCTCAAAATATTGTATGTTACTGAAGTGCAACACAAGCATGTCTTTGAGAGAAGGGAAAATAAAATATGTAAATTTTTATATTACAAGTTCAGAGGCATTTTTAACATATAATTTCAATATATTTAGTTAGATCTACAGCTGGTCCCAATTTTTGAATACTGTTTAAAATTACTGAAAACATGAAGGGTGGTTTGCAAAGAATTTTTTATGCTTTCCATTTTTTCCATTAAAATACTTTTGCACATATTTTAATAAAAATGTTAGTAGTAATTTTTGTTTGCCAAGAACTACCTTTATGTTTTGAAGAGTTATAGTATTGATTTTTTTAAAACATGTGTTATTTAGAAAAAAATTTAATTGGAAAAATTTCAGAGGTGAAATGGCATCTTCCTAAAAATTAATTGGAGAAAACATGGAATATTCATTTAGATTTTTCCATCCACTTTTACCAGTCAGCCTTTATTAAAATAGCTCATTGTTGACACAAGTACCCTGGTCATTTCTGACTCAATAGGGTCTTCACCTAGAAACCCTAATTTGCAGAGTAGATTTTGACCTCAAAGTGGCAAATCTTTGAAATATGATTTTTATCTTAGTACAAGTGAAGTGCTAAAACATTTCTTGTAGATGTCTAGATGTAGAAAGGGTGTGTTTCTGATGAACAGAGTCACAAGCAGCTTCAAATAACACTGAAATAGCCACAAGGGGGATGCTGCTTTACATCAGAAATCTTAAAGGCTTTTCTGAGGAAAATATTGTTTCTCAGGGCAAATTTTGAACAACTTTATAAAATACCTATGAAAGTATTTTAATTGCAGTCCCAGTCTTGCTGATTGAATAGGATTCTTCTTCCTTGCTGCTTTTTTTCACTAGACAAACATCTTACTTTGCTAGAGAAAGATCTTACTCAGTTCTCCTTCGTGCTTCTGTGGAGAGGGCTCACCATGATGTAACATATCTGCATGTAGATAATGCATGCAGAAATGTATTTTTAGCTAAATGGAAGTTTTAAAAATATGAGTTCGGGTACATTTTGATTCATCTAGCATATGATACTCCTCTTGCGCTAAAGAAACCTTATTAGGATGTGAATATTCTTCCTTAAAGACAAACCAGGCAGTGGGTTCAACTGAATGTTTACCAGGAAAAAAGGTCTTTTGGTCTGGTTTAATTCCTCTTCACTTTATCAGTTGTATTTAAAAGAAGATGGAAGGACAACATTTGAAGGATTACATTTGGGAAATGGAGTATGAGTGGCAGGAGAGGCAGAGGGTGGAACATGTGGAGAGGACATAATTTGTCATTTATGAAGAAAGATTTATAGGCTTGTGTCTCCCACATAAAAACACAGAAGCACTTGCATATGGATTGCTCTGTGTCTCTAAAGCAAAGCTGTTGAAATCTGTCTTGATGGACATCAGTAATCTGAAACAAAGTACATAGACACATTGTATTCAACTACAGGCCCAAGGGTCACAAACAGCAGTACCCATGCGAAAAGATATCCATGTTTACGCACACTTTGTCCTGCGGGTTTGTGGTATTTGGTAAAAATATGCACAATACGCCTAACTAGCATTTTTTGTACATTTTAGGTGAAACTTGCTTGTTTCTCTGTGTCCAAAGGCACAGGCTGTTCTGAAATTCTCAATAATGGGGATATGCCAGAATAGGAGGTGGGGAAAGGGTTCAAAAAGTTTGAAAAGGATGATGAAAAGGTTAATGTTGATCAGTTTCTTGATGGTATTTGAAGGTAGGGATATTTTATTAAGAGTGCACATTTGATGTCACTAATTCTTCTTCTATTGATGTCAGTCTAAGAACTAGTTATATCACATGAATAAAAAAGACCTGGAAGCTATCATAACTTAGAAAATACGTTAACATATTGGATGGATTAATCATAAAATTTTGGTGGATAGAGGGACATCTAGAGTGGAAGAATTCTGGGTTAGGATCTGGGGGTTCTGCAGCAATATGTTTCTATAAAATACTGGACCCAATTTAATATGCAAAAGCAGAAGGACAGTAGCAATGAAGAGTCAGCAGTGATTAAATCAAACATCTAGACTGAATCAGCACTGACTGAATTAAAGTAAATGAGCAAAAATGAAGCACAGTGAAATAAATATTGTGGAAACATAGAGTAACAGAAAAATGTGGAATTAAAACTATACCTGAGAGTACTTAATTAAACTGTATCAAGAAGAATGATTCCCTGAAATCTTTTGATCAGTCATGGCCTGTGTGTCCATACAAACTTGTTATCCCCGGCCATATTTACTATATTTTTATTTCTTTTTTTTTTTTTTTTTCTTTCCATTTTTTATTCACTTATGCCCCTGATTAATGTAAATTAATCAAGTAAATTACAGGAATGTTGCAACCAATAAAAGCATACCTAATGTAAGTGTATCTGTAACTTATTTATAGGTACAATGGATACTTTAAGATAAACCTTCAAGAGGGTTTTGTTCAATTATTTAAATAGGTGCAGTGTTTCTTACCAAATGGCCTAGCAAGCAACTTCAAGGAATGTAGCAGAATCTTCAAAATAATCAACACAGTTAATTTTAAGTTGGTGTGCCCTCCAGATGCCAAAGGATATAAGACTGGAAAAGTGAATGCACATCTCTCCAGGGAATTAGAAACTATTTGATTGAGTCAGAAATCATGTGAGAGCTGAACCCAAACTCCCAGCAGGGACCTGAGAGTCCCACTGTGGTGCAAAGCTGGATGCCTGCAGCCCAGAGTGGCATCCTGACATCACACTGTGCAGCCCATGCTGTCAGACTGTGGTGTGGTGCTAGAGGCACTAAGAGAGGCTGAGTCTTGGGCCTTCCCTCAGATCATGGCTGCAGAAAAGTGCAAAGTGCTGTCTATGATGGGCAAATCCCCTTTTATGGTGGTACCTAAAGATTTCATTTGCAACGTACTGGGCAGGAATTATTCTTCTCAGAGTTCATCCAGGGGCTCGACCCTCTTGTATACAAAGGGAGGTTGGAAGGGGTTCCTCAGCTCTTAATCCTGATGAAGCCTAGGCAAAAGCCAGGTACCAACAGCTCTGCATGACTCCTTGCACAGAGTGTAGTTGGCTGTGCTCAAGACAGGCTCTTTGACACGGTACAGCTGTTGGAGAAAGAGGTTTAAGAGGCCCTGACCAGCTTTGGAGCTTCTTGAGAAGGAAGCAAGAAGCCTCAGTAGCTGCTTTCTCCCTGATTTTGGAATTACGCTATGGCCACTGCCCATTTGCTGAGCAAGGCTGCAGCTGTGCCTGTGGCTGGCTACATTCCTCACTGATCCACATCCAGACTGCTGACTTCATGTCCTGCTTAGTCTCTTGCCTGCCTCATCATCCATGCACTTGTCTGGTCATCTGGACTCCTGACTAAACCTGGTGACTGTCACCAGACCTGCTTGGCTTGTGTGCTGCCATGCTTTACCTCATAGGTGAGGCTGCTGCCTCTGCCTGTTTTGGTGACTCTAGGTTTACTTTCCCTCATGGAGCTTGTCCTAGTTTAGGGCAAATTAGGGAGGAAAACTCACTTCCGCTGCTCCTCAGTGCAGGCCTGCTCAGCTCTATCAAATGTGAGGTCTTTGCATGCCTGAAAGCATAACTTTCACATAGAACTTCAAGATCAATGATGTCTCTCCAAGACATGGCTACAGCCAAGATGGGATCTGCACATTTACAGCTTTGGATTACACCTTTACCCATTTCTGGGGAAATTATTCCCTTTTCTGCATTAGATCCTGTCTTGCCTGTCCACACACCATTCCTCTACGCAAACAAATGCCATTAGCACAGACATCTTTCACTCAAGTTCACTGTCTAGGCTTTCATAATCATTATAGAGGCAAGACATATATTAACCCAAGGAAGATGTCTAAGATTAGGTGAACCTTGCTTTTAAAATTACTTTTTTTCTGATACATGCCAAGCTGGTTAGAACTCTTAGGTGGAAAAATCTTCACTGAGGTTACCTGAGGGATAAGTGAGCTAAATCCTATTCCAGGCCACATTATATCTTTCAGCCCTTGAAGCTGAAAGCCATGATTGATTTGTATTTAGAATACATTTGCAGCCAAGAATAACCAGTATCTTCCAGACTCTTCAGAAGGTGAAGGCTTTTTCGAAAATGGAAGCCTAGCTTCGTGCTTAGCTTTCAGAATCAGGCTTTCCAAGGGCAAAAGGCTGGATCCAAGGGATCACAGTCCTTTCTTTCCCTGTTTCTGATTTGCAGATGCGTCACCAGGCATTACGCACTTGGCAAGGACATCCCACCAGCTCCTAGATTCCAACATACAGTACAGAAGAGACAGTCAGGAGGGCTGCAGAGCTTAGGATATTTCTGGCTTGTGTTTGAAGACTACAGCCAGCTGGCTTCATTTACCAAGTTTTCTAAATCTAGCTAATCCTACTGCCAGATCCAGCTTTGTGACTTTTCCATTCCTCCTGCTTCACTTTCCTTGAAGGAAACAGGGAACAGCTGTTTGAACAGCAGATACAGCCTGAATGGGCATGCATTTCTCTGCTCTGTGCTCAGCCCATGGAAGTGAGGTGATGGCTGCTCCTGCAGAGGAGAGGATGGGAGAGGTGGCAGCTCATAAAGTAACACCTCTCTCCTCCTACACTAAAACAGCAAAGGCAGTTTGCTTCTTTCTGCAGGACTAGGAGCAAGGTGTGGGCATTAGTGCAGGCAGTAAGGCGTAGAGAACTGGTGGATTAGTTGCTGGAGGATAAAGCCCTGTCTCAGTCTGCTTGTTGAGGTCAGAGTATCACACATTCAACTACACAAGACCCCAGGACAGGTCGAATTTGATGTCATCAGTTGTCAATGACATCATAGCTCTTTGAGTTCCTTTCCAACATTTTGCAGTCCTATTCCTTCCCTTCTCTTCCACCCACAAGGAACGGCTACAAATGAGAATAAGTGCTTTACAGCTGCCATTTGTAACATTGTCATGTCATTAATGTAAAAACACTGGAAAGATTTTTTTCTTGATCTGGAGTACTAAAGGGTTGAGATTTTCAAATCTCACAGAACAGCTGAGTGGGTCATAAACTCCCATTCTACATTCTGTAAACAGAGCACTTTTTAATGCTCTGTTAATATATAACATAATAATATAACTACAGTACTAATAATACATATATTGTTTTCTGATGTTGTTTCTAATTAAAAGGCAGAATACTATAGCCTTCTTTCACTCAGTTCTTATTGCAGTTTTAATGCATATACACATGCCGTTTGATAGTGTGATTTGCTAATAGCATCGTGTTACTATATCAATGTCAAATATTATTTGCAATCCCATTAGGCAGATCTGTTGACGATGCTTTCTTGCAGACCTTTTATTCAGTTCCATACAAGCTACTTGAGCTATGCTATTTATTGCAGATGAGTGCCTCACATTCAGTGTGTCTTGGGGATGGTTTCAGAAAGTTAAAGCTAATGGAGTTAGCCCATTCCTCAGAAGGTGGAGAAGGAAAGAAATATGTTGGTTTTGCCTATGTTTGGAGATATCATGCTGTTATCTCATATAGAAGTGCTTGTTTTTTGGAAGACACCCTTAAAATTTGGCATAAGATACAAGGGCAACAGGAGTTAGCAGAGCTGTATAGGCAGCATGAATGCATACTCAATAGTTCTTCTGTACTGGGGCTAAAGTAGCTGAGAGAAAGGGGATATTAGAAGTTTAGGGCTATAGATGGTGAAAAAGGCATTTACTACAGGAAAGCTTGATGGTTATTATTCTTTCAGAGGCTTATTATTTGACCTGCTGAAACTGTCTGTGGCACCTCAGAGATGCTCAGTGAAAGCCTCCTGAAATGTCTCTGCACAGGCCACATTTTGTCTCACATCCTACTGCCACTGCAGTTGTTCATCTGTTCTTCCCCTCAAGCACCTTTCTTGGTGCCAGGGGGCTGCTGTGTTGCAGCATTTGAAAATGTAAAGCAGAAGCAATGTCTCTTCTGTGCTCAGAGCAATTTCTCTGCTGGCACTCAGCTTGCTGGAGAGCAACTGACCAGAAATACGAAGAGAGGGGAGGTTACAAGAGTTTGGGGAAGAGGCCTCACCTCAAGCGTGTAAAGGTAAGAGATGCAAAAAGCAGGAGCTGTGGGAAATGCAGTAAAAGGAGCAAGAAGAAAGGTGAAAAGTGGAAGGGTACAGAGCCTAAGTGCAGCATGGCTTTTCTATCAATGTTTCTAGTTGTGGAAGTAGTTGGGGTCTAGGGCACAGAGGAAGCATGTAATTGGTGACTTTCATAAAACATTCACAAGCAAGGGAACAAAAAATCTCCAAGTCTCAGTGCTAGTTCCTATTTGTTTTTGCCAAGGAATAGAAGTTCACATAACAGATCTAGAGGTCAGCCCCCTGCTGATGACACTTGTATCAAGGAATATAGTTCTGCATAATGGACTTTTTTCCTTGTTTTGGATTTAGTAACTGATCAGTACAAACATTTCTATATGTGCTAACAATATAATTTCTCCAAGTATGGGTAGGATAATGTTTTTTTCAATCTTGCCTGCTTGGAAATAGCTACGGTGAAGGTGACCTGCGCAACCCTTACTAGTCACATTGTGCACATGACTGTAATAGACTTTCATTGCATGAACACAAATTCTTTCTTCCACAGTTGCCTCTGTATGTTGCAGTTCACAGAGCATTTGGATGATGTTGATAATTTGCTATAGTTCATAAAGCAGTAAGATGTATATTCCTGAATTTTAGTTTCAATGGAATAGAAATGGTTTGTTTCCATAGAGATATCACAGAATAGTTATGGTTGGAAGGGATCACAGGAGGTCATTTAGTCCAACCTCTCTGCTCAAAGAGGATTGAAGAACATATTTCAATATTACTTCTGTAGCAATGCCCAGGTGTTTGATGCATCTTAGAGACACAAAAAAAACCCCAATCATTGCCCTCACCTGTTTTTTTCCCCAATTTTGTGGTGCTTAGTATTTGCTTCTCTTGTTAATGCAGGAAGCTGTGTTGTGACAAGAAAGACTGCAACTGGTAAAAATGTTTCACAGCAACTGAGGCAGCAGCTAAGCAGCACAGCATGCGCTAGGCAGCAGCACCTCAGCTGAGCCAAAGGTCAGAGGTGGTACTGCTCCTACCACGGGCTAGTGGCATCGCATGGGTGGATTACATCGTACTCTGGGAGAATGGCCTCCAGAGGGAAGGCCAAACTCTGTTGTCTAGGCTTTGCATTTGATAGCAACCAATGGAATTAATTGTGGAAGAAAAATGGATCTCATTTTCAAAAAACAGGCAGTACGTAGAAGCAGAAATGGCTGATAGAGCTGGTTAGCTCTTACAGTTTTCTTGAATTTAATATGGTGTTTAAAGTTTAAAGAAAAAAAAACACCCTTCTCTCTGAAATTGCAAGTTTTCTCCAAATATAGAGCTGGTGAGAAAAACGTGAACTGACTTTACCAAAAATATCATCTATGTCGTGAACAAGTCTCAACTACCTTAAAGGAGTGGATCTTGTTTACCCTTCCCCTCTCACCCTGCTGCTGCTCTGTGGGGGCCAGCATTTCACAGGGGACAAGGCAGACCAGTGAGAGCTGCTGTTTGCAAACCACCATGTGGAGGGACTGCCTCAGGGCTTTCCCAAACCAGTTTTTCCAGAATAACATCACCTTATGATCCTGACAGCACTGAGAAGAAAAAGGAGGAAGGGAAAGGACACCACAGGCTAACTCAGCAAGCTGCAGGCCATTGCTGTCTTGTCCATTTGGGTTCTGCAACAGCAGAACCTGGATCCTGGCATCTCTTTTTACTCCTGCAGCACACCCAGCAGCTCTCACAGTCCTTCCTTATCCTCTGAGAGGGCAGATCAACCCCACCATTTTTATTCTTGTAGTCCCTTTGAAAGCCCATACATTTTGAAGGCCTTACCCTGTGCCCTCTCAACACTTATGTCGGTCACTGGCCCCTATCTGGCCCCATACATTTTAACTGTATGGATAAACTAGTAATTTTTAGTGCCAGAGTTTCTTACCTTGGGCTCCTTGACTGTAAAACAGTCTGTGAGCAGACTCGACATCCAAAAAGTAGTCCATTTTGAAGGTGCGTTGTGTTTGTGTACAATACTCCGGTATGAACGATCAGTCAGATTCCTAGAGAAGATTACAGAGATGTCAGAGAAAAAAGCTGGTGGGTTTCTTTGTGGAAAGAACTGTGTAGGCAGTCACTAAAGTACTTCATCTGGCATATTAGGGTCAAAGTATTTTCAAATCACTATTCATAGAACTTCATAAGCATCCTTTTCTATTTTAGAATGTTTGATTCAAACCCTTGTCTAAAGACAAAAAAGAAAAATGCAATATTAGCAAGATTCCTAGTATCTTCCTAGTACAATCACCTGTATTCTAGTCACAGTCTCCATTTCTTAAGACACATACTTGGATTCACCTGCCCGTTACATTTGCTCTTAAAAAGAAAATCAGTCAGTGACCTCCTTTAGCCAGATTCCCAGCCAGTATCTCCGAGTAGGCACTACTGTAACAGACTACATCAAAGATTGCATTCTTGCCACTTATGCCAAAATGCTGCGCTAGAAAGGAAGACACAATATTCTGGATATTTCACTCCACCTAAGTGGACCAGAAGCCAGCCTTGCCTTCCCTCTCTCCTCTTGCTGACCAGAAGTAGGAACAGAACATACCACCATCAGTTTTAAAATATGTGGTAAGAGCAATCATTAAGAAATGGTAGGGTACTCCTAGAACTGTTTTGTAGCTAAGGTTCATATTTTTGGCATTCTTTTGAAGCTCAGCTCTGCCGAGATCCTAGATTACAGCTCTCCAAGATGTACACTGAATTATGTTTGCCTATACTCCAGCAGAGTTCCTGGAAAAATATTGTGACCCTTCCCCAGCTTCATTACTACCTTCTGCATTTTATTCTACTCTTAAAAACTCACATAGAAGAACCAAGATTTGCAGAAAACACTCAACCTCGTTCTCTCACCCACACCACAGTTCACCACAGCATATAATCATAAGCATGCAAACAACTCTGAACAATGTGTATTTTAAGACAGACGGACAAATATACCTCTAGTCCTTTTCCGTGCAAACCTAACAAAAAGGTTTGGAGCAGGAAGTCTGACTCTTGCTTCAAGTAATTCCTTTAATTTTGCAGTGAAAAATCAGAAAACCAGGTTTCCAAAGCTTTACCTTTTTCCTTTGATTCAATTCTCATCAATCAACATGCAGTCCTTTTAAAATTCAGAAGTCTGTCCTGATGAGAAAACTTTTACGTTCCACAGCAATTCACTTTACTGTAGCACTCCCAAACCAGAAATGATACTTACTGCAGAGTATCAAGGGCTGTCTGGCAGTGGTGTAAGCTCCAGTAGTTTCAAGGAGGGTTTCTTTGATCTTACTAAATGTCCCCAGTGTAAGCAAACAATTTTGATTGTTTGATTGGAACTCTGATGAATAATGCATAACGTCAACTGGACTTCCTTTATCAGATAAAAATGGCCAGGAGATGCTGTTACTTAGCAACAGGAGGTGACACTACGTTCATCTCCCCCACACCCCCTCACCCTTCGTACTAAAGAATTTAGCCCCTGATTTTGATTTGATAAAAACTTTCCCAAGGAAAAAAAAAATATCTATATCAAGTTTCCTTAAGAATTTGTGTTACACTTCAGTCTTCCTTGTTGCATCTCATATTCTGAGATATTTTTAATGTTTCATAATGGTTAAATTTAAACCTAACATTGTGTTTTATCTAATAATTTGCTTTCACTAAGTAAAATACCTGCTTACTTCATCATTTACCATAAGGGTAATGAGATTGTTTTGCTATGACTATAATGCAAATAACATCTTGAGAAGAGATTCATTTCTTATCTGGTACTGCTTGTTGGACAGGCAGGCAGAAAAGCAACATACAAAATGTTTCAGTGATGCTATGAAATATATAGAATATTAAGAAACCTTTCCTATTGCAGAATTCCTACTTAAAGTAATTCATTCTTGAAGGAGCTCTAACGTCTGATACAAGCAATCTCAAGGAATCATTGCATTTCTGCATAAGATACAGCCTTTTACAAAATACACAATGTAGCTTTTTTTAGGAAATGCACATTGACAAAAAGCTAAAGCACCGAAAGATTTTAAAAATAAATAAATAAAATCAGATGCAGAAGTACTTACCAGTGTTACTGACCTCTTTCCATCCTACTGTCATGGAATAAGACTAAGCAAATGCAACCCAGTCTGTGAGCCAGAAAGAACAGCTTCTAATTTTCACTTCAACCTCGAAATGAAGAGTACTGAATAGAGAAAGGTGATGGATCTGCTGTTTTATATTATGATGAAATGAAAGCTCTTAGCACAGATCTGAGTAGAACTGCTTTTTTTTTATACTACATTAGCCTGCTAATTTGAGGAAAGTGAAAGGCTTTGTTTTACTGTCTTTTATCTGTTCTCTTTGCTACCCCCACAATTTAATTTGCATTTAAAATTATTCTTATGTCTCCACTGCACTCCAAGGTATGGAGCATTTTCTAATCACGATGAATGTTCAGTGTGGTTTTTTTGTGCAATGCCACTTTTATTCTGAGCCAGAAACATGGTGAGTAATTATAATTGCCAGCTATTTTCTAGAATGAAATACAGAGTGGTTGTCTGATGCAGTTTTTGATTTTTCCTTCATTTAGCAGTACATGGCAACAAACTACTCAGTCAAAGCATCAGTAAAAATATAAATCAAGGGGCACAGTGTCATGGCATGATAGCTTAAACATGCATATCTATAGACCGTGAAAGCAGAATATGTTTCTACCGAGATATTTTCAATTATAATTTGCCTTTTGAAAGTTTAAAAGTGAGCTTGAATAGCTAATAAACTGAGATATAGCAGTTATCTCTTTGTGGCTTCCAGTTGATCTAGTTTAGCATTACTGAAACTGCACATAGTTTGGAATTCTGACCAAGCCAGGCACTAGGGGCTAAGAAGGGCCATGCTATTAAATTGCATGGGCATCTCTCACAAGAGGATAAGGACCTTGCTTTTTCCATCAGGTCTTTGAGAATTTCCCCAAAGACTTTTTGGGAATGAGTAAGAAATTGAAGAGGGCAGGGATAAAATGATCCTTTGATAAATTTAAACTCAAGAGTGCTGGTCGAGAGAAGTGTCAATAAGCAATCAGACCTAGTTTTCCCATTTTTGCAGATATTTTACTCAAAAGGTCAGATATAAATGCCTTCTGAATTCCATTGCCACCAAATATTACTGGTGCTCAAAACTGTGGGTTCTCAAAGATTGGGTTTTTTTTTTAGTATCAGTAAGAAGCATAGGTTTTTTTTGTTATTTGTTTGTTTTTAAGAAGAAACTCAAGAAGATGAATAAACCCCCAGAGTACAGGGTTTTTTTGGGGGCAGGTTAGAAAGTAAGAATCCCCATGAAGAGATTACTACATGGATTCCCATTCCTAAGACTTATATTCTTTTCCAGAGCACCCAGACAGGGTCAAAGATAAGGAGAAGCTACATGAACTCCAAGTAGAGTCTGGTATGGCTGTTCTTACGCTGGCACTCCACTAAATATAGTTGGATTGAGTAGGTGTCTCACTGTGCCACCTTAGTGGAAGATCTGGTTTACCAAATTGTGTTCCTGTTTTCAGAGATGTGACAAACGTTTTCATTCCTAAACACAAATTAAAACAAAAGCAGTCAGAAGAACACTGCAAGCTGCTTTCTTTGCATTTTTGAGAGTTGCTAGCATCTCTCTTTGCATTTTGGATGGTTTGTATTTGCCATGGTGACTACTGAACAATAGCTGTATAGCTATATAGCTGTATAACTGTCCCTCCAAGCTGGCCTCTGATAATTATTGGATCCATTATCTTATGGAACAGGGGCCAATTGCCTGTTTAGCCCAGCTGGCATTCTTTAACATACAACCAGGAAAAAAAAGAGAGGCTGGCAGCACAGAGACTCAGAAGGAAAATGAGAGACAGGAACATCGCTCACTCCAAGGATTATATCTACCTGTTTGCAAGCAATACAGAATACTTACGGTTTTTCCTCAGGACACAATCTCTCAGTCAGAAGGAAACTGAAAAAAATGAAAAGCTTGCAAGCTGGAGAATGTTTAATAGCACCTATCCTTTAGCCTTTGATGTATCCTCCTGATCCTCTTTGCTATGTCCCTTTCAATATGCATTGTCGTTTTCAACCATGACTGGCAAGCAAAGTCATTGAAACCACCAGCAGCCTCTCTACTGACCATTGCAAGATCATCCATCTTGATACTTTCATCCATCTCAGGCATTTACAGTTTATTTTAAATTATAGTGAAGCATTTCTGACAACTGCTAAGAGCTCTTTCTGACTAGGGAGCACTTAGCAACAAGAAAGGTAACAGCGCCTATATATTTATATGCTTCTGTAGCATTCATCACCATAAGGGAAATCCTTGCTTACCTGATTAGAAAATCTCTAGGATGGTAGTGTGGGCTCAGATTTGACCCACAGTCCAGGAAGAGCTCAACCCTCAAAAAAAGAATCCAGCTGAGTTGAAAAGCCTGTATGTCTAAAGAAACGTGCAGGTGAAGCAGATCTGTTTTAAGCATGATTCCAGATCAGGCTTCGCATATCCCTGAGGCTCAGTGGGAAAGTTCTGCACAGCTCTCGCACTAAAGCACGGTCAATTGAGTTGTGTACTCTGACTTGTTTTCCAAAGAACAGCAGAGCATCTCAAGGGACAGGACAGGGAGGGGCAGCAGTGGCCAGAACCAGAAACTGTACTCTCTAGCTCTCTGTTTTACCTGTGCTCTGTCAAGGCCTGGAGCCAAACTTGCAAAACCTCTGCTATTGACTGGACCTCTTATCAGCATAGATCGCTGTTTAGGATAATAGGTGAAGTGATTTTGTATCTAATCTAAACATACACAGGTATCTGTTGGATCACCATGAGAACATGCACATGAATTTCATATTATATGAAATTCAGTGTTTCCTTGAATCCTAGAACTAAATATTAAAAACAAGGGCACACAGTCTGTATCTCAGACTCCAACAGTATCTATATAGGACTAGACAGAGACTGAATGCTTTGTGAGCTAGACCATAATACCAACCAGTCAAAATCTGCTAGAGAAATACTTGGAGAAAAAACCTGTCACACTTAGGAAAAATCTGAAGCCAAAATTCCTCATCGTGAGCTTTAGTAACCTACTACATCACATTTGACTTTTTCCCAAATTAAAAAAAGAAAGCCAACAAAAAACCCTCCCAAAATCTCAAGAGGAATGTAATGGAACACTTGGCATTTAAAAGGAGTGAGAAAGGAGTGAGTAGCCTTCTGGTTCTCTAACAGTCAGATACATGTAGGCATTAGGCTGAGGTTTTTTCCTACCCTGAACTCTCTATTGAGAGCATAACTGTTACTGTAATGACTCAGAGCCTTGAAAAAAGAGTCTGCTGCTGACAAACACTAATATTAACCTGAAAGAAAGTGGGAGAGAGAATGTAATGTGTGACTGAAGAAGTGTAGGCAAGGTGATTATTACAGAGAGTTGTTTCCTGAGGGATACATTCAGAATAAAGGAAGAATATAAAAGTTTAAGCCCCTAAGCTGTGAAGAATGGGCTTTTTTAAATTATAATTATTAGTCTTGTACTTAGATGTGTTAAAAAGAGAGGATTGCTACCAAAATTAGGACACAAATATGTTCTCTATTTCTTATTTGTAATGTAAGACAGATATTATGATGTACTAACAAACAGCAAAAGACAAAAATATTCAAATGAGGTTCACAGATTCTTTACAGGGATAAAGACTAAAATTGATGCTTTCAGAAGTTTCTACAAATTTTGTACAACTCCATTCTGGGATCCTTAGGCTGAAACCACATAGGAATTTAAAGAGAGATGTCTAGAAGAAGGTATTTCCAGTGCCACAGTATTTACTTTTAATGCTTCTGCCATAAAAGTTATCAATATCCAGAAACATTAAAGAGAATGTAAAGGTAGCTCTGGCTCTTGAGATCAGTGGAAGGTTGGGCAGTGCTTTCATAGGATCAGGGTCACATTCTTGTTGTTTAGGTCCAAAGCAAGAAGTGCATAGACTCCAGTGCAGAAGAGATGAGCTTGAAAGGAGGCAGCTCTAGCATCATGCGTCATGAACAAGAAGTTCAAGAAGTTGCAAGTTGAGAAAATCTTTAAAGTGCTGTCATTGAAAACAAAGGTTAGCTATCCTGCATAGTAAAAGCCTATTCTAAGATGATGTATGGCAGTTTGATACGCCTTCATTTGAGGGAGGAGAAGTTGAAGTCATAATTATATGATAAACAGAGAAGAGAGAATTTGGGAGAGAACGTACGTTAAAGCCTATTTCCTCTAGTCCTTATACAGGCAGAAATTCTTCTGCTTTAATAGACCTTCATAATTTCCCTCAATTACATGATTATTTTTTTCCTATAACAAGCTACACAGGAATGGAAGAAAAGAAACTTTCTCTAGTTCTGTCACACGGGCGGCTTGGTGGAAATAGTGAATCACAGAGCTACCTGTGGCAAGGAAAGTGGAGAAAACTAGTAAAATAGGTGATTTGGGTAAGCCTGTTTTCACTGCCCCACCAGCATTCAGCAGTTAAGTAGGTGGAGGCATTGCTTTTTACTTCCTGCTCACTTTCCAAGGAGTTCTGGCAAAGGAACTTTAAAAGGATCTAAGTCAGCTGCTGGAAACAAAGACTATAAAATCATCCATCCTTCTAGGACTGAGCAGTCACTAAGCTTGAGCAATCCCCCAGCACAAGATAATGTGGCTGGCCAAATATGTAAGAGGAAATGCCTATATTTTACACTAATGAAAGTAATGTCTCAGTCTTAACCTTCCTTGGAAGAAAGGGAAAACTAGCACCGGGAAACTGGGAACAACTGCAAGCTTAAAGTCTCCTGATGGCATTTGAGAAATTGCACTGAAAGCAGAGTTATTAAGCCTGGTTTTAGTTGGTTAGTGGTTTAAATTGGATAAACAGTTCCAAAGTAACTGAACAGCTGGACATAAATACAGTAACATGATTACATTCAATAAAAATTTGAGACTTGCATTCTGGCTAGAACAAAATCAAACAACTTTTTACTAACTGCCTTTATGTAAGGCAAAGACATAACTATGAACCATTAATGAATCTACAAGGTGTAGTTCTCAAATAACACAATTTGATTTAATTTTCATAGGGCACTGTGCATGCATGGATAATTAATACATATCAATGCCAGTCTCTATATAATTTACCATAAAATCATAGAATGGTTTGGTTGGAAGGGACCTTGTAGATCATTTAGTTCCCAACCCCCTGCCGTGGGCAGGACACCTTTCAATAAATCAGGTTGCTCAGTGTTGCATCCAACCTGGCTTTGAACGTTTCCAGAGATTGGTCATCCACATCCAGGGCCTCATCACCCTCACAGTAAAGATTTTTTTCCTAGTACCTAATCTAAACCTCCTCTCTTTAACTTAAAAGCCAATTCCCCCTGTCCTATCACTACATGCCCTTGTAAAAAGTCCCTCTCCATCTCTCCTGCAGGCCCCCTTTAGGTACTGGAATGTTCAGAGGTCTCCATGGAGCCTTCTCTTGCTCAGGCTGAACAACCCCAACTCTCTCAGCCTGTCTTCATAGGACAGGCACTTCAGCCCTCTCAGCATCTTTGTGGCTGTTCTCTGGACTTACTCCAACAGGTCTGTGTCCTTCTTATGTGGGGCACTCCCAACCTCATTTCTTGTTTTTATACTGTTTTCCTCCAAAATTTGCATCATTTTCTCTTATGGTTTGGTCTATGATTTTTAGAGATTAACCTCCCTGGTAAGACAGATCAACAATGAGAGCTTCAGGGAAAATAGCCACCTGTCTTATTTCCTACCTTATATTTCTCTGGAGCTACTGAGGAGCTGTATCTTTCACAATGGGAATATTTACAGGAATTGTAATGAAACAGGTGACTGTAACTGAAAAAATTGTCCAGATATCTTGAGAACTCCTGGGCAAATATTACCATACCTCACTATTAAACTTACTCCAAAGCTTACCTGTTACCTTTAACTTAGTTTGGTTGCAATTTTTTAAATGTGCACAAGTTGACTGTTTTATATATGTAAGTATATGCAACTACATATGGCCACGTTTTCTGCGCTTTTTTGAAGAACTTGATCCTGCATAACGCAGATCTAGGCAAGGTCAAAATGACAAGTACAATAACAAGCCAGAGGAACCTAATTCTTTCTTTCTTAATTGTAGTGAAACTGTAGTGCTGTCAAGTTACTCCTGTCTGATATCAAAAGTGTGGCTCAGAAGAGGAATATGTATTGCAGCTACATGTTCCATTAGCATGATGGGGGCTACACGAGTTCTCCTGTCTCTTCAGACATGCCTTTCTGCCCACATCCTCCTCCTCCTTCACCATACACGGCAGGCTCAGGAGAGTACTTAAAACTTCGTGTTGTTCGTGATTTTAAAGAATTTCTTCTTGCCTTTGAGCAATCCTTTTTTGCACCTTCAGCAGGAATTTGTAGGACTAATACCAAATTTGTGTTGCATTATGGAAGAGCTAATGCAGATCCTCTTCTCCAGCTTCTTCAGCTTGACAAAAGAGGAGATCTTTTAACAGAACACCAGATGGAGATAATTTCTAAAACACTGCAGGCAAGGACAGTCCACTGTTTCATGTTGGTTGCACTTGTCAATCCTGTTGCAAAGAAAAATTGAACTTTTTTTCTGTTGCCCAAGTTTTACGAATTATTAGAGACACTAGAGCCACATCAATGAGGTGTATCCCCATGAATTGACACAAGATTGTGTCAGAGAGACTACAAACAACAGCCCTGACAAATGACATTTTAACATCTATGAATGGTCTTCTTAAAATTGCATTTGGTGTTTGCTCAGTGCTCCACAGGGTGATGAGTAATACTAATAAAACATTGCCCTTGGGAGAAGGAAGAAAAAAGGTATTTGTGGCACACCATAGAAGTCAGAGAAAAAAAATAAAATCATGGTACTTCTTTAAAAACTTACTACAAATCAATGGAAAGTGAACTTAGATTATAGTCATTAAGTACACTGTCTCAGTTTCAATCCTTATGAAGCAGATTCTTCTCTTATGGACTGCCTTCTGAAACACAAAGTTGTATTATTTAGCCTCTTGATTGACTCTTATCTGCATATTGTGTAGTAGTAATTTCTAAAGCATTTACATTTTTCAGTTAGCAAAGCCAGCAAGTGTCCCTTGTATGGCACACATACCATCCACACAAAATTTCCAGGGACCTGAATGCCAGCTCGCTGCACAGCTGGCACCCTACTTCTGATCATGCTTGGCATGAATAACAGCTTTAACATCGGATGGCTGCAGGCTTAAAACGCAGGCTGAGATACGTGACTTGTACCTGTGAGCTTTTTGACACATTCACGTGGAAGTTCAAATCGTAACTATAAATCCAGGGCTTGCTTTCAGTTGATTTCCAGCAGCTGAGCCAAGTGGATGTCAGAGCCAGCAAATCGGAAAGGCTGGCCTGACGAGCAGGTCTCACACCAGTTCTCTTGTAATTGGAGTGTGCGCAGCAGTAATTGCAAGACAGGTTACTACTGCAGCAGATTTACAGACACTGCTCAGGAGGAGGGGTTGTGGTTATAGCTGCTGTGTTGCACAACAAAAGGAAATTAGAAGCTCTGAGCAGCTGTGGAATTACAGCCCTGAAGCTACAAAGATGCATGTTTTGTAGAGGTCCGTGTCTCTGCAGAGGCAAAGGTGATGCCCTGGTCTGTTAATGTAGACACTAAGCATCTTTTTTGAGAAATATGACTTTAATATTTCCCTCTCCCCTATAAAAGTATCCCGGGGTAATAACAAGAATTAAGCCCCCTCCCCCCAGTGTTTTCCTTTTAAACACATCAAGCATCAGAAAAGCTGTCATTTCAGACCAACTTCTGCCCATCCCTATGGCAACTAATGGAAGCATTTAATACTATATATACAAAATGTAATTTGCTCCCCCGCCATCTCTAGTTATACTCTTCTTTTTATGCTAAAATTGCTCCATGACGCCTACAATGTTTGGAAAATGCTTTTGAAGTGACATGCATCAGAGGTCCAACGTCACTGAAAAAAGCTCAAGTGACCAATTAAAAAAAATATTGATTGTGAAAAAGCAATTGTGGAAATTAGCAAAGGCCAAAAATACCTTGTCTGAACAGTCATATTTGTAGTCTTGGAATGCCCAGTATTAAAACTTACAATGTCTTTGGAAAAGAAGGAGGGAGAAACAAAATCAAACACTGATTATCAAACCAGAAAAAGTGACAGTATTTCATATTTTTTCAGGCTCCAATCCCTGTCATAGAAATAGCATTTTAAGTTATGAGACAGTCTCTGGAAATCCTCCCTCTGCCTAGCCCCTTATAGCTTTAGAAGTTACTTAAAGTCAGCTTGAACTCAGGACTTAAAATATTAAAATAAAAATAACGAAAAGATAGAAGTAATATGGATTTCTTTAATCTCTTTTTCAGAAGGGAGGGATGTATCCATTGCTTACAGCTCTGTGTTGTGAACAGTTCTCTGTTCTGTAACAGAGAATATGCTTAGAGTTATTTGGTTGTCCAGATCATCTGACTTCTTCATTCCTTACAGCTTTTATCTATACCTGTTTCAGAGCTGAGCACCATATAATAAAATCATTATTAAATGCAAGGATACTAGGTAATAACTTCATTCTGCTACCTCCTTTTAAAAAGTCAGATGTGCACAAAAAAAAAAAAAATCTCAATTTCAAGAAGTCCAGGTTTAAAGGAACATATAAAGCTATTTTTGTAATATGTAAACATACAGATCCACATATAAATTTTTATATGCTTAGATTAATGAGTCAGGCAAGAAGAGAGCTATTGTGTGCTAGTGCACTGTCTCTGTCATTGTTACAACAATAACAGAAACTCTCAGGTTATCAGAATGTCTCCCAGATATCTCAAGTGATTTCAAGTGTGTAAGGGATCCACTTAATTAAACTCAAGAAATAGGGTAGGTCTTCTGTTGCCTGAGTTCTTCTATCATTTATCATAGTGCTCTGCAAGCAAGAGGTCTTGCAACAATCACCAGTTGGCAAGGACAGGTATCACCTCCAAGCTAGGCTGAATAGCTTTTTAGAAAGTAGATTTAAAGAAAATATTAAAAGTTATGCAGAATTTTATGCCTCTTAGAGATACCCAGCATAAGAAAGAAAGTGAGAAGTACAAATTTACTTAGGATAATGTTTTTTACAGTATTTCTTTTGGAATTATAGAATCATTAAGGTTGGAAAAGACTTCCAAGATCATTGAATCCAACCTTTGGTCAAACACCACCACTCCAACTAAACCATAGCACAAAGTGCCATGTCTAGACCTTTCTTGAATGGTGACCCTCCCTGGGCAATGGCTTCCAAGGCTTTATCACCATTTTAGTGAAGAAAGTTTTCCTGATGTCTAACCTGAACCTCCCCTGATGGAGCTTAAGGCCATTTCTTCTTCTTCCATTTCTATACTCCTGAGAGAAGAGACTGACACCCACCTTGCTACAACCTCCTTTCAGGCAGTTGTAGAGAACAATAAGGTGTCCTCAAGCCTCCATTTCTCCAGGCTAAACAACCTGAGCTTAGAATGTGCAAAGAAAACAACTTCTGCAGAGGAGGTAAGTGGGCACAGCAGCATTACAATGGTGACTAAAGCCAGACAGTGCCAGCTGCTTCCTCTAAATCATCACTCTTTCACATTCCTTGTGCTAGTCCTTTGGCAGGCATAGACCATTGACAAATACCTGTAGCCTCCAAACATGGTTCAATTAGATGAAGATCTAACCAGAAACTTTTCCAGTAAAGGAGCCACTTAGACAATATTTCAGGGATTGGACCTTGCAAAGGCATGGTCAATTTTAACTTTAGTTTTCTGTCTGGAGCTACAAGTGTTGAGTAGGTAGAAAAAGCAATGTGCCAAAAAGGAATAGGATAGGGTCTAGAGAAAGGAGTAGACAATTGTTGTATGCAGCATGCTATAAAACTCTGCCTGTAACCCTGTGATATGGGTTTTTTCATGTACTTCTTATTTGGCTTATATTTGTCACTTGTATAGGTACAAATATAAGAAATTAAGTCAAGTCCAAGCTGTGTAATACACAGATAGAACCAATCTCGTTCTAAACTGAAATTCACCAACGGTGTCAAGAATTTGGTATTCAAGATGTTCTAGTATTAGAATATAAAGGGCTTCTGCCTCTGAACCATGTAAGAAACACACTGTCACAGAGTTCTACGAACAGTTTTCTACAAAATCATCCAACAACAAATTTCTTATCAGGACTTGACCAGGGAGACAAGTGCAGTTTGAAGTGAATCACCACCACTCCTCTTTCTCCAGTTTCTCACACCAGAGGAGGTACTTCAGCTGGGTAGTTACTCTCCCTGGGCTCTCTATGTGTTCAGTGGCCAACAATTACTCTAGAGGTAACTTACTACCAAGTAATCCTGTCTTCCATTCCTCACTTCTTTTATTAAGAGCCCACAGAAATGAAGTCTTAGCAAGAATCTTCTTTGTGGTGGTTCAACATCTGCAACTCACAGGGAGGCTTCACTGGGTCTTGTAACAAATGAGAATGAGTTGTCTGGCTGTAGAAATAAGGGAGAATCAATCCTAGCATGGTTTGGGCTGGAAGGGACCTTAAAGATCATCTAGTTCCAGCACCCCTGCCATGGGAGGGACACCTTTCTGTAGACCAGGGTGTTCAAAGTCCCATCCAGTCTGTCCTCGAACACTTCCAGAGATGCAGCATACAGAGCTTCTCTGGGCAACCTTTTCCAGTGCTTCACCACCCTAAAAGCATAGTATTTCTTCCTACTATCATGTCTAAACCCACCCTCTTTTGATTTAAAGCCATTCTCCTTGTCCTAGAACTACATGCCCTTGTAAAAATGCTCTGTGGTTTATGCTATGGTTTAGTATGAAAATAGGATATGATGTATAACTGAATTAGAGCATCCCTAATGAAAGGGACTAGTTCAACAGTATCTATAACATATGACATCTCTAATGTGTATGATTGGCTCCTCTAGGCTAATGCTGGCACTACTGAAATCAATCAGTTTTTTATGCCCATCTTCTGCGAGCCCCATGTGAATATTGCATATTGGGAGACATTAACATTTTTTTAGTTATGCAAACTTTTGCTTCTAGGCTGTAATTTTTCTCTCAATGCCTGGAGCCTGTGAGAAAACACAATTTGCTGGGAAAAACTCTAAAAGCCTGAGGAAGTGAGGACTGGAACTTACAGATAGTGTGTGTTTAATAAAAGAGAGATGTACTGTGCTCTTCAAGAAAAAGATTACTTAAAATGGAAAAGGTCTTTGAAGGCAGTACTTAATGCAGAATTGCAGTTTAAATGGGAAAGAGTATAGTGGGATAGATCAATAAATGCACAGCAAACAACAACAAAAGCCCAGGTACACAGAAGTGCAAAGCAGAAGGAGACTTGAGAAATTCTCTAATCCCTGTCCACCACAGCAGAAATAACTTTACCAAGCTCATTCCTCACTGGTGTTTCTTTAACCTACAGTTTAAATCTTCCCTTAGATGACAGCACAATCTCCCTGGTAGGTCCTGCTAGTGATACTATGTTTGGAATTTATTTTCTTAAAATCTCCCAATTGTTCTGCTGCAAATTTTAATTTTCCCTCCTTTTTTTTCCTCTGATGCATATCATGAATAGTTTTGGAAGATGGTGTAACTAGAATGTGTCACATAGAAAAAATGTATTCAGTTATTTTGCTGAAGGGAAAATTATAGTCCTCTGTAGGTGACTAGAAGGCCACCATGAGACCCTGAAATGTGAGAACATTGGAAGAACACAGCTGATGACTGTCTTCATAATGAAGAAATACATTTGAGATGGTTAAAATAACTATTTGTCTAGCCCCTCAAGCACTCTGCTATTTAAGTCCTGTCTGTCTTCTGCAAAGATTTTTCACTAATAATCCACTGGATTTCCCAATCCTCTGGAGAATTGTGACAAAGCCATATATTGTCATTATTGGTACAATTTAAAAAAGCCTATTTGTATCATCAAATCTGATCCAAACTCCTAGAGCAGGTTTGCCTAGAGCAGATTACACAGGATCATGTCCAGGCAGGTTTTGAATATCTCCAGAGAAGGGGATTCGACAGCTGCTCCAGGAAGTCTGTTCCAGTGTTCTGTCACCTTCAAAGTAAAGAGGATTTTTGTCATATTGAAGTGATACTTCCCGTATTTCCATCGGGAGTCATCTCTTCTCCCAGATAAACAGGGCCCAGCTCTCTCAGTGTTTCTTCATAGAAGAGGTGCTCCAGTCCCCTATACATCTTCATCCATCTCCACTGGATCCACTTCAGGAGTTCCACGTCTTTCTTGGGCTGAGGAGCCCAGAACTGGATGCAGTACTCCAGAAGTGACCTCACTGGGGTTGAGTAGGGTGGGAGGATCACCTCTCTTAACCTGCTGGCAATGCTCTTCCTAATGTACCCCACAATACCAATGGTCTTCTTGGCCACAAGGACACACTGCTGGCTCATGGACAGCTTGTTGTCCACTAGGACCTCTGGGTCCTTCTCTGCAGAGCTGCTTTCCAGTAGATCAATCCTTAACCTGTACTGATGCATGGGGTTATTCCTCCCGAGGTGCATGACAGGACTTGCAATTATTATCCCAATAAGGTGTCATTCCATTTTCATATTCATGACTTTTTTACTCTAACAGCTCATATGTGTTTCTGTAATAAATAAATTCTCCTCATCTAGTCATAGACTTCTTGTCGTCTTCTCTCTCTGAGGATGTCTGTCACTACCACTTAGATTTGTCCCTTTAAATCTCATTCATCAAATGAAGCTGGTGAATGGTGGAAGAAATGGTGAGTCCAGGATTCAGCAGTAGACTCCAAAGGGATAAGACTGAAAGAGGACAGGTAATCACAATGGAAAGATCCACCCTTCCCCCTTAGAAAAACATTATTTATTCAAGAGTAACCAGAGAAGTGTCTGTTCAGATTAGAGTGACTAATACTCTGAGCCTGTTAAAAGCTAAAACTTGGCTAGTGAAATAGAAGGGCTTGAGTTGCCCCCTTGCAAGGCAACAGCAGATGCTGCTTCCCCCAAAAGTAGCAGCCAAAAGCCCTATGGGCACTGGGTTTTCTTCTGCCACAGAAGCTGAACTTGTGTCTTTGCTGCTTTGGGGGAATTAGAGGAATGCTGGAAGGAACTTCTGGAAGGAACTGAAACTCCCTGGCAGCAGCTGCTTGGCAAAGCAAACAACTGAAACAGGTCTGGCAAAGAGTTCTGTAGCCACTGCTGTTTTAAAGGCTTCCTTCCTTCCCAGCAGTCTGCTATGCCGTGAAACTGCTGTCTAAACCTAGAGCTGGCTGGGAGAAGGAGCCCAGTCATGACCTGGGATTGAGAAGATCATATATCCAAGAGGTAATGAACCAAATGCATTCCTTCTGCTGTGGTTAGAAGGGACAGCTCCATCCCAGCTGCATTTCATTCCTTTATTCCTTGCAGGTCTGGAATTTGCTGAGAGATTCAACTAAGCATTGTGAACATCGGCTTTAAACAATCTTCAGGAAAGAAATCATTTAGAATTTGCACTATTCCATTACATTCTTCCTCATAATTTGCCTGAGTCCCTAATGTCTGCAGTCATGACTCAAAAGTCCCACTATGGCATGCAATGAAGAAATAACCCCTGCCTGAAAGAATTTACCATCTTAATATTTTCTTACTGAAATCAGTAGCAAAAGCTGATAGAAGAGCTTCCTTGCTACATGGAAGCAAACAGGATAATAACACAGAGCATGACAAAAGGACAGATCATTTCCATTAATGGGACATCAGGGAAGTCTTTCTGTGTCTTGCCATTGTTTCAACTCACTGGGACAATACCTAAGTTCTCCATACATTTTTGTAAGGTATATCCACACCATCTTTCACCTCCTTCTCAAGACTTTCTTCGTTGTCAGTGAACTTCTGAGATTAATATTTTTACATTTCATCCTTCCTGCAATTTTTCAGTTTCTGTTGTTCTTTCATGCACAAAGACCAAACAACATGAGATTCAGGACACTAACTTGAGATGATAAGGGAAAAAACATGCAGACAAAAATCATCAAGCTAAAGGCCAGCAGCATAAACAGCACAGGAGAGCTATTTCCTCCAGAACATAGCTGTTCTGGCTCCATCTCACAGAATGGAATCCAAATTACAGGTAGGACAGTGTGTTTGAAGTCTTGATCTCTGCCACACATCCACCTCTGCTTTACAGCAGGGGTTAACAGCTATGACATAAGTGCAATGGCACATTAAGAGGAAGCCAATGTCAGTATTTGGCTCCCAAACCAGATGCTGTTGATTTGCTGCATAGCATTTAAATTTCTTGGATTTCCACTAGCAAATACACAGTCAATTTGGAAAAGAAAAACAGAAATGAGGGATTTCTTTAATCTATGTCTTACAGGTCACTAAGTAAGGCTAGGAAATACTAGGAGAGATCCTGAAATACAGGAAGCTCATCCACAAAATAGATAAAGCAGAACTGTTCCTATCTGAAATACCTGTAGCATAACACTTGTGCAGAGAGAAGATACATACATACACAGATATGCACACACAAGAAAAATATTAAAACTCTTAGTTTTTAAAAATTTAGTGATAATTTAAAAAAGTTTTTTTCCTATCTGCACAGTTTATTCCTCTCCAATGGGCATAAACCCTTTGTGTTAGGGTACAATAGCTGCCCTGACACAAGTGGTCTTGCTAAGGCTGCAGAAGTGGGCTTTTTTAACTTGGCTAGCTTTGGGGAAAAAGTACTCTATCTCTAGTCATTCTCTGGCAAAGTGCAGTATATCTAATTTTGTTAAATTCCAAAACATACTGTACACCAAAGTACTTGTAGGTGTAAAGGAGAATGTCAGGGATGAGTCAAAGATTAATACCTAAATTATAAAATGTGAAGTGGGAATTACAGTCTTAAATATCATGTTAAGAACTAGGAAGTATTTACCTAGTCTAAAGCACCACTTGCATTGTAATAGGCAAAATGCTACTTCTTTTAGTTACAGGGGATTCTTTAATAGTCCCAGGCTTGAGCAGGAAGATGTATCGGGTGGAGTGGCAAATTGATGAGACCTTTACAAACTTCAGCAGAACTCTTATTCATTGCAGCACTCACTTCAGTCATACCTACTTCCTACTTGTTCTGCAGAACAACGATGAGCTTAGGATGGTACTTAAAAAAATGGATGCTTGACTGGTTTATTTCCTTCAAACATACCACTTCTTCCTCTATTGCACTGCAAGATTGTCGGATAAAGTTTTCCACTTTCACCAACCTGCCCCTTCAGTTACCTCATTGTTATGTTTTTCATCCATCATTACAAAACTTTCTTTTGCTAAAACAAACAAACAAACAAACAAACAAACAAGCAAACAAACATTTCTACCTTAGCACTAATCTTAACAAGCAAAAAAAAAAAACCCTCAATGTGATGCTGTCAATGCTTCCTTCTTTCTCTTACATTTCTCCTTTACCTCTTACGTTCAATTGTCAGCTCTGTGTCAGGATCATTTCTTTCTTCTGTTCATGGAGTCCTAAAATCGTACATGGAGCTTTTAGACGCTTGGTTAAAACCCCTCAATGTCATGAAAGATCATGAAAGATTAGAGTTTTAATCAGCTTGTTATTTTCTTGTCACTAAGCACAACACATGGTAAAGGCCCAAGGATATATTTTTTAAACATAGTTGAAGAGACAGTAATGATGTCTCCTTTGATTCATAGGCTAGCATGTGAAAATGGTTCTAACAACACTCAAAACCAAGCTTCATCTGATTCTTGGAACTTTACCAACTAACTTCTGTTTTAGTAATCAGTGCCCAGTGAGTCCAGTGCTGCTTAAACCACGTTTCAGCAACTGATACTTTGCACTGCTCATTAGCTGGTGACAAATAGGATACAAAAATAAAACTTTGGGAAGCAGACTTAAATAGACTTGTCAATTGGCTACAGAGAACCCTGCTAAAAAGTGACTTTATTTTTATTAAAATAAAAATAGGTTCATCAGGGAAATAGTTCCAGAGACCAGATTTCTGAAGCCCTGCTTTTTAATCAGTTAAAAATACTGAATAGCCACACACATATTTTTAGTAGAATCTACTAAATATCACTCTCTGACATCAGCCAGCTCAGACTCACTGTACTCCAAAGTAACCATTTCATGTTTTAGCATCTTCAACAAGTCTCAAGATGACTTTAGCCTTCTTATCAGAACATAAATACTAAAGAAGGTAACCAGAAACAACAGGGATGAGAAATCTACAGGTAAGTTACTGTCCTTGTGATTCCCCTAAATCCTTGATAAAGTCAGACTATGTTTATGGCCAAAGGCTCAAGGTCTCCTTCATGCAGCTTTTCCTCTGTAGTTTGTTGTGGTTTCCTTCTAGCTGTTTCTTGTATTACAGAGTCTTGGGTGCTTATTTTGCCATCTCTTAATGCAACTTGCTTCATGTGATATCTGGTTGGGTCAGATAAATAGCCCTCTAGATACAACTCTATTTACCAAGTCTCTGCTATAAAGACTGGCATAAAAAGAAAATGTAGAAAATTTCTTTCTATTAAAAAAAGTGACTAATGAAACTGAATTGATACTCAGAACATGTAAATGAAACTCAGAAAGTAAAGCTAACTGAATGCCTGTAACGATGCAGGCTTCTGCACTTTGAATATACTAAAATACAGAATATTTACAAGAGCTCTGGCAGAGGAAGGTGTTGCAACTCTATAAACTTCAATACCTAAAAACTTATATCATCAGTCAGAATGTTCTGATATGATTTTTCTGAACAACCTAGCACATCTATCCATCACTGTACTTGGTGTTGAGTATGATAATCAGTCCTATAAAACCTGGTAGAAAAAGCAACTGTATTATAGAACAGAATCACTGTGGTTGAGTAATCTAATGGCAGAAGCAGAGATGGTCACTAAATTTTAAGCCTATGCCATAGTTAATGCTAAGCATCTCACAAACAAACCAGTTCACAGTATAATATTCTCAGAAATTAATGAGTTAGCACCAATATAATTACAAGAGCTCAATTTTTTTTTTTTTTTTTTTTAACTGTGCCAGCTACAAGCTCATAAATGCTCTCAAAGCCTCTCAGCATCTTATTGAGGGGGCAATCCACAGCAGCAACTAATGGAAATCAAGGCATTCAAGGTTTATTCAGGTATTACAATAAATGGTGGCAACCAACATGAGCAATCATGTTAAAGGAAAATTTTTCAAAATCTCTATGGCCAATTTCAGTCATAATGTGTTCAGATACAGGAAGAGGCTTGAAACCCCAAGTAGTTGGGAAAAAGAACATGGACTGGAATCTAATGTTAGTAGTGACGTGTCTACAGCAGTGTCAAGGGAATCTTGCATCTCTGAAGGAGGTCAAAGTCACTAAGATAAAAATTTCAGCCTGTGAGAAATTTTTGCACAAAGAGTGATAGAAATTACTCTTGGTGAAATTTTCTGAAATAGGAAGGCATGATGAGAAACAATTAGGTTGATGAATTTTAGGTTAAGTGTGGCTTCTAGTAAGATTTGAGGACAACAATATATACCTGTATTATAAAAAAATGCCCATAATAAGGAACTAGAGAGAGAACCTTTAACACTCTCTGTCTGCAAGTAGGAAATGCAAGAGATCTCCATGTAGAGAGCTGCAAGTGAAACCACAGGCTATTTCAGGTGTAAGCTCTCACAAATATCTAATTATTAGCCAAACACATAGTAAAATAGGGGCAGACACACTAGTGAAGTAACAATTCACTCTTCTGTACTTTCTTCTGTAGCTATGACATCTAGGGAGTGTTTTAGTTCATCTACAGCAAGCATATTTGTAAATGGGTCCTATCATTTTTAGTAAAAGGGGGAAAAAAAGCAGTCTGAGATTTTATACCTGAGAATTTTGTGTGACTGTGTATGCCTCCTTCCTTCTCACCCCAAAATATCAAACTGGGGCCAAAACATCAAAATGGCAAATTGGGACAAAAATTTAGAATGTCACGTGGAAACCCATTTTATCATTAAAAGAATATACCTTACAGCCGGTAGCAAAAGGTTTCCTCTGCTGGCAACTCTCAATATATGTTTGGACTAGTTAAATTAATCTTCAGGACAGGACTTCTGGACCTGACAACTGAATATCTAATTTCCCCTGACTCTTCTTTTTGCCCTTCTACTTCCTTTTTACCATGCTCTAATCAAGTCTTCTGCTTCCTGTCAGAAATAAAAGAGTTCCGGATGAGCAAGGATCTACTTAAAATAATTTACCATGTTAAAAAAAAAGAAGAAAGTGCTACTAAACTGTTTATGGGAATGGAAAAATTGATTTTCTGTTCAAAAATCAAAACCAAGAGCAAGTATTGAAAGAGGAGAAACAAAATTTCCAGTATTGCATACTGAGATGAAACAAAGAAGTTCAGAGAATGTGAGATATGACCAACCTTAAAAAAAACAGCAATGAGAAATAAAAATAAAAGTGGATAGATTTCATCTTAGTCACAATAGAAACCTGAAAAAAAAAATCATAGTCTAAGTGCATCTCAGATTTTCTGTTTTGTTATAGAAACTGAGCTATTGCTGGAATAGCACACTTTACTTGCTTCAGAATAACAGAGGAGGAACAGAATTAAATTCATTGCACTTCCCTGTTTCTGAGTTTGGGGTACATGCTGCATAATTCCATTTTGACCTGAAAAATATATTAATATCCGGAAACACATAAATGCCTTCTTTGCTTCTATCATCAGCAAAGTAGGTTATCAATAGTTTTTAGATAACAAGTATTTTTACTGCATGAAGTATGCTAAGACTTTATTTAAAACATGTTCTCTTTTCCATTCTATTATCCTGGCCTATGACAACTCTACTAAACATTCCTGTTTCATAGGCTTCATCCTGATAACACCAACATGTAAGGGAGATTTAGATAGCCAAATAGATTAATTTACAATTATTATTAAAATTGTCTATACCAATTGAAGTTTTTGGTAATTATTTCAATATTTGCTACATTATTGTTATGGTAACAACTAAGAACACATTCAATCACTGCACTGTTTGACAAATACAGCATTTTAAATTGAATGTTGCTTTTCTTTAACAAGATGTCATAAAATATGCATACATTGTTTGTATTAACAGTATTACTGTAGCATTACTGTAATCTCTCCTGGTTCTCCCTTTCTTATTCCAAATTCTTGCTTGATATTACTGAGAAGCATCAATACTTTTGCAAAGGCTGATTAGCATGCAGTGACTTGATAGACATGTTGGAAGGCAGAACTAACAAATTTCCAGCATACTACTAGATTATGCATTTCTCTCTGTGCATGCAAAAAGACATCGTTCAAGTACCTCTGACACTTCTGTTGATACTTCTGTCAACATCTGTTCACAGAAGTGGCTATTGGCATGCACTTATCTGAGAATCACTATGCAAATATATGCAACTGCAGTGAAAGAAGTCCCTAGAAGATTTGAACAAACCCATTTTATCAGAATAAAAATTCTGAGGTGACTGACAGGTCCATTGTCACAGCCCTTACGGAAGCTGGCTGCCTACTTTTTCCACTGTTAAAGCAGAATATTATTTGAGTACAAGAAGCATTACTGTGAACATAGCAATTCCCAATCCTGGTAACATTTTGCTTGATCTTGTTTCACTGTAGGGCAGTGGTGTATGTCCTCAAGGGAATCAGGCTTGAACAGAGAAAGTGACGTGAAGTTAAAGTGATAATGCCATTCACCAGGAAGGACAGGCCCACTGTTGTTAGACAGTGTTTTGGATGCCGAAGAAGAATCCTAAAATGACATCCTTAATTAAAATCAACTCTCCATTTATACTCATGGAGGTATGCAAAAGACAAAATGGTGTGATCTAACTGATGCTTTCGTGGCTATTTGTTAATGGTGCTGGTTCAGATGTTTGTGATGAATGCCCGACCAGGATAGCTGATGAAACACAGTACTCTCAAGTGTCTGATCAGCCTGAGCTAGACTGCTTACAACAAGAGGCATTGCCAAAAGTGTTGGATGCAGCAATGACCTTCCCAGTTATTACCCCCTTCCTGGAACTGTTCCCAGAGCCACTCATCAGTACATGAGTTTGAGGCTGGAATGAAGGCTTTATTTTCTGTTCTATGCCTGTCACTTGACATTGGAGGCTAAAGAACAGGAGTTCTATATTCTACGGTTGTCTATCTCCAAGATTTTGGTAGTTCATACAGGTACACAGGCAAAAGGTTGACATACACATGGTTTTAAGACAAAGTAAAGAGGGAAATCGTACTGTTTACTTTGAGAGCAGGAGGGACACATACTGAGTCCAGCAGCACAGAGAATTCTATGTCCTAAAATGCTATATGACGATTGCAGACCAGAGAGTGAGCAATTCCTTAATCTCCACCTCTGCTCTATCTTAAAAAATGTTAAGGGCCATTACTGTGGATCCTAGTTTTTAATTTTCAACATTAAAACAACTTGTTTAGAGATCCTGCTTGATAATGAGTCAGCTGCTTCTGCATAACATATTGTACATACAAGCATAAGTAATCTTGCCTTCCTATCACACACTGTCAAACAACAGGGGGCTAAAGCAGTAGCTTAAGACACAGGCTTAAGCAAAGGCAGCCCCCCACTTTAAAAAGCAGATTAAGCATGTGACAGATGCTTTGCGATAATTTATGAATAGTGTACGTTGACCTGATTTTTGTGATGCTGATTGTATGATTATGTTGGCTTGATTTAATTAGAAGGCACAGACAAAGCCTGAAATACTTGATACACAAGCTACCCAGTGACAAATACCCTCAGGTCCGTCTGCAATAAAACCTGAATTCTCAGCTGTGGAGAGCCCATTTCTGGGCTCCAGGCAAGCTGCTGGAACATCTTTGGTCAGTTTGAATGCTGAGATTAAAACAACTCCTGTGACTATACGAAGGGTCCATAAGCAATATGTTGTGAAGTCAAGTGGGTTGTCACAGGGGGTCAGCTGTTGAAGGGAACATATATCACCCTGCTCCCTTGACACCTTGGAGGAAAAAAAAAAAAAAAAAGCAAGGCAAAACACCAAAACAAAAGTCAATTTTCTCTACTTGTTTTCCTCTCTACTGCTGATATTGTTTTAGGACATCTGCATGCTCAGGATAAATCTGTAGGTGCTTGCAGTCTGAGGGACTCATGAGGTATCACAGCCTTTGGCTCAGAGGGTATGGAAATACAAATATTCTGCAGCAGGTAAAAACACAAACCCTTGCATGAAGGGACTGAGCTCAGAGGCACCAGATGTAGCTAGCTCTAGTTGTTATAAATAGCAGCTTAAAGTTTCATGATTAAAATAATCTGCCCCTCACATATGGAAACTTTGAATGCATTCATAAATGTGATATAATCAACAGGAGTTCAGTTCCTCACTGTTGATCTGATATTGTAGAAGATTTGCCTATGGGGCAAGACCACCTGGGGAATCATTCACAGGGGCAGTAAGGAGACACTCATGATTCCACAGTTTCTAGCCATTAGGGAGATGACATTTTTCTATAGTATATCAGAATATTTTACCTCTTTGTGACCCAAGCAGGGACCCCTTATGATACGATGAGGTTTGACATCCCTCATAGCTGAGCTTCTGTGTGAAAAAGCCTGTGCTTGGGCAGGGGAGTGAACACAGGCAAAGAAGAAAACAGGATACATGGCCAGGTAAGTTCCTATTCAGTTTGCAACTGTGAGACACACTTTGATATGCAAATCCCAAAGTACCCTGGCTCCTGTAACACAAAGGAGTGGAGTATATCATGTGGCAAAGTTGTTGGCCAGTTCAGTGAGGTCAGTAGTTCCTCTGAGAACTTTTGATGTTCTGCCATTTCTTCTTCTAACTTAACTCATCAAAAGACCCTTTTGCCAGCATAGTGATGCTCAATCTCCCCACAGTCAGTGAACATGTGCCCCTTGTACATATCAGAAATTTGACCTTCAGCCTTATCCAGACTTCTGTGTTCATCACCACATTAGTACATGACAAATAGCTCCATTCAAGCATTCCCTTGCTCCAATATTACACACTGATGCCTTACTGCTGACACTGACACACTGCCTCTCTTGCTACCCTGCTCACTCACAGTTATCCATTTGCTGGAATAACCTTTCTAAGCCAGCATGTACCCTGACATTTGAAGGATTGTGCAGGGCAGTAGGATACAGAGGTAAAGTGCTAATAATGTTTCCTGCAACATCCAGATCATAGCTGGACAAAATTTTTCTTTGAAATGAGAAAGATTCTATATCAAGTTACAGAAATATTTTTTTGGAATTTGGGTCAATTTTACCAAAATGTTTATTCTTAAAAATAGCTGTCATTTGGCTCAGAGTGTATGATATACATGCAAAAAAGGTAAAACCACTGTATTTTGATAGTGAGGTTATTTTGCTTTTCAAGCAAAAGAAATAAAACAATTTATCCATTTAAAATGACTATCAAAATGTATTTAAAAATTATTCAGAAAACTCAAATTGAAAATATCCCCTTGTTTCAGACCAATCAAGACAACTCTCAACCACAAGTGGTTCTTTTTAGTTCTTAATTCTATGATTTTCTGTTTAAATATTCATCATCTCATATCAAAATCACTTCTTCCTCTTCCTGTGTCTGTCAGAAAACCTCCTTCACATTCAGCTGCAATCCTGGACCCAATTTAAAAGATTATTTAATCGTCCCTTTAATTCTAAGGCTAAGTTAAATACCTTCTCAGATACTCTACTGAATAACTATGAATGCCAGGTATGCTGAACTGCTAAACCTCTCCAACCCTTTCTTCTCTCCAGATTTTCTATGTAGGACTTTTCTTCACTGCTCAGTGGGAAAATGAGTGAATGACAGTGTGTTAGAAATTGAGAAGAAGCTTCATACATTCAAAGATGCTGCTCCTGACCTCTTGTTCAGCAGAGAGAGAAAATAAAGCAACATCTACAAAACTTCTGTGCTTGGAAGCAACATAAGTTCTCTTGGACACCTGGAAGGTTCTTTCCCTCCCATTCTTCCTAAACAGGTATTATTTTTGATCTAAAGACACAGAAACAAGGACTGCATAAAACACAATAGAACAAACACTTAAAAATGGAGTATCATCCTTACAGAAAGCATCTGATCAATTAAATTACCACTATTTCCCCTTCCCCCTCTAGCCTTACTGTAAATTAGCCTTATGCAAATAGAATAAACAATCAAATTCACACTGAAGTCCAGGGCTTCATTCTTCTCTAGTTCAAACATGTTTCAGAACAGACTAGGCTCCATTTGTATACACATATATTAAAGAAAGAACGCATTTCAATTAAAAAAAAAACCTCCATGTTTCAAGCTGCTTATATCTTAAACATACACATACATTTCACACATCGGGGGAACAAGCACACACAACCAACCCCAAGCAGTTAACTCCTAGCACCCTTCCTTTGTTCAGCTCCCACAAATTTCTGCTGCTGGTGGGTGTAAGTCTTTTGAACTTCTTGAAAGAAAGAGAAAACTGTGGCTCAGTGTGTTTAACCGTGTGCTTTCCAGTTCTGCAGGCAGAACTTGAAAAGGAGCAATATGAATGTGTGGTGAGCAGCTCACAACATTCCCTGGGGCTTTTCTGTTTTTTCTGCAACTGTTCATCAACTTCAGTAGGACACACAATGGGACCCCAAGTATCTGTGTGTCTCAGACATCACTCAGTTAACTTTACTCAGCAACAACAGGAAGAGAAATACTTTGAGCTTTGCTCTGTGGGTTGAAAGTTGAAATGAGCTGGTTCAACCAGAATGCTGGAGAGTGTGCCCACTATACTGCATGAGGAAAATGCCTCTCTATTAGAGGTTCTGGTTGTATTCCTCATAACTACCCTAGCTTTTAAACACCATAAAATATACCTGTTTTGTTAGCTTGGAAGGGCATGCCTTCTATAGCTAATGCCTTGTAACAATATTGACAGATGCAGTCATAACAACTATTGCAAGGCCAGAGAAAGAAAGGAAACTACTGCTGACCTGACTACAGCACAGAAGTTTACAAATATGTTATGTAGTTAGAAGGAAAAAAATAGTTTGAAGAAAAGATGAAATTTAAGAAATAGAGTAAGAAAATCTAAGGAGGCCACTGCCAAGAATCTGTAAACAGGGAAGGCTTTTTAGAAGAGAATACCAAAACAGACAAGTACCTAGAAAAGTAGAAGGGAGCTTTATTTCATGTTTGCTACAGTTTATAGACTCACACCCAGATATAGCAATAAAATAAATGCCTACTTCATTAAATCAGATTCATAGTGCACCCAAGAAATTCTACCCCTGCTTGGTCAGAAAGGAACACATAAAATCTCTGTCACACATTTGCCTAACTCAACATCAAGCTGCCAAACTGACGAGCAAACCCAAGCAAAATCTTCAAAAATCCTGTTTTTGTAACAAGCTAGATGAGGACGATCCACTCTGACCAGGTGGAAACCATTGTCCCTTTCCTTTGGAAATCAGCACCTCGGCAGCCTCCTTTAAGCTGGGGTTGTGCTGCTTCATGAGAGGTGAGAGTCTGTGAAAGGTCAGAGATTGGCGAGAGGTCAAATAAGAGAGAAAGAAAAAACAACATATACAATAAGCATCTTCCCATTATATCCTAAGGCTGCACATTAGGTTTTCTCAAGTTGGGAAGAGAAGGGAGGTTGGGCCCTGCACTGCTCTCTGGGGAAAGGCTGCTCTGCCAGCCTGCCTCTGACTCACTGTTGTGACATCTGGTATTAAAGCTTAGGTAGTTTGAAGATCAGTAGAAAAGAGCATTTAAAAACCTGTTATTTCGCCTGTTCATTTGATTTTTAAATAACTGTGTTAACTCTTATTTACCACATCAGGCCTCTCAATATACTGAGCATTGTTCCAAGGTATTGTAACCTTCCCTCTTAAAGTGGATTTAAGCCATTATGGTCTATCACATAAATCCTTCTTAGTTTGTGGATTATTGACCTGATAGGCCCAAACAGCTCCATCTGTCCTTTTAAATGGGAATGAATGCTGTGAGTGTTTATTGCATTCAATCCTATTATTTGCAAAAGGCTTGCTTTCTCTGTCTCTGTGTATGTGTGTGTGTTTGTGCTTAGTATTCAGGGACAATTTATTGTCAAATTGTTGTCTACTCTCTTTTAAATATAGGGCTTTCCAGCGCAAACTGCCCCCATATAGTAGCATAAGTGAATGTACTGCTACTTGACTTGGGGAAATTAAGCTGTTGACTTAGAGCCAGCCTTTGAGAGTGATGTAAAAGTTGATAGACTGGAAGAACATTTGAAAGTGAAAAGGAACTCCCTTTTGAAATGTTGATGTGAATCAAGTCTGAGTTAATGAAGCTTTTATAGTCATAAAGTTACTTTCAGATATCTGCTCTAAGAGGTTCTTTTGAAAGAGCTAAAATGATGCTCTAACGGACATTTGTTGAAGTGAAAACAGGAGTAAAATAGATTATTACCTGTTGATATGTGTCAGAGTGAGAGTATGCAGAGAAAAACAGGCATTTTTCATTGGTCAGTATTTGTGGGTCAAATAATTTACAAAGACTGAGTTAATAATTTTAATGTGTTGAGTCAAATAATTTCTGATGGAAATTTTAAAGTGCTATGAAAAGATTCCCTGTGCAAGGAAGCCTGTTCTTTTCTGTCCCAAGGGTACTCTACACACAGAGTTATTCCTGTTAGGCAATATACTGAAAAGCCTGGAGACCAAATATGAAGACAAAAATCTGCAAAATGTGGTTGCCACCTTAGCCTGATGGATTTCATTGGTGCACTTCTGTCCTCTTCCTATGGGTGGGACATTCCACCTGGTACCAGGAGGCCAGGCCATGTAGAACATGTGGATGTGGCTTCCCAGTATGCAGAATGCTTTGCCTCTGATGTGGCTGGATTCCCTTTGCGACAAAGGCTCGTGGAAAAGAGACATTCTAGCAAGTCTAGTCTGAATAATATTTTAAAATCTTACAGAAACTAAAAAAACACTTTGCAGATGGTCTGTAATAGCTTTTGTATACAAAAATAAGACATGTCTTAGGTCTGACACTTGGTACAGAGTGATTTGTAACTGGCTTATACTCTTTTATAACGTATGTATGCAAGGGACACACTGGTGTTTCTTTGGGGATGGGGAAACTCAAGGAAAGTGGGAGGATATTTTTGGCAAGCTATTTTTGCAGAAGAAATGCTAGGTGCCAGCACCTTCTCAAATCCAGAACTATGGCCAAAATTTGAGTGAAGCTGTGAAACACCTTTGGTCATACTGTTTTATGTAAGATGCTGTTATTCTAAGTATGCTTGTATAATACTCAGACCTCAGTCCATTTACTGCCTTTTTTTTTTTTTTTTTTTTCCTTTCTTCTTATTTAAGTGATTTATTAGGGTTTTTTTTAAGGGATCTGGACCCTCTGACCCATCCATTCTTGGACCATTGACTCACTGTAGGGCTTACCCATGACTAAATCTTGTTCTAAGCAGAGAGCTTGCATAAAACACTTCTTCCTTGAAGTGGAAATAATTGTATCCTAGGTGCTTACACATGTTTTGGCAGGGAGAAAAGTGGTGGCCTCTGGAGACAGTTCACCAAGCAGTTTTTGGGAGAGGGCATCAGCTTCCCTGGCTTAAGCAACTGGAAATTCTGCGGTAATACAAATTCAAGGCAAAAGTTTGAAGTGTTTAGGAAACTTTCACTTCCCTTTTAGCATCAAACAGAACATTCGTTTTTGGGGATAAGCACATTTAATCCTGCCATGCTGGATACTTAGCCTAATGGAAAAAAAGAGTGATCCAGATGTTCAGCTGCACCTTGGGCAACTGTTTTAGCAACAGTTATGAAATGCTGATATGCCTGAAGATATGGAAGACAGTGATAAAGAACATTTCTGCAGCATTAAAGATTAAGGCTTTGCTCTCTGAAATGTAAGCAGAACATTACCTAGCATTCTGCATATATCATATCCATAAGATTTACAATGATGTCTAGAATTCCAAGTGAATATGGTTTCCTTATTGTATAGTATTAACTATTGTTCCAAATTAACTAACTATTAATATAATATAACGTATTAACTGTTAACTAACTAGCATTAACTTACTAGCATTACCCTACAGAAATGGAAACTGAGCATCTGATAGAGGAGCATCTAAGAAATAAATTTGTGTATATATGTTTTGTCATATATATAATATATACATATAAACACACTAAAACTATGTAGCAAATATTACCCACAGTCACCCTAGGTACCAATAGATATATTTAACACTGAGACATTTCTAGGAAAAATCAGTAAATTTATGTTTCTCCCAACTTAGGCTCATTAAAATACTGAGATGAAATTACCGAACCCCTTTTTTTTGGAGTGGTTTCTCTGAACCAAACACAGGGTTTCCATCGGGGAAAGGGAACTGAGCTTGCTACAGAAAGCTTAACTCCATCACCCCGAATGAATGTGGGGCCAGAAGGGAACTTTCTCAGTGCTCACTGTTTCTGTTTTAACATTTCAGCCACTGGGAGGAGGGAGAAGGCTTTAGTGTATTACTGGAAGCTATTCATTTTATGAACTGTACCAATTTTCTTGGCGACTAAATAGGTTTCTGAGTTTATATTCACAGTAATCAGGTTTATCTAGTTAGGTTATAAAACTGAACTTATTAATCAGGCACAAGGGAGGATGGGTTTTGAACAAGGTTTTTTATAGCTATTTTAGTTGCTAGAGCACTGTTTTGACTTTAATACAGTCCTAAAAGCTGATCCAAAGAATTGTGAAGGCTGAAGGGACAAAATCATTGCTGTAGTATTTTATTAAAGCAGTTCACATTATACTGAGGCTTGTAAACTGACCTGTTTCTGTGAAAGCCACTCTTCTGCATCTTGTTTTGATGGGCTAATAAAAAAGAAGGGACATTCTGTAGACACTTGCAAGCTTTGGGACCAGGAGACTGAAATGTAAGGGGTAAGACAGTACACATTCTTTGATAGGAAACTGGTCCATACGTGGGTTCATGCATTCTTCTTATGATAAAGGGTATGCAACAAAACAAATTGTTATCCATAGGTCTTTCAGCTTGAAACAGAGCAATGAAAACTCAGCTGGTGGTTATAATCTCAAAGCCCACCACTAGCTGGGAACATAATATAGTACAGGTCACATTACTGTCTAGAGTTCTTTTAAGCTATACTGTATTTACTGATGTCATTTAAAGGGGAAAGAATGATGAATGCTCAGTTAATTGTAAAATCAAAACCACAGAGGAAACATCTGACTATTTTAATATGCATATATGAATGATATTCATGGCTGCATAATTAATTTTATCATGAAATAACCAGTTTTGCAATAAACCAGTTCTCCAGAATGGGCCAATTCTACTAAGACTTCATTAAAAATTTCATCCTGAGCCAGGTGGGAAGACTGAGGCCAGTCAAATCCATTGAAAGCTGTGGAATGTGATCATGACATTTGAATATTGAAGCATTTCAAAGTGAAAGTGACTGTGAATAAGCACTGGGATATTTGGGTAATGCTAAGCCAAGCTGGTAGGGGATTTCATATACTGGAATGAATTCTGCAGCACCTAGCTCCAGAAACCTTGAGCTCAGTGAATCCTGATGGGCTGCTGGCCAGGCAGGTTTGGCAGCCTGGGATGTGCACAGTTTCTCAGGTGAGGGCTCTCTCTCCTCTTTTCTGTTGAATTTGGCTTCCATCACAGAGTAAGGCAACTTCTAGGGTAGCTGAAGCATGCAGCCCACCTCTGGTCCTCCATGCACCACTGGAGAGGTGCAAAACCTGTGCAGGGTCACAGTTGACCCCTAATCACAGACACAAGGCCATGCTCTGTCTGGATCTCTACTTGTAGCCTGCAGGAAAAATGTGATGGAGAACGAAGCATGCAGAGGAGTTTTAGCAGGAGGACTTCAACTGTCTTTGTACTTAGTTACAGGGAGTTGTCCTGGAACATAGTGATGAGTCTGTGGAACCCAAAACTGGCCCTTTTTATCAAAATAACTTTGTTATTTTATTTTTTAAATCTTTTTAAACCAGTAGAGTCTCTACAAGAAAACTGAGCATGACTGAGTAGAGCTTTCTTTTCAAGTAGTGAAAGTCAACACAATGTTCTGAAATCACAGTGAATATCACATTCCTGACAGCTTGATGGCATCTCCACATGCTGAGATGAAATGATGCAGAGGAGCATAGATTATCTGATAAATATCTGCACTGATCCCAAATGGTCCCAAAGGAGAAAGGTGTTCTGTCTTATGAGGATTTTACTGTGTTGCTCTCTACTCCCTCAAGAGATGTGTCTGCCTATGAGCACTGTCCAAATAAAAAGCACCATTTACAGAAAAGAACCTTCTTTTAGCTCTGCATCACCTGCAAATCCTGAGAATGATCTTGTTCACCTCTTAGACACCAGAAAAACCTTTGTGGTGGAACTATCATAAAGCTGTATGTTCATATAGCACCTCTAGGACAGATTTTCAGGAGAGGCCAGTGTGTAGTTCCCTCATAAAAATAATGACTGAATAATCATTGGCAGTATACATGCAAATTGGCTTTCCAAAGCATGGAGCCACAGGATAAAGTTTATCAATCAAGGGCACCAAAGCAATTGTGAGCAGTCCCCAGAGAATTAATCCTTCAAGAAAGCATGAAATCAATCTGGCAGCCTCTGAAATATGCAGTCCAGTTGCTTATGTCCATACAAATATTCACCCTCTCACCAAGAAGGAACTAAGCAATGCAGATTAAAAGGACTGTTTCAGGACTGAAACAGTCATTCTGCAGCAAGAAGCCAAATAAAGACTGATAATTATTTTATCTGTGCTGAACAATATTGTAAGCAAATTGCACATAATTATGACAAAATACCAACAACAACATGACAGTCTCCTCTTGTATGCTGGGGCATTTGGCACACAGCACTGCCGAGTCAAATGTTTGTTCCCTTTCTGATGACTGGTGTTTGTATTTTTCTCTGTTGCTTTGATTTACACTCTTGCTTCAATAAAGACTTTTTATACTGTTGTTGTGTTGTTGGTGTTCACTGGTTTATGCCAGAGGATTGAACTTCAGTAGGCAGAGTCTCATCTTCATTCCTCACTGCAGGGATTGTTCTCTGTCAGAAGCTCTTCCCATTCCTTGGAAAGAGGAGACAAATGAGCCCAACCAGTGGTATACCTGAGGGAATGGAGTATACACCCTGGCATGAAGGACAGGTGGGGATCCCTCCTCATGGGAGCAGAAGATCCGTTTGCTGGGTGGATCTGCTAGCAAACCGGTGCTATTGGACTTAGCTTTTAACACTCATGGTCTGGACTTGCTGGGGATTTTTGCACCACTGCTAAACCATGTGGCCTTTTGGGGGCCTGTCCGTGTTTTGATCTTGCCAACAAGACCCTTTCTGTTGCCTTTGGCTGCAGATGGCAAAAGCTCCATGTAAGGAAGTCCTGGACAGTGAGATGATCTCATCTTGTTTGACTAGTCTAAACCAAATGCAGATGAACTCCAGAGGCTTTTGAAGCGTATAAAATTTAGGCTAAACAAAGGACTTTGGATTTTAAGTTGCTTGCTTTGCAAAATTGTCTGCAGTAAGACAAAGCTAAAAAAATGGGCAACACAACTGCAGATGAAATCTAAAACTGACAAATGCAGTGTAGTTCACGAAGAAAGTCACAAGAATGACTAAACAGTGCTAACAGTGTTAAAGCAGCATATTCACAATTTTCCTTGCAGGTGTAGCTCCTGCCCACAGAAAAAAAAAAAAAAAACTTTTAAAATATGCGGTATATACTTAGCAACTGATCCTTGAGAAGCAAGCCAGCCCTTAATATCTTCCACATGTGTGGAAATAGAGGTCCTTCAATTGAGGAAGCCATCAGAAAGCAGGGGATTAATTAAGTACAAATTCTGTACTGGGCTTCTCCTTTTACTGATCAGAAATTTTGTTCAGATGTGAGACCTAGTTGTGGAATTGGTCTTGGAACCCTAGGCTTTTGTGTCAGCCCATCTTGAGGAGCAGAACAAAAAATCACAGCACACACGTGCCTTAGCTCTGCAGAAGTGTTGGTATGAGCAGATGTTCGGCAGCCTTCAAGTGCAGTGGAGTGCACTTAAGGCCTTAAACTTTCTGAGAGTTGAAGGATGAAAAGGGGAGGCAGGTAGTGGACAGGGAGCACATCCCTATTGCCTCCCCAATGGGGAGTGCATTCTGTACACTGTGATGGCAGTGTGGGCATACAGATCCCTTACGCACCACACCTCTGCTTCTGAGGCCAAGCCACTGGAGATCTGCGTGGAAATAAAGGGGAGATTCTAAAACAATGCGATGCCATGGAGTATTTTTCAGAGGCGAGGACAAAGGCTCTGTTTCTCCGACAAGGCAATGAGCCCTCTAGAGGCAGCTGCAACCAGAGCAGCCCCTACCATGATGGTGAGCCATGGAGGAAGAGCCCAGCCTGGAGTCCCATGCCTTTGCACCTTCTCCAAGCTCCGCTCCCTCTCCCACAGCCCTCCTCTCTATCCCAGTCTGCTGGCACCCACCCCTGTCCCCTGGTAGATACTCCTACTTTAGCCAGTAGGCTGGAGAAGTCCTGGGGAAAGGAGCTGCAGCTGGGCACACAGCAGCATTTAAGCCACTTAAAAAAGTTTCCAAACAAGTTTGTCTGCTAGTACATGATGTATAGACCATTGACCAGTCCTCATCCTACATGGCATTTCTTGAAAGATATGACAGGAATTGAGGAAAACAGCTGCTCAGCTATCCAGTAATCCTTTCGGAGTCAGACTGTGTTCAGGATGAATCTAATCACAGTCCAGCCAGTCTCTGGTAAGAGTTGAGCTCAGCAAACACAGCCACCCGTCCGTGCCTACAGGAATGGCCAGGGCATTGCCTACCCCTTAGTGCTTCCCCTTGAAGAGTGAGAAGGGAGTGAGTAACATCAGAAGACTACTGGGGAACACTAGTGAGGGTACAGGGTGTCAAGCAGGCTACGGGGTAGCTTCAAACATAAAAGGTGATTAATTCCTTACTGTCAATGGTTTAATTAAAATTGCAGACACCCGCACTTTCAGTCCTGGAAAAGAAAGTGGATACTGTGGGAATGCAGTGATTTTAACCAGGCGAGTTTTCCAAGGGCTTCTGAAGGTGTGAAGCTGACTCATCTCTGGCTTGTCTCTGCTGTGGGTGAAGCAGCAGGCGGGGAGGCTCGATGTGCAGCCTCCCTGGAGCAGGGGCTGTGACTGGGGTCGTGACCATGTGCTGGTTGTATTTTATCACTCTTGCTTCATTTTCAAGGATTTGGAACTTGTCAGAAGCAGAAATTTAGTACATAAGAGAAGTTGTTCAGGCTTTGAAAAAATCCTCCAGGCACTTCTGTACACCTGTCTTTACATGACAGGATAAAACCTTTCTGCAATCCCCCTAAGGAATGTGTTATGTACCAGTTGTGGGTATTCAGCTTGGTCTGAAGAAGTGCTCTGCATCTTTTCTCTGCTTTCTCTTCAAAGCTTTGAGTGATACCTATCTATCCAGCTATCAAACTACAATTTCTTCAAAAGGAGAACCTTTCTTTTTTTATCCCTCTCTCCTCAAAAATCTTATGCTGTAAGATCAGCATTAAAGGGCTTAACACCTTAAGCCCCTCATGACAATGCCTGCGGTATTAATTGCTGGATGATCTTGCTCCAATGGTCTGCAAGACACAACAGCAAAATGGTTCTGGTGATTTCTCTTCTGAAATATCTAAGATCTAGGTATTAGCATTTCCTATGTCCTTACTTCTCTTGACTAGATCTTAATTAAAAACCTAATAAAATGCCATAATTTGATTAAGAGACAGTGATAATTTAAAGCCCACAGTTAATTTCTTTGCACCACTCTCAGGTTCATCCATCCCTCTCAGGCAGAGGAAAAAAGCAAAAAAGAAGCTCCACTGTTACACAGAATTACCCCTTATTATATAAGCCTCTCACAAGTTATTTGTGGCATAATATGAAAAATAGCACGTATAAATCTTTTATTTACACTTTAATTTACTATGCATGTTATTTTTAAAGGTGTGATAGCTGGTTTAATTCAACTAAGAATATATGTTAGCTAGCCCTTACCTGGTTGCTCTTGGAAGCAATCCAAGGGAGGTGTTTCTTGATTTTTCTTTTCCCCTTTCCAAGTGGAGGCAAGAATTAGATGCATATGTTCTCAAAAAGAATGTAAACGTATAGTTTAATTTAATCTCTGTTAATTTTATATATATATATTTTTTTTTTTTTTAACTAATAAGACCTTTGGAATCAGCATTTTTAAGTGACTTAAGCCTACAGATTGATGCTTGGGCTGACATGTTAGCAAGGCAGGGGAGGGACGATTTATTCTTAGAAGTCTGTGACAGAATTGATGTAAAGCCTAAAAAAGATGTTTCTTTTATAAAGATGTTGGTGCTGTATAGGCAACAGTCCACACATTTCATCTGCTTGTTATGTTGTTGGTCTCTCACAAGCTACAAACCCCCACTGCTGTAAGCAGTAGTAACAGCAATCCCTAGCCCACTTAGCATCAGTTGCCTAAGCACATGTAATGCAGCCTAGTCCTAGGCTGGAAAACAAATAGCAGGCTGTTTTTTTCTCTTTGATTTTGAACTTTTGGCCAAGAGAAACATTGGTTTTCTACATGCGTTTGAGAAAGTTCCAGTTTAGCCAATGCCATCTTGAAGGAACAAAAAAATTTACTTTTTACTCTTGACTTTGTCTTGCAGGCTACAGAACTATGAAGATCAGCATGAAATTTTGTCTCAGCAAAGAGTAGAAAATAATAACTTGTGTCTTGTCAAGCCGTTCTCCTGTCTCCTTTGACAGCTCAGCCTTTGGTGGCTGCAGTGAGTTGGACACTTGGCTGTGTCATAAGCCTTTTGGATCAGCCCATCAGGAGGAAAGGAACACAGACTTGGAAGAGTCCCCTGTCTTCTTCTGAAAGTATCTGGGCATTTTAACCTGTTTTTGCGTACCATTTTGCAGTCAGATGAAGAGCTCTTGCCCTTTTTGTAATAAGAGAGAGATTAAGTCTGATGCCTTTTTGGTGGTTGTTTGGGATTCAGGGAGGGAATTTTGCCCTTGTCTTGGCTGTCTGGTCAGTGCTGAAGTTTCGTTGGTTTTTTTCCTGAATCCAGTTATCAGGTAAGTAAATTAATAATTCATGTTATAACAGCTGGCTGGTGCCTTGGAGAAGGGATTGGTTTCCCAGCAGGCTGGCTGGCGAAAGAGGAAGAGATGCACAGACACAAAACATTTTCCTTAAATAAGTTAAAATTTCCCAAGTTTCAGCTTGTGTCTGTTGCCTCCTGTCCTTACAGCATGCAATTCCAAGAAGAAACTTGTTCTGTATTTGCAGACAGCAGGTTTCCCCCTTACCCTCTCCCCTTTTGGCTGAACATGCGCAACTCTCTCAGCTTCTCCTCCTACACCACGTGCTCCAGCCTTGTGATGGCTCTCTGCTAGACTGGCTCCAGATTGTCAATGTTTTTCTTCTATTGCAGAGGCCAAAAGTGGATATAACACCTCAGCTGTGGTCTCACAATCATGGAGGACAGGGAAATAATCATGTCATCATTCTTGCTAATGCAGCTTGGCACACAGTTGTCTTTCCTTGCTGCAAAGATGCATTGCTGGTTCGTGTTCAACCTGATGTTCACCAGGACCTCCAGATCTTACATGAAAAACTGCTTTCCTGTCAGAGCTCAGCCTGTCCTGTGCATGGGGTTATTTCTCACCAGGGCAGGGCTTGGTGCTTCTCTTGGTTGAACTTCATGAGGTTCACCTTGGCCCATTTGTCCAGCTTTATCTCCAGCAAATTGACTGCTCTCCTGTTTTGACATTGTCTGAAAACCTGCAGAGGGAACACTCATTCCCCTTATCCAGTTCATTATACAGACACTACACAATACTGGTGCTGGTAGGAACCTCTAAGGTACTCCACAAGAAAGTGGCTGCCATTTGCACTTCAGACCCATAACCCTTGGAGCCTGAGGGTTCAGAAGATTTTCCACTCAGTTTCTTGTTCCCTCATTCATTTCCCCTCTCACAAATTTCCTTATAAATTTGATTTCTAGAAGAAAGTGTGAACTAAGTCAGGACTTAAAATAATCATTTGGGTTCATAATAAAACATTTCTATTGGCTTGAGCAATAAGTAAATACGTAAATTGTGGTGGCAACTTGTGCCAAAACCTTGTTTTGTGGCTTGTAAAATTGCTGCCGTTTCATGCAGAGATCTGCCAAATAACCTATGGAAAACAAAATATGGGGAAATAGGAAGCACTTTATATAGGCTGGCTGTTGAAAGAAGACTTACATAACTCCTATGTCAGCCTGAGGCTCGACCTAGTAATTTTAAAAACATTAGATTCATTCAAAGGATAATGAATCTATGAGCTAATCTTGGGATGTCAAGCTATCACTATTATTTGAGATACACATGCCAAATGTGTATAAACAGAGTTGTTATTGTCTTTAGTTGCTGTTTGTGGATAATCCCCTGCAGCGTATGCGCATTGCTTCTTAATTTTTGGAAACATGACATCTTTTTCTTTCAATGTGATTTGTAATAATTAGTTCCATTGTTCCTTTTCTAAGAATACCTTCTGTAATTATCTCTCCATGGTAAGGTGGGGGAAAGGATGACCACAGAAATTATGTGATGTTAAGGAAAGATATAAATATTAAAAATTACAAAACCATGAAGAAGAGTTCCTCATAACTAATTTCTTCCAGAATATTTCAGAATAATTTTTAGCTCCCTTGGGTGTTACTCTTTTTGATGTCTCTGTGTTATGTATAGAATCAACACTTTCAGAAAAGGGACCTGTGATTTCTGATGGCATTATTTCAGGTGCTGAAACTGAATCCTTTTTCTCGAAGCTGGATATGAAAAGGGCGATCCTAATCACTCTCTAGCAGCTATTTGCTATTTGCACTCCCAGATTCCATGGACATTTTGAAAATAGTGGTCCCTTGTGGTTCATCGAGCCCAAGCTACCAAGATCATAAATGCAGATGTTACCCTTTCTCCACACATTAAGCACCTACAGTGGTGCTGGGCATGTTCAGTAAACACACATCTGTGTGTTCACTCTGTGGCTGAAGTGCTTCCAGACAGTGAAGGATCCAGGCTCTGAACTTCAGAGATCACTGAATGGGAATCAGAAGCTGTCCTTTATGTGCTTGGGCTCATGGCTATGAATAGAATAAGCAGTTCCAGGTCCTCTAAGGCTTACTGTGCCCTACAAGAGCCGCATGGTGGAAGTCTCCAAATTGCTCAGCTTGTGAACACTAGTGTGGCACACTGCGTCTTCAAGGCCAGGCTGAATGAGGCTCTGAGCAACCTGATCTGGTGGAAAGTGTCCCTGCTCATGGCAGGCACGTGGAACAAGATGATCTTTAAGGTTCCTTCCAACCCAAAATCGTTCTATGATCTCTGCTTGCCCACCTGCATCTTCAGGCAGAGGGCATCTGTTGCCCAGTGAAGACACAGTTGAAAAAAATTTAATTGTTAAGTCTGGAGCAGGCTAAGAACATATGAAGAACCAGAAATGCACTAAAATCCAAACATAAAAAGGGAAGAAAAATTACTTTATTCAGGCAGTTTCAAATTTCAAAGCCATCGTCTCTAGCTCGCCGGCAGTGGATGGGTGAATTCTCCCCAAACTAGATGCAGAGAAATGTGTTAATTTTCTACAGCAAAAAAGATAGGTCAATAGCAGACCCAGAACCTAAATATAGATGCTTCTACACTTAGTTACTATGTAATGCAGCTTGTGATGGTTGCCAGAGAAACCCATTTATGCTCTTGAATAAGGTTGTGCTCTCCCTGCTTTATCCTCTCCCACATAATGAACATTTTAAAGTGGTTTAGTACAGAATTGAACTGTGGTGAATGCACTGCATACAGAGGCAGTAAGTGTTTAGATGTCAGCTGTGTATGTGTATTTTTCTATTTTGGGACACACTGAAACAGCTCAAGGTATCTCTCTGTAGTGCTGGAGAACAGCAGTGTTCCCAGCTCAGTCTGAGTTCTTCCGTCTCAGATCTGGGGGTGGGTGAGGAGAAGCACTTTCACAAGACACTCAGCAAAACTTTTGCCCGTCTCTTAGTTTCAGCAAGGACTGAACTTTTTAACCACTTTCAGGTGTTGGATTCCTTCATGACTGCAAATCTTTTCATAGTTGTGGGTTCTTCCCTGTCAAGGACTAAAAGCAGACAAGCCAGTGAACCACATGAACTGAGAGCACCACCTATGGCCTTGGACTGTCCCTCCTTCCAGGAGCTCAACCTAGACTGACCAGGCTGAAAGCCAGACAACAACGTCTGTATTAAACAGTGGCACCTATGCATTATGATACAATGAGACTGCCAAGGGCATGAGGGAAATGGGCTAGCACTAGTCTATGGATGTATAGGGCCTCTGCAGCCTGGGAGGCATGTGACTTTGGTAGATATAAATGCAGGGCTAAAAAAATCACAAGCCTTGGAGAGTAGTCATACAGGGGCTGAGTAACTTTTGAGTCTCCTCTTGTTTGAGAAGTAGCAACCATGAATAATTCTGTTTTCCTGGTCTCAGTTAGGTCTCCTCCTCTGTACCATATCTTGTCCAGAGGAATGTAACATCAGTCAACTGAATCTTCAGAATCTTTTACTGATGATTGATTTTCATTATTTCTGCAAAGGTTGTGCTTCACCTGTGCAGTTATTTGGCCACAGGACCAAACCTCCTCTACCTCATAGCCTTGTCTGCAAGGGATGGATTTTCATGTCGGGCTGTGAACTGAGTTATGTCTGTTACTCATGATCAAGATGAAGAGCAAAAATGCATTCTTCTGATACTTGCTCTTTGGGAAGTCCTTTAATTAGCCCTGTGCACTTTTATGAGGCGGGGGGGCCTTAGAGACTTCTAAAAAGAAGCATATTTCCCTTGGGATTTCCCCCTTATCTCTGGAATCAGCTCAGTCTTATTGATGAATCAGGGCATTACTTTTATGACAAAGGTTTCAGCAAACCACTTAACAGGGAGAGAACTACACTGAAAAACAACAAGACTGAAAATATGACCACAGAAAATAAAAATTATTGATCTCCAGAAATATTTGCCCTAGCTGGGGAAGAGCAGAGCCATGGAAAAATGATGTGGTTTCAGCTCACCACAGAAGTTTCTCTTTGATAAGATGGGAAAAATTAGTCACTGGGGGGAGTGATGGTGAACCACAGAAAGCACTAGGGTAAAAAAAAAAAAAAAAAAAAATATTACGAAATATCCTGAAGCCAAACTACTAAACAGAAATTGCAAAGTCCTCTAGATGATTTGCATGTTGTGCTTAGAAACCACTCACAGCTGGGTAGTTCAATAGTACAGTGACAATTAGATATTAAGTAGAAGGAAAATGGCATGGATACACCATGTCCAGATTGCTATAAATATATGAACATGAGGAATAGAGGTGGAAATAATATTTTCAGTGCTTGATGATAGGATTTTCTCCCCCTAGTAAAATTGGCCTTATTTCTTCTGAAAGGTGTCTTCAAGGATTTTTAAAATAGCCTCACACATTTCCCTCGCTGCTGGTCTAATGTTTCCTCATTTCTTTTTCCTTACTTAGAATCTCCTCATGACTCCTCTTATTAGTTAAATATATGAAATGCAACCTTTGGTTTTCACATATTTTATTTCTCACAGGACTCATATTTTAAAACTTGCTGACACACTGCCAATCTGGGTGCTCATTTCATACACTTTCCTGCCTGAAATGCCTAAGACAGTCACTTTCTTTTTTTTTTTTATTCTTCCTTCACACAGTGACTTCTGCAATAAGACCCTGATACTTTGTTAGAGTTGCTAGGCACTGCTGTAGCACCAGTAATTATAATAAAGAACAACGCATTATCCCAGAACAGGTTTCAAAGTCCTTCTCACCTCGACAAACACATGCAGACATACAGAAATATATGGAGAGGTTTATCCTTACCCAGTGCTGTTACCTTGCTTAGGAAAATCATGCCTTCAGCCTCCTTGATTACCATGGCTTTTATTGTCCAATTTCTTTTTTCAGGGTTTCAGCAGTCAGAGGTTAATTGTACTTTTCTCATAACTTTCTTGCTCTCATCTTTCTGAATTGTTCTCTTTCAATTTACAAAAGGTTTCCACATGCTTGCTGCTCTACCTACACACTTGGGAAACATATCAGGGAGAGAGATGCTGCTGAAGCACAAGATCCATTAGCAATTGTTTCCCTTGCAAGGGCATGAGAAAATGTGATTCTTAACATGATGTTGATCACAAATTCCGAGGTCTGCCTTTGACAAAGAGAAGAGAAATTGTATGACTCTCAGCTTTGCAGCCATAATTTCTTTTGCCATCACAGTAACTAGATTTAGCTACTGCCAAGTTTTAGACAAATCTTTCAGCAAGTGCCAGCAAAAGATGGTGGTTGTAACAAGGACCCTAATTCTGTTTTCACAATGATGAAATTAAACAGGAGCATGTCTTAACCTGGGAAGTCTCTAAGAGCAATACCCATGGTTCTACCCTAAACTCCAGGCAAGGACTTCTGAGGTTTTGGGTCAGACAATATTTGACTGTGGCATGACAGAGAGGTTATGATCCCTGTCTCCTCCAGAAAATAAATGGGGCACTTGTCCTGCACCAATCAAATAACAGGCATGGATTGCTTCCCTTGTGTGCCAGCACAACTCCATTGACCGTGTTTCATGGACAGGGTTGGAGTGCATCTGTATGATCAGCTGTAATCGGTCCAGGGTTGCTGGTGCTGGCACTGCAGGGGATGTTACAAGGACTCTGTCTAATGCCCAGGGAGCAGTGCCCAGGGTACATGCAGTGAGCCGTGCACCCCCAGAACAGGACCAGCTCACCTTTCCCTGTCCTGTGCCAGTGTGGATTGGCCACATGGCCCTTGGTGTGAGATGTGCTCGATGCAGCTGCAGGTTTTATGCCCACAAGATGTGGCGGTACGCTTGTGATAGCACCAAGGGATGGGAAATGCAACCCCTCTGCCATCAGTGTGATTACTTTAAGTTATTCTTCAAACCTTAATGACTGAAGTGGGGGAAATATAAGAAAGAGAAGAGGGTAATAGACTTCATCACAAGAGCAGCCATGTCCCTGCAATTCTTTGGGTTCAAACAATAGATAAGACAGAAGAAAGAAAGTGTGATGCCAATCACTGTTTTCAATATCCTCCCACGTAGCAACTGCTTCTATTGAGCCTTTCTATTGTGAAAGCCCTTCTTCCACTGCAAACAGAGCGGGAGCTCTCAAAGAGCCTTGGCTCCCAGTGGAGAAAAATACTGTGCTTTGGTCAATAACAGTGAAAACTCGTTCATATCTTTAATTTGCTGGAGCACTGCACTGGTCAGGGGCTTGGTCCTGCAGAGAGAGAGAGCTGCATCTTGGCTCCTTGCCATAAGAGAGACCTCATTCTTCCTCGGAACTTAACCAGCAGGTCCTTACCAGCCCTTCAGTTTTATTGCCTGCAGGGCTTGAGCTCTCAGAGTAGATAGGCTGTTTAAGAAAAAGTGGCCACAGACCACGAGGACCAAACACTCTCCCCTGTCACCTCAACATGGGTGAGATCCTGACTGGCTGGTTGCAGCTGCCTTGTAGTTCCCAAGTGACGTCTGCCACCAAAGCTATTGGAATGAGCCTCCAACTACACCACACTTGGATTTTGGCAAAGTTTGTACCAATAGCTGAACTTTGCTTCTTGAACTCACTTTTAGCTTTCAAATGAATTTTTGTTGGCGTCCAAGTAGAACAAAAGAGAATTTACATTCTCTAGGAAATGTGATGAGAATGACATTACAGAAACCTGAATTTAACTTGAAAAATATGATGACAGTGTATGAGCAATTTGCAAGGGAATCCCTGTGAAAAACATGTTGCTAAAACTGACTTTTTTAAAAAATGAATTCATTAAAAGCAGAGCTAAGCAGGTCCAAAGAATATGTATTGCACATCCTTAATAGATTTTTCCAATTTTCATAGTACTTTAGAAAGGTCTTCCATACAGGAGAAAAGAGAGAAGCAAAAGGCCTGCTAACACTCCAGTAGAAAACTTTGCTGACAGACTGACAAATTACGTATTTTCAACTCAGGAATAAAACAGCAGAACAAATATTAGCAAGAGTAAAGCCACCTGAATATCAGAGACTAATGTAATGCTTGAAGGTACCCTTCCTCCAACTAAATGGTTGACAAAGGATTTTAAAACATTGACACATGTATGCACATGTATAGATCGAGGCTGACAACAAGCTGTGCTGTAGTATCACTACTTTGTTATTTCTTTGTGAGAATATTGGTTATAAAGCAAAATTACAAAAAAAGTAGTGCAACTGCAAATTGGATTGCTTCTGCAGTTTTCATTATTGGTCAGGAAGCTGGTAATTTAAGGATCATTAAGATGTGAAAACGTGTCTTAAAATAACTTGTTCAGCAAAGAGGCCCTTTTATTGGATTTCTTTCTCTGAAGACCATCTCCAATATTTCTCAGAGCTGCAATATGCTGCAATGTGCAAGTCCTTCTGGCTCTGTTAGAATTTACTGAGTGAGCAAAACAGCTTCTTGATAGATTGAATTTAATGAACTTGCATAGAGAGACCTAATCACGGGACTGAAACTCTGTGGCCAAAACCACCTCTGTACAGATGCTGAAGGCATGACAGCTTGGTAGAGACACAGCAAAAATAAGATTCCCAGGGTTTCAGAAGAATGAAAAGCTGCAAATAGCTGGCTTAGGGATTTAAAGGAAGGGCTTTCAGAACTACCCTTTAAACATAGTGGTAAATCCAAGCAAAATCCCCTAAAAGAGAAAAGCTGGAAATTTGCACCTGTCTTTATTTAAAGTCAGCTTTCCAGCTTCTCTATTCTCCCTTGACAGGAAGCATGCCTTGAACATGAAACAAGTTCGAGGTGTTGAGGCTTCACTGTAGCCTTTTCTGGTTTTACCCTACCCTCCAGCAACTTCAGAGCTGTGAGACATCCATGAAGGCCTCGGCCCATTTGCCTCTCTGTACAAGGGTCAGAGGGGCAAACCCTCTTCCAGGCCAGTCTGGGGCCGTGTTGGGGAAGCACAGCAGGGCAAAGAGCAGCCCCACAGTGATTGCCGCACCCCTCCTGAGTAGTTGTGGTGCCCGCCTTCAATGCCAACACACCCAGGGACCTTCACCTGTGTGGTGCAATGATCCTGGCTGCTCATGGTGTCTGGATAAACAGCTGGTGTTATATTATGGCTGCAGTGGGATTTCAGGAAGCCCTCGTGCTGTGGGGTGGATGCCTCTGGGTGCAGGAGAGCACACAAAGAGGGAAGTCTGCTCTCTGTAGGCCTTCATGTCAGCAACGTGAGCTCAAACCTTTCCTATGCTCAGTTCAGGTAATTATGCCCTCCCACTGCTTTAAACAAAAATACATTCTTCTCTTTCAAACAGTCAGGTTTTGATAACTTTTTTTCTGCCCACCTTAGCTCATATCAATCAGGCTTTACGTAACTGTGATATTTTAAGAAGTAACACCTACTCTCCAGAAGAGCTATTAGCAAAGGCCAACTTGAAAGGAAAAAAGGAACACAGAATGTTCCGTTCTGTCTAAGGACAATATTTTCACAAATAGAAATCAGAAGGAAAAGCTGACCTGGAGTGAAAAAATGCCATAGAAGGTACCTTCATACTAAATAAGATTCAGTTTTGTAGAGCCATTCCTGGCTTTAATTCTGTTTTCATTTTCAATGTACTACAGAAGAGGGCAGTATAAACCCAGTGTTTGCATTTAGTAACAAAAATACTTCTGTGGTCACATCATCAACAGCATTGAACCATAAATTAATGTTTCTCTTAATACACTGGGGAAGAATTAATTCAAGAACAGCACTAGATAGTTCTGTTCTCCTGTGGTTCACACTGTGGAGGATCTTCTAGCCTGAGTCTTTAGAAAGACAGAACAGGGAGTCTTCTGTCACTCTGCATTTTCTGTACATGTGATCTGTAAATCCAGCGTATAATACTGCTGTGTTATGTATGAAGAATGCACAACATAAATGTCAAACAAGCAAAACCAGGGTCAAACTTCAGCAATGAATAAGGTAGGCAATTTTAACACAGTGCTTCTACTCACTCCCATGGAGATAGATGGGAAGGCTGTGTCAGGAAAAGAATGATTCTTCAGGAGTCCTGCTTCAGCTGGTTTTGACCAAGAGGGACATCCAGCTGCAGGGGTTGGTAGAGCAGCTGGAGGAAAGAGCTCGTGAAAGAGCTCTAGATACTGCTTTCAGATTGCAAAAGAGTTTCTGTAAGTTATCACGCTAACACAAACTTGAAAGGACTGTATTAACAGAGAGGAACAGAGGTCAGTATCGATCTGGTTTGTTTAAAAATACAGAGGTGCCTAACCTTGTCTGCTAAAATTACCTCACCCCCACAACACCACAGAAATGTAACACCGTCCAGCCATAATAGGTCATGGCTGCAGTGGCAGCATCACTGCTTCTCACCAGGGTCTGAGGAAAAAATGTAGGCAGAGATGATACTTTTGATCAACTTGATACTCTTAGAGAAAACAGATAAGCTCAAGGTTATAATCATCTGTCAGGTCTTCAAAGAGTTAAGTCTGCAGAACACTTTGCACTTCTTCCTTTCCACGGTGCTCTTTCTCTTACATAATAGTTCAGCTTCCCTTATATAATAGTAACTTTCTAAAATCTCCTTTTATTGCTGATTTTTTAAAATGGTTTGCGTCTCTAAAAAGACAAATTTCTCTGTGAACTATGACAGGAAACATCAGACAGTTTGTGGAGGTTGTGTGTGCAGAAGGAAGGAAAAGTTTCCTCCAAAAGCTGGAAGGAAGGGGATGAAATTACTATTTATACTATCACAGGCTTAAAGTTATAATTTGACATTTAAAATGTACTCAGTGAGAAACTTGTATAAAATCAACTTTGAAAATCTAACAGGATACCACAGGGACTGTAGGTGGTTACAGTCTAATAGAGAATTTCATAGAAGCAGGGATAGTGCTCTAATAAAGAGAGTCTATAAAAAGAAGTTTCTGTGAAAATCTATAGGATTTAACAGCAGAAGCGGGAAGAAGGGGGGGAGGCAGGAGAGCAGGGAGAGAAAAGATGTGACTTAAGTAACGTCTGCTGAAAATTGCATGTTTTACAATTTTGTGTAGGTGGACTCTAAACATTCTAATGATGCAAACGTCAGACTTGGATGTCAAGTGCCCCAAAGCATGAAATGTGGAGATGAAGGGCTGGAGTTTCTTCCCATCTGTAGCAAAATTGTGTTGCTATTTATAGGCTTGCTTTTCTCAAATAGCTAAAATACTTCCATTGCTTTGCACAAACAGGCATGCCTATAGTTGAATGTAACTGAGTCATCTGAGAACTGCAGTTTTCCTTAAATTAACAGGACTTGAAAATCCTACCTTTTCACTATGAAAGAAGCTAGGTAGGTGATACCTACCTTGCCTTTCGAAAAATATTGCAACTCAGGTATGAAAGGTGCTTTTGTAATTCTTGAACTTGTAGATTTTGCCAGTTTAGTGATGGGTTTGAAATTTTTCCAAGCTCTGCCAAAATTCTCCTCCTCCACTTGCAGACTACGCTTGCTTGTGTTTTGACAGAGAGGATCATGACTGGATTTGCTGAGGAGATCCATATTCAGAAGAGGTACTTTTTAACCCAACCAAGCAGTTAACCTGAGAGCATCATAGCAAACATGTTAGTTTAAATGCATTATGTACATTTACTTTGTCAGCTGTTTTTCATGGATGTGACTTGAACAGTCACTGCATAAGCAGTCTCCCGTTGATTTAGGTTTGCTCTGTCAAAACCAAACAGTGTCTGTGAGTAAGTAGATGTGTCCATCAGCCAGGCTCAGTGTAGGAAAAAACATCCTGACATTGCAATACTTACAGTACAGAGAGAGTATAATAATCTGGAATATCTGGAATTGTGTATTATCCTCATCTTCTTAGACAAATAGGTCATGAAGTTATTCAGAAGACAGATTTGTATTATGTTTTTTACTTTTGTCGTGCCAGGAATTTTTTCAGGGTGTCTAAGAATTAAAGTAATATTTTGTCACAAAAATGAGACTAAAGCATTTGGGCACTAGAAAGTGCTGATTAAAAATGAACAAGAAACACAGGAGCAAATCTCTCTCTGCCTTGTTAATGCCACTTTCTACGTGCAATATAGACTATCGCTAGGAGGCAGCTGTGCCACGGATTACATGGTCCTTCTCATTTCTCTGTTGATTTTTCTCACAAACGTCACATCCTAGGGCCTGGGAGCTATGAGACCAGCTTCACCAGTCTCAGAGTGACCTGTAAACATGACTTGTCCAGATACACGGGATATCTGATCTTAGCCTTATCCAGTAGAATCTTGGCCAGTTTGAGGTTAAACAGCTCCTGTCCCTTGTGCAATGTCCCACTCACATGGACCAGCAGTTCTCTGGAGAGCCTCACTGTGCCACACACAGTATCCACAGCACCATTCTTCATCCAACACTGCAGCAAACTGCTTCTCTATCCTACTCCTATCAGTGCTTCCTTGCTTGTGTTTGGCAGGGCAGTGAAGCCCTTGGGTGTGCTTTGTACTTTACCCTGCACCATGCAGCATGAAGACCAAATTCCTTCTGACAGGCTCCTGCCACAACAACCTCAACTAGAAACAAACTGGTCAACTTTTTCCTACCTAAATGCTCACTGTGCATGCTGTTAATTCAAATGATTGCAAATATGAGTGCCTTAAGCTCTCCAGGAATAACTCTCAGAAAACAACCCAGTCTTTCAGGAAAACACAGCAAACATCCATCTCTTAGCAGTTAGATTTCCCATAGAAGCTTAAAATTGTGATGTACTGGTCATAAAGGTGACATTTTTCTAACAAGCAAGTGGAAGAACATTACACCATGACTTAGGTGACCATTAACCATTAACCAACTGATGCAGTTGTAAATACCAAGCATCACAGTTCTCCTTCCTACTACTCTCTGCATCGTGATGGATAACATGAAGGATCAAAGCCTGGCTGGCTGTACATGTCCAGACCTCAGTGTACTTCAAAGTTTTGGTAAGGTCTCTAAGAAAAGGGGCCTGGCTGTGGCAATGCTGCTGTAAGAGGAAGTGCAGATGATCTGAAGTTGGCACACACAGCGAGACAAGGCAGAGAAAGAAGAGAAGGCAGGGAAAGAGCATCTGCCGGGAACTAGGTGCACACACAGTGAGACAAGGCAGAGAAAGAAGAGAAGGCAGGGAAAGAGCATCTGCCGGGAACTAGGTGCACACACAGTGAGACAAGGCAGAGAAAGAAGAGAAGGCAGGGAAAGAGCATCTGCCGGGAACTAGGTGAGCCTACAGCACACGGTGACACTACTGGTGCAAGTAAGCACTACCAATAAAAACAATGCAAGCTACTTGCACTTAGGTGAGTTTAGAATATATACCAAACTATGGTCCTAGACAATACATTGTGAATTGTTAGCTCTGCTTCACTGGCAGTGGTCCTGGGGGAGTCAGAGGTGCAGGCACCTGCTTCTGAATTCTTCAAACTTGATAAAAATGTAAAAAGAGAGTGCAAGCTCGAGAGGATGATGGTAACGGCAGCAATGGACTGTTGAAACACACACGTTTTTCGTGACATCCAGCTTCGCTCAGTAGAGGGCACCAGCACCTCAGCTTAGTGCCAGACTGTGCCCAGCAAAGCAAGAATTCCTGGGAAAAAAAATCCCCCTGTTCACGGCTGGGAACTAGTATATAAGAAAATATAAAATTGTGAATAATAACAGTAAACAAAGTTGCTCTGGTGAGAAGAAAAAAAGTTCAGGTCAAAGATTCGGTTTCCATGTTTGTGCACAACAAGAAAAACTGGACACCTTCCTAGCTTCAATTGCAAATGCACTCTGCTGGAAAAATAAATTAAAGCACATAAAATAAACAAATCAAATAAATTTTTAAAAAGAGATAAATTATCTAACTATAATTCAGTACACACATCTTGATGCAACAGAAAAAGTGAAGTCATTACTGAGCAATTAGTTCACAAAATACTGCTGTTGTTCAGGGCACTTTAGAAGAGAAGCAGCTCAGCCTGAACCTAAAAGAATATTGCAGGTGCTTGTTTCTCACACTCATAAGACTTCCTTCCCTTATTGTCTAGAAAAGGCACTTTCACACCTTTCATCAATGTCAGGTAAGTTCACCCCACAGCCCCACGGCACGAGTGTGGAGTTGCACACCACGGAGTGACTGGCAGCTCACGCAGGTACCCTGGTGTGACTGCTTTGGTATTCAGCACTGTGGGGACATGGGTTGTGGCTGCCACCAGGATGCCCCCTCCCTGGCATGCCACAGTGATCTCTGCCAGACCCCAAGCCAGCCTGGCCCGGTCAATCCAGGACTCCCTGCTGGTCCAGCCTCCTGGCACTGACCTCGACTTTAAGTCCTAAAAAGCCCGCACCGCCCTGAAACACTGCTCAAAGCGGAGTGCCTAGGAACAGGCTTTCCTGAAGCCAACAAGATAACAAGGCCATTTAATCATCCAAAACTATGTGGCCTCAGCTTTGTCCCTCAAGGATATAAACATCTCTTTTTAACCACACTTGGCAGCAACAGTCTTTCTCCTGGATTTCAGCTTTCTAAAATATTCATAGGAAAGCTGATCCTTGCATGACTTGACTGAACATTGGATGGTACAGGGGGAAACCAACATCTTGTAGAGGCAGAGGTTAAACCTGAGTCTGGGGCAATGTATTTCAGTACACTTTACACTGCTGTGTACTTTTTTGTCGAAAGGGTACATTTTGGAGAGAGGAATCTCTCTGTGCTCATGTGTCTTGACAGTAAATGGATTGAGAAATAGGAGGAAAAAAGACAAAATGTGTAGGGAAAAAAAGATACTACTCAGAGGACACCTGAAAAGAGCCTTTCAGCTTGTAAAATGAGACAGGGCAGTGCTTGTTCTGCAAGTCTTGGCACGGCTGAGGTGCAAGATCTGCTTGGAGGAGACCTGTGTTGTCAGGCCCAGGTGGAAGCGAACAAAACCCAGACTTCTCTAACGGAAGCTCAAGCATAAAACCCCCAAACCAACTAGATTCTTATGAGGTTAGCTGGCATTTTATGAGTACTAGTGATTGGCCATAGTCTTCTAGACAAGCATCTGATGCCTACGTCTCTGCATGTTTAATAAGCCTGGAGGATTTTTCTCCAAAGCATCAGTACCAAGGGGAAAAGGGGCAGTAACAGCATCCCAGGGGATCACTTGGATCCAGCTTCCCATGGCCCTCATATTAATCTCCTCAAAACTAATCCCCACCAAATGCTGCTGAGGCCTCAGCCTGGACATTAGGTCTGGTCCTGGAAGCTGTACTTCAGGGAGGTTAGAGGTGAAGTGGTCTGGGAGCAGAGCTGAGCAAGAAGAATGACAAAAGGCTGGGAAATATAGTCTGTGAGGAGCAACTTCAGCACTGTTTGCTCAATAAAAACCACTGAAGAGTACTGAAAACAGACCCAGAAACTGTGAAGTGTGTAGAAAAATACCTATTTCAGAGGGATGCTGTAGAAGATCTCCCAAGGCCTTTTTCCATGGTAACATTATACAATTCTGTGACATATCAGGTTTAAAGATCAGTCTAGAGTAACAAGGGCAGCAAAGAAAACATTCTAATAGTTTTATCTGGTTTTTACAGTCAAGGAAATTGGAAGCAAGAACCTAATCCCTTGACTCTGAGGTATTGCAGTTTTCAGATGGAAAATTCTCACAAAAGCCCCTGCAACAAAACAAAGGCATGGTGTGTTTTAGCTTGGGTACCCGTAAATAGATTTAAATTGCCACTCTTAGATTTCTCCAAGCATGGGATGCAATTTCCTCTTTGTCCCTCCAATACCATCCCTGTGTCATCCAACTACAGCCCCTGCTCTGTTTGCACAGTGCAAACCCAAGCTCTAGCAGCAGGACACTTCAATGAGTGACTTGGGTAAATATGCCAAAAGCAAGTCCAAAGACCAAGGGTAAGAATAATCATCAGCCTGGTTTTCAGCTTGCCTTGTAACCCTTTAAAGGTGTTAGCAAAACTACCCTGAGCGTCAACATGCACAGGCTGGCCCACAGGTTATCAGGATCCTCTCTCTTCGTATTGATCCTGTTAGAGTGATGGCTGAGTCATGCTGGGATGTTAAGAAGAAAGAATTCAGTCAGTAAACTTCAGGAAAGAGAGATGACATCCCACCAAAAATCAAGGCTCTCCAGCAAGACAAACAAACCTAGACCACGCAGAAGACATGCTCTACTTCTGCCCCATGCTTGAGTAGCAATGCCTAGAAGGAAGGAAAACATCAGCAAAGCCAAAGAAAACGGGCACGCTGTGGGTACACAATGCAAAAGCACAAAGTCACTCCCTTTCTCTATGTGCCTGCTTGTTTCTGTTGTGCAGTTAATTCTTCACGCTGACCTTCTAAGGACAGGCACATTAGGGAATTTCAGATGGTGCTGTAATGTCTTGGCCATTGAAAACTCTTCCTTATTTTGTCTGAAATGTTCTGTTGGTGCTTTCTTTAGCAGCTTTATTGGCTCTATTGCAGATTGTTTTTGTGCAGGCTTGCAGGAACATCAGGTAGTTTTTGGGGGAAGAGATTATTTTGGTTATTTTTTATTTTAAAATCACTAATTTAATAATAGTAATTTGTCAGTTATTATATTCCTAGTGATCCCCCATTCTCTTATTTTCTTAGTCTCACTGTTCATACTGAATCATGGTGAGCACTATGTAACTGTGGAGGGAGAACATATGCTGATAAATAGGTGAGGTGAGAGTTTTGCCATTCCTAAATCTGTGGCCAGTTACTGAAAAAAGGAAAATAGTCTTCCAGGGATGTTGCGAAACTCTCCAAAAGGTCCATGTGGTGCTGGTGAGAAATTGCACGTGAACCCAGCTCCAGGATGAACAGCTCCCAGAGTATTGGAGGAAGGAAAATTTCCAGTACTAGAGGGAGGGAAACTGCCCTCTTCCCTTGCTCCGAAAGGTTCTGTAGTATTACTGTCCTTCCTGAGACTTCCCTCCCCTAACTGAACAGCTGCTATGACTATCCCAGACACTTGACACTGGACATTAAGTCTGTGTTTGAACGTGAGTCTGTGACCTCCAATGCCATCTCTCAGCCTTGTGTGTAAACTACAACAGCAATTTTTTATTCAGGTGAAGGAGACCAAGAAGCATCCTAAGGACACCCGAATCCATGAGTACCAATGTGTGTTCACCATGACTACCACCTCTTCAGAGTCATCCTTTCCAGTTAAATGAGCATGCTGCCCCTGCACATAGCTCTGGTTTAGCCACATATGGAGGAAATGTTGTGTTTTGTGTCAGGTGGGAGTGCATTAACCCTCTTGCTGTGTCTCCTGTTCTCTGTCATGGTTTGCCAACCCTTTTTCCATGAGGCTTTTCCCTCCAAGGAAGTCTGAACCCTGCTGTGCTGGAGTTGATTGTTGCTGTCTGCCCTCTGAGCCTCTGCTTTATACACTTCATATGTCAGTTAACCTTATCACCTCCAGTTTTCAGAACTGTCGGAACTGCTCTACTCTTTGCACTGCATTTTGGTCTTAAAAGTGGCCATTTAAGACCAGGCCCATCCTTCTTGAAAGGCAGCCAGAGTCCATACTGTTCTTGCCTGCCAGCATTCCCCAAATCTGCTGCTTATTCTTCCACCCAGACCTCATTTTTATTTCTCTTCCGTTTTAAAACTTTGTAAAACTTAAAAATAGCTCCCTGCAAGTTCAGAGAAAAAGCTCAAGCCAAAAAAAAATATTGCAACAACAAATCAGATAAGATGAAAACAGAAAGGGAAAGGGGGGAGGGCATGCCACAAATTATATCACTGTCAACATGGAAATGCTTAAAGAATGCATATTGAGAAACAACAGGAATTAAGAGGCCACAGCTGTGTGATGAGAAGTGATAAGAAACTGCTACCCTTTAATAAGGAGTCCTAGGAGACATGCCCCTTTTCCCCAGACCCCCCCAATCTCCAAAAAACAGTACCTGCAAAAAACTCAGAAAAAAACAAAACAACAAAAGCAACAAAACAAAGTAAACCCCCCCAAAACAACAAAAAACACCAAACGTCATCATAATGAAAAAGAAACCATTCATTCACCCTTGTTTGGGATTAAAAAAGAGTTGAGGTGAACGAATGAACAAGTAAGATACATATGGTAAAGGCTTTTAAGACCATCAATGGAAAAAGGAGGAAGAAAAGAAAAGGGGAGAGGGTGGTGGGGGCAAGTGACAGTATAACCTCTGCAATTGTTACTAGTCTGTCAACAAACATACTTTAAGGATTTTCTCCTTAATCCAGAGGATATATAGTGGCAGTAGAAGATTTCAACCTTTCATGTTTATTTAAAGCTGTTCACACACTTTGATTAAAAATTTTCATGTTAGAGGAATCTTAGATAAATGTTTGCTTTAGCAGCCATTTGATTACTTGATTTTTTCCTATTATTTTCTTTTTCTTTTTTTTTTTTTTTTGTTTGGCTTATTTTTGTCTTTTGTGTTTCTTGTGTTTTTTGGTGGCTTTTTCTTTTTTTTTGTCTGCTGTGCAAACTTTTCACATAAAAGACAGAGAAAAGAACTTTCACTCCTGACAGGTCTTAAAAATAACATCCTTCTGGCTATTTATTTATTTTAAGCACTGTGCTGGGGACCTGAGCACTTTGCAGAGCAGTTTAAGTGCAAATACATTTCAACTCTACAGGATGTTCTTTCAATTGTACCTTGGTCTGATCTCTTCTGGATTGTCTATAACGTTTCCAGCTTTAACTGTGAGTTGAGAAATAGTTCATGGCCTAATTAAAAGCCCAGCTTCTAGGCTCTTGGGACTGTGTGCTGTTTAGTTTCCCTTTAGAGAAAGGATGCCTGCACAGATACAGGGAAAAATCTGGAAATGCCACATGAATGCACCCAAGAGCCTGGAAAGTCAGAACATATGTTAAAAAGTATCTCAAATTCTTTATAATATTTAAAATAACACCACTGAAGATTTGTGAAATGCCAGGGTTGACAGGAATGAGATTGCATAACACCCTAGAGGTTTAAGTGTTGATTGAAATCAAACAATTAACAATAAGAAATTATAATAAAAATTAAAAACAGTAGAAAAGAAATATTTGGCAAGAGATTAAAACTGTAAGCATACTAGTCTGAATTTTGCATTTTTTAATTAAAATTGCTTGAATTACTCTAAATACTGTAAGAAGAGAAAACCAGAGCTTTGAAAGAATGAAGCTCTTCAGTTAGGTAAGCATCTTGTTAGCAGGGGCTGATTTTCAGAGGCAACCAGGTCTGTTTGTGACAGTAACCAAGTGCATTGCACTGGAAAACTGAACCTTGTAGTTAGGGGTGTCAGCAAGGGCTCTGGTACCAGTGTTAGCCACTTGTTACAAACAAACAAACAAACAAACAAACAAACAAAAACAAACAAACAAACAAACAAACAAACATCTTTCGGTGGAAGTTAACTTCCTTCCCCAGTCACACAAGCTGTGCTCAGGTTATGTAGGCAAATATTTATCATTTGATAAGGGGTTATGATCTGCTGACCTTGGTATTAGTCTTGACTGCCAGTAAAGCAGAGTTCTTAAAAGCTGTTGTTATAAGCAGGGAGCCAAACTAGTCAAAAGTTTCCTGTGTAATTTATATCAGGTTGCTCTGAAGTTGTTTTTTTGTAACGTTATTTTCTCTGGAGAGCCATGCTCTGGTGGTTGGTAGGAACTACAGATCAGCTGGCAAGATCTACTCATCAGCTACAGCTTCAGATGTCCCTGCATTGAATGCCTGGGAGGGTGATGGGGAAGCGTGGTGAAAAGGGTGCCCTGCAATTTTCTCACCCTGTGGACAGGACAAAGGGGACAAGAAGAGCAAAGAATCAGACCTTGTATGAACAACCAGACAGTCAGTCGTGATGCTTGTCATGATTGTTTGCTCCTAGTCTTGATCCACCACTATGCCCCTGAATTTGGAACTTCAGATTTATCATAACTACACTGACGCACCTACTGTAGGTCAAGTTTGCAAACTCCTGCACAGCATGAAGCCATTAAACACTGGCTGCAGAGTGTTCTTGTGGTGGGAGTGTGGTATGGTTTATTGTATGTGTGTCCTACGTGCCTGTGTGACCTAAAATACACACAAAACAATCAAGTGAAAAAAGAGAGAATGTCTGAGACCCAAGCTTCGAATAAAGACAGTTGCTCTGCTGCTGTGACTTCTTCTGGAAGTCACTTTCCTCATTACTCACATGAACAGCATGCCCAGAAACATTTCTCAACCTCAGAAGTTTTGTATATTCACTCTAGGAATGTAGTCATCATCTTCCTGGGTATACACTTCCAGTTTTCCAGGAAGAAAACCAATAGGAAATGGCGCAAGTGATCATATCTGATAAACCCAAAAGCTGCTGTAATGAACAATGCTGGGGTGTCAAAACTCTTCAGTGCCTGCCAAAAGATGGACAGTGGCTAAGTAGAAACGGTGCCCTACCAGCAAGGAACTGAGCATTTGTCCTTCATACAGCAGAGCTCATTCATGATTAAAATTACATGTGTGAGTGAACCCAGAAAAGACAAAAGCTTTTTTTCTTTTTAAAGATTTTCTTTGTCCACCTCTTCATTTTCTGCTTTACATAGCCTGGAGGGCATGGTGTGCTGTGTCCAAACTGCATCTAACACTTTAACCACAACAAGCTGTTAAAAAATAAAAATAAGCTCAGATGCCTATGCTTGCTCACATTAGATGTATGAATGCCAAGATTTTTTTTAAGTGAGTAATAGTTTGAAGAACCTTTGGTTTCCAGTTTTTTTTTTTAAGGCATGCCACCTCTCTCTAATCCCCTTCCCAAACTTTGGGGTATTCATCCCTTAGATCTCTTAGAAGCTCATATCTCCCAGTACTTGGGGGTTATCATAGTCCACTGGTGTCCAGATCTGTAGCACCTTCTCCTCAATATATACAGACTGCTGGTGAGGCTCCTTAAATGTGTCAGTGCCACAAAATACTAGAATAGGGATAAAGACAGGAATGAAGGAATCAGATAATTTTTTCTGGACATGAAGAGCCATACAGAAGGTCTTGGAGAGGGTGGACATGAGGACATATGCAAAGAGTGCCGCAGATGGCAAGATCTTTCTCTCCTGAGGGAATGCTGCCTGCACCAAAGGATTTTGCCAGACTGGTATATGAGGGGCTGGTGCCCTGGACAGGTGCCTTCCTCTGCCTACATCTTTCTCAGTGGCAGGAGTTATTAGTGATCTTGCAATGATGACAGCGAGGCCCAGCTAGATCCCTGCAAACACGCCCCTGTGCGAGCACTCTGTCCAAACCAAGTTTCTGCACTGGATGGTGTTAATTAATGTTGAGATTCAACTGATGGAGAAAATGAATGAAAGTGCTCATAAGAGCAATAGGAGGGGATGTGAAAGATGTCTATCAAAGATAAGCATTTTATCCCTCAGCATCCTTTTCAAATGTTAACTGTATGCTCCCTTTACTTGAATTTTATTTGTTTGAAAACAACACTGTACTTCAGGATGCCTGGTTGGCTCCTCACTGCTTGGAGGGGGAGTAAATTTTGCCAACCCAAGCAAAGTATTTCCCTTGTTCTGAGGCCAGGAGATCTTCCCCTGTGAGGCAGGAACAGCAAACAGAACTGGATCAAGAGCAGACTGCTTAGTTTAGGACACTAAACTTTTCAAGCAATTTACCTACTCTAGAGCCCAGCCATATCTTGGGAAGGGGTAAATTCTTTCTCATGACCATAATCATGGGGAAGAAGGAGGTGAACCAGAGCAAGAGCATGCTAATGCTTTTCATCAGCTCCTGCAAGGGCTGGTTTCATGCCCCTCACACACTGTTCTGGGAGTCTATACACCCACAACTCAGACTCCTGCCAGCAAAACACCAATCACTTGAAGGATTTCAGCTGTGTCTCCCATCTTCCTCTTCCAACACCTGCTAGATGCTCTCTCCCTCCCTCTCATGATCATATCACATCTTGACTGCAAAGTCCTCCAAGACCTCTCCATGCTGATAAAGTCAATCCTGATTGCAGAATCACCTTATTTGCAGCCCGGTTCGTTGCATGGACCTGCCTCGGCACAGGCCAGAACTCATGCAATTTAAAGGGAATTAGGAGAGAAGAGACCCTGAATTAATGGCTGCTTCCCAGAACTTTCTTACTTAGCTGGCAAAGGGCGGTGATTGCCCTATATCGCTGCTCTGCTCCTGTCTATGGGTTGAGCACATCCACTGTGTGGCTTGTGACACTCCCCGTTTCAAGGGGGCAGCTGGGCTGCTGTGGGAAGTGCCCAGAGCAATGTCCCAGGTCCCTGACAGGCCCTCCTGATTTCCCCCCGGCTCTTTTGTTGGCTTTACATGGCGGCAGGCGGCCGCGCGTGCTGCGTGACTTTCTACATGCCGGGGGATACTTCAGATGACATGATGGACATTCCTCCTTTGAACCCAGCCCAAGCCCATGCCAGAAAGGCCCATGATAGATTCCCCGTGCCATCCTGCAAAACAGGCTGAATTATAGCACCTTTTAACCACAGCCCAGGGTAAACAATACAGCCTGTACCACGGCTCATAAACAGTCCTCATTATTACAAAGGGCATTTCAAACGCGCTGTGCTACGGCCTGACCTTAAAAGCTATAGACAATCTAGCGGAGCACAGACGGTTTCATAAAGTACAATCACTTCCTGCAATTCTTGGGGCAGTGCAGCCGGAGCCGTGCAAATCCTGTTTTCCCTGCATTGTTTCCTGCATGTGAATATCATCAGTCTAATGGCGCTCGTAACCATGGCACTTGTTAAACAGGAGCAAGGAGACTTGTGATAAAGCCATCCAGGACTCCAAGGATTTGCATGGGGCCAGCAACCTTGGCTGGACAAGGCACAGTTGCCAGCATTCACTTCAGAAGATCAAACAAGTAAAATATGCAGAAGAGAAGTGCTTTAAGAACAGCTACTGGATAAAACTGCAGTGGGAGCCAGGTTTAGGTCAGCCAGGATGGTGGGAGCACAGTGATCCTCTCCCTGCTCTGTGGGAGCACTGGCTGTCTTTGGAGAAAGCTTTCGCTCCTGCCTGAGGTTCCACATGCCTGCAAGAGCATAGAGATACTCACAACAACATCAGCACAAGGCAAGAGCAGATCTGTGGGAGGTGCAGAGGTCGGGGAGGATCACACCTCTCTCCACCTTAGTCACTTCTCCATCTCCTGGCATATAGGAAAAAAAAAAGGATTGGACAGGAGTACTACTGCAGAAGATGTAACTGAAGATAGACCCTTGGCAGTATATGGCAGTTTATGTTCTGGATGAGATTATTAATGACTCTCTGATTTATTTAATATCTGTGGAGGGGTTTCATGTTTCCAGACAACACCAAGACAGTACCTGCCTGGTGTATTCAGGACTGCCAAACATTTCAAACATTACGTTTTTACAGAGAAGTCCATGTAAGTGAGTGCACACAATTACACATTTGACAAACAAAAAGCTAATGGGCTGCTCAGCAGGCATCTGGCCATCATCAGATGCCTCAGTGCTTTGTAGTCTTTGCCACATTTGGGAACTAAAGCATCAGCAATACCCTGCTTCATATTTGAAGGTACCTGATCAACAAGATGTTGGAGGTGTAATTGCCCCTTAAAAGGTTTAATTTACAGACTCCTGCATCCCATAATGAAACCAATAGCGCCGAGCCTGACCTCGGTGTACAAGGCAGCACCCGCAGAGACAGAGGTTACTGCAAATCTCAAGGCAAGTAAAGGCTTGATGATGGGGAAATTTTAGATGAGTAATTAATCAGAGGGCTGGACATAGCTCATTGTGTTCTTTAAATACTATAGAAAAAAGCTTGTTTCCAAGTAAGGAGGGTGCTTGTCTGGGGCAGCAGTGCATACTTTAGTCCTGGTGCTACTGAGCAGGCAGGAATTGAAATCAAGTTTTAAAATGTGAGGCAAGGGGGAAGATGATGATCACGAATTATTACATTCTTGAAAAGTGTAAAAAAACCATGGAATGGACACCTGTAGAAATGGTAAGTCAGGTCTCACAGGAAGAAATTCTGGGGAGCAGTATTCAAGCCTACATCTGGACAGCTACAAAGCAGTCTGAGTTGCAGAGGAGAGCAGGTATTGTTGAAGAGAATAGGACAGCACCAGCACCTTGTGGAAGATTACCACAAGAAAAAAAGGCTATCAAGGAAGTTAATGTAGAAGAACAGATTTGTGCTGGTGAATGAACATAGAGGAATAGCACAATCATGTAAATACAAAATGAACAGCAATTAGCAAGTGGTATGAAAACCTCCCAGATACCCAGAAGCAACCAGACAACACAGGAAAACCCATCACTTATTGATTAAAGAGGAGAAATAACAGCTGAAAGAAAGAAAGAAAGCTGATCAAATCTTTGTAAAAAAAGTTAATTGTGAAATTGATTTAGCAAATGATAAAGGCCAAAGGAAAAAAAAAATAAAAAATCTCCCAAACAAGTTTTAGAAAGATAATGTCTTCATGTCTAAGAGGTCTCATAAAACTCACAATAGTGTAATTAAGGAACTTGTCAGAGCAGACTGAGCTATTAGTGATTATCTGCAAGAATTCTAGGTTTAAAGGGGATGTCCCAGAGGGCTGGAAGATGGCAGAGAGAGGACCTGTCTTTATTGAAAGGAAAAAGGAGGAGCCAGGGAATTCAAAACTAATCTGCCTAATTTTGATAAATGGAAAGATAATAGAATGAATAATGAAATAACTGAGTTATATTCCCAAGAGAACAATATATTGACAAATATCAGCCATTGCAGAGTTTTCGAATATTTTTTTATTCTTAATAGCATGGCATGTCAGACCAATTTACTTGGTAAGTAGCCCAGTAATTAAAAAAGAGGCAGGGTGCCATTTTTCAACAAAATGTTCTGAGAAGTGAAAGAGGAAAATATGATCTTGGTGAAATCACATTCACTTGAACATGCTACTGCATCAAAAACTGTGCTTGGAAACCAGGTGTCAATCAATCACTGTCAGGAAAGGATGGCATTTAAGGCAGTCCTTTCTGCATTTCTCCTAGTCTTTTCTCTCTTCACCTTATTCATCAGAGGCTGGGACTGACAGTGAGCTCAGCTCTTACAGCACTAGCTGTAAAGGTAGAGGATGATCCTAGCTGAGGAGGGAGTTCAAATCTGCAGCTTGAAATTCAGCAAAGGTGAGATTTTTCTGAAAGCCAAATAAAGTAGACTGAATAAGCAAAGAAGTGGCGCCACACCAAGAAGTGATCTTGGGGATACAAAGGATCAGAAGCTCAATGTGCACATAGAAAAGAAGATGAATGTTTTTATCAAGGTGTATTGCTAAGAGGGCTGGATGTAAAACATGAGGAAATTGGCTTGCTCTGTGTACATAAAAAAATAAAAAAGTAAGAGGAAAAAGTAAAGACACTGGTAGGACATCAGCTCGGCTCCCTGCTTGAAATGAGATCAATTTCCCAGTGAGTTCAGAAGGGATCAGTGGTAATGATATGTGATGTGGAATACACATTAACCAAGCAAAGGCTGGAGAAACCAACTTTGTTCAGTATAGAAACAGGATCAGAGGAGAACAAGAGAGATGCTGTCAGTCCTGCAGCATGCAAGAAGGGTGTTACAGGAAGAAAAGAGCTTAGTTGTTCTCTGTGTTGAGGAGAGTTTTGTTTATTTTACACGAAGATATTTTGAGCTAGCAGCCTGGGGGAAAAAGGAAAAAAAAAAAAAACCAAACCAGATGAAAACCAAAACCCAAACCCCAAAATAAAACTCAAAACTTTCTCATTTGAAGGATAGTTGGAACAAGGTACCAGAGGAGGCTGTACAAGCCCTGTCATTGGAGGACTGTTAGCAAAGCAGCTGTCAGGGCTGCTGTAGATCATCTCTTGAGGTCCTTTCCAGCTCTGCTTTTGTATGATCTTGCAGAGTAATTAAGCCTCTGTTTAACATTATGCACATAAGTGACTTGCAAAATAGGCAGTGTTCCAACCTGAGCACATGTTTAATTGCTTTGCTGGTCTGAGGCCCAAGGTATTTCTGGAAGGTGTTAATTTATTCCAAAAATTCTTGCTAACAACTATTCCCCTATGCACACTGACACCTGCAAAAAAATAAGAGCAGTATTCTTCTGCTTCCAAGCTGCTGCATTCCTTTCAAACCATCCTGCCCTCCTCTGATAATACTAAGAAAATAAAAGATTCTCTGTTTGCAACCTTATTTACTGGGCAAAATTATTTCCTCATGTGCTGTAGTTACAAGAGAAACATGAAGTCACTGGAACAATGAGATGAATTATATCAATAAAACATTAGGGACGCAAAATTTGTACATGAATGTATTTACAATTCTCTCAAAACCATATATAATACATACAGACGTCACACACACTAACAGACTCCCCTGAGCCTTGAATGACTGGAAAATCTCCTGTTACAGCATCAGGACCATTACATTTAGATCCTAGTATATATCTGTGTTTAACCTCACTGTGCCTTGACTCTGAGGCAGCATGGTGCCCCTCCACTGCCACAAACAGGAAAACAGTTCATAAAGCACAGTTGGAAGATCTCTGGGGAGCTGAGACTTAACTGACTTTCCCAAAGCTAGATAACCTCTTCCCAGGCCTATAGGGTCAAGCCCCATCAGCACACAGCTGGCAACTGCATGGGGAGGTTGGGGATGCCAAGTGCAGCTCACGTACCAACAAATCCTCATTTTTCTGTTGGTGAGGGGTTGTGTGTGTGTGCGTAATGAATTGTTGTATCAGGGGTATCAAAGTATCAGTTGTAATTCTGGTCTTCCCAGTCTGTCTGAGGTGTGCAAACACACAACAAAGAAGCCTTAAGCTTTCCAAGCTGAGTGCTGGATGAAATACCAGTCGGATGAAAGGAAGGCAGGGAGGAACAAAAGGAAACTGTAAGCCTCGTTACACTATAATCTGAGAATTGCTGTTGCTTACAGAGCTGAATTTTAGCTTTTGAGAGGCTGCTTGTGGAACAGGATGTGAAATGGCCATCCTTGCCTAAAGATTTTGATGGGAAAAGTAATTGGCAGGAAAAGCTCCCATACCCAGAAAGTCGATCAATTGGGTGTTTATATTGCAGGCAAGCCTTGTTTCAACCCTTCACTGAAGGCAGTGAAGGGACTTAAATCTGACCACTACCTACAATAGACCACAAGATTCAACTGGATCTGGCAGGGCTTGGACATTCCAGAAAACCCCAACAATCAAGGTGGAGGTGATGGACTGGGGGGTGATTTTCAACACAGTCACACTCACTACTGCTAAGTTTCTTCCAGACCCAGAATTGTCAGAGGTTCCTGCCTTGCATTACTTTGGCCACCAGAGATGATGGTGGATGCCAGTAGCCCCTTGCTGGGCTAGGTCCTCTCCTTGGTTCTCCCCCTTTCACTAGGAAATTGGGAAAAAGGAAGGGAAAGATTTATTGTAAATAGGGTTTCTTTCCAACTGCAAGTTGGGTCCTGTGAAAAACTTGATGGCCATGAGTGGGAGACTCTTCACTTTATTTCCTTGATAGAATCAAAAATGACCAATTTTCTTGAGAACATTTTAACAGCACCACTAAATTATTGTGTTTGAGTTCAATTTCTAAGAAACTTTAAACTGAATTTAAAATATTTTTTTACGGGCTTCTTGCTGATATGATGAAATATAAGGGGTTTTTTTAGCAGTTGCCCTTTCACTGTGGACTTTAAGATATGCAGCTTCACTGATGAGATTTCTTTTTGTGAAGCTGTACTGTTTTAGTACTGATAAAATGAAAACCCCATCATTAATTTTAAATCTGCAGAGCAAATGAATGACTGTTTTCCTAAAAATATACATTTCTGTCAAGTCATTCATTTTTTATTTTGACATACTTATGTTTTCCAGTTTTCCTGCTGACACATAAATTGGTATTTTCCCAGCAGCTCACCTCTGAACAAAATTTCTCATGCACCATTCAGTTTCAGTTCATAAGGTCTAATCCTTTAATTGTTTCATGGATGAAAATTCCAATAATATGTGATTAAATCTCTGGCACATATTAGTTATTATTTCCTTATTGGTAATATTTACTATTTATTTTAGAGCAAATACACTCCCAGAGCACCCAGACTACAATACACAAACCCATTGAAGTTTGTCTTGTAGACCACTTGCTAACTTTAACTCTCAAAAGGCCCTCCAAAACCTTGGCAAAACCTTAAAATTACCTCCCTGATAAACCCTGCTTGTCCATGATTTTTCCAGAAAAGCTCATTTGCTGGGAGGTTATTACTAATCCACTGCAGGATTAGAAGAAATTTATCATTCACAGGCACGGCACTGCTTACAGGGAAGCTGATCTCCGAAATACTCTTAGTATACTTTTGAAATTCTGATTAATTTTTCCCCCACTGGAAAAAAAAAAAGCCAAAAAACAATTTCAAGAGCACCAGATCTGCTTCTGCTGTGATTCTTTCCGTGGTGGAGAACAGGCAAAAAAGAATGTTATAACTGGAGATGGCAAGGGAGATTAAGAAAAGGAGGGGGTGTTTTCTTGGAAAAAGCAGTAGACTAAAACCAAGGCTTTCCTTTGGGACCTATTGTTTTTTGCTTGCTTTTGATGAAGAACACAGAAAGCATTTTTTTTCCTTGGGTGCAGTAAAGAACCTCTAGCCTAGGGAGGCACACCCTAGGATGGTGAGTGGGCTGGTGGAAGGAGTGCTCTTCCTCTTCCAGATTAACGACCACTTCTCAAGTGAAGTCTGAGCTGCTGGCTATTGTGCAGTGTGTACTTTTCTTCCTTCCCCCCTCCCCCCCTCCCCCCAATATTATTATTTTGATTTTATTTTTGGAAAAAAACAATTGAGAGAGTCTTGGTTTTATTGCACTTTGGCACAAGTGTCAACACTTTGAAATATTTCACAAAATGGAATTCTTGCTGCCCACCCAGCCCTGTAATCAACACCCCAAGGTTTCCTCAGACACCTATCTTACCAGAAAGTCTGGAAATCCTTAGGCTAAGTGATGAGCTAAGATACATCGGCTCGCAGAGGAAAGTTGGCACACAGTGCCTCAAACCTCAGTTTTGTGGGGAAGCAACTCTTCAGGCAGTGAAGCTGTGAGTGCCTGGTGAATCCATGGTCTTAGAAGTCCTGTCCTAGCTGACTCCCTGTGAATTCAGTCCAGTACCTGTTCAAGCAAACAGCAACCCTGCACCACAGAGCATACGGGAGAGGAAACTGAACGAGTGTGGTAAGTGAGGGGCAGCAAGGGCAGGGAAATCCTGTGTGCAGTTATACAGTCACAGAATCATTTTGGTTGGGGAAGATCCCTAGGATCATTGAGTCCAACCACAGCACTTCCAAGTCCACCCTAAACCATGTTCCCAAGTGCAAAATCTATATGCCCTTTACATGCATTCAGGGATGGTGACTACATCCCTTCCTTGTCTGTTCCAACATTGGACTATCCTTTCCATAAAGAAATTTTTCCTAATATTGAATCTAAAAACCTTCCCAGGTGCAAATTGAAGCCATTTCTGGCCCTTTCACTTGTTACCTGGGAGAAAAGACCAATCCTCACCTGCCTACACTCTCCTTTCAGGCCATAAGGTCCCCCCTGAACCTCTTTTTCTCCAGGCTAAACACCCCCAGCTCACTCAGCTGCTCCTCACAGAACTTGTGCTCCAGACCCTTCCCCAGCTCTGTTGTCCTTCTCTGGACAAGCTCCAGCACCTCAATGTTGATCTTGTAGTGAGGGGCCCAAAACTGAACAGAGCACTTTAGGTGTGGTCTTGCCAATGGTGAGTACTAGTGAGGAGGTTGATCATTGTCCTGATCCTGCTGGTCACACTGGTCCTGATACAGACTGGGATGCCACTGGCCTTCCTGGCCACCTGGGCACAGCTGGCTCATGTTTGGCTGCTGTCAACCTTCACCCCCAAGTCCTTTTCCTCCTGAGAGCTTTCCAGACACTATGCCCAAGACTCAAGTGCAGGGGTCCGTTGTGACCTTACTGAACCTCATACCATTAGCCTTAGCCCATCAACCCAGCCTGTCCAGATCCTTCCATAGAGCCTTTCTGCCCTCTAGCAGATCAACACTCCTGCCTGACTTGGGGTCATCTGCAAACTAACTGAGAGTGCACTTGATCCCCTCATCCAGATCACTGTTAAATGTGTTAAACAGGGCTGGCCCCCACACTGAGTCTTGGGGGACACCACTTGTGACCAGCCACCAGCTGGATGTAATTCCATTCACCACCACCCTCTGGGCCCAGTCATTCCACCAGTGTTTTACCCAGCAAACAGTACATCCATCTGAGCCATGAACATCCAGAATCTCCAGGGGAATGTTGTGGGAAACTTTGCCAGAGGATAAATTCCAGGTAGACCAATTCCACAGCTCTTCACTCATCTGCTAAGGTTAGTGGTTGTTCTCCAGCAAAAGCCATGATGAGCTGCAACCCATCTGTTTGCAGATACAGCCTTTCTGCCTTGCCTCCAGGACATTTTTAGGGAAAGGGCACGGATATCTACATACACAACTCTTCATCAAAAGCTGCATCTATTCAGCTTTTTGGGTTCTGAATGGCTGAATGGGAGCCCTCACTTCTGCCCCTTACTGTGATGATGGGCTTTCATCCCTGGTATTGGGATGCAGCCCCATCCAGTGAGGCTGATGGACAGCCAGGGACACATGCACTCTTCTGTGAAGGGTTTCTTTTATTGTTCTTCCTCCCTTTTTTCCCTTGTTTTGTTATTCTTACCACATAAAGAAGAAGTCCTTCAGAGAGAGCTTGCCGGAAGAGCCAAGACACATTCAAATGCTCTCTTTTCATTGTTCCCAGAAGATTAATGACACGTAGGCCAATGTTCCCGTAGCCTGCATGCCAAGGGGGAACAAATGAAAGCATGTAACTGGAATTTCCACTCAGCTTGTCTCAACAGCACACGAAAAGCTAGGACAAATCAAATTACAGCTACAGAATACAACAAAGAAGTTGCCCTCTCAAAATAAACAAACAAGCAAATGAATAGGAGAGTGGCCCCAATTTAATTGGTGAAGTCAGGCAATGATAGCTGTTTCACATCTGGGCTGTACTTTCATTTGGCTGGAGGCTACCTTTTCATGCCTGTGCTGAACTCCAGCCGCCAGTGGATCTGGTGGATGTTTTTCAAGCTGGGCAGCTTGCTGCTGGCTTCCATGGCCAGCTCCCCATGGCTGACTTCCATAGCCCAGTCACAGGAGCCCCCACTGCCCCATCCCTGCTAAGAGCAGTGTCCCTTGTGTTTGTCCCAAATTCCAGCGCAGTGGCCAAAGCTGGCGGGCAGACAAACTGCTGTGTGGAAGCTTGTCAGTCAGAGCCATCCATGGGTGTCCCCCCAGGCAAGGTGGCTTCTTCATTCCAGGCTGCCACACAGCACAGGGGAAGGTCACTCACTTTGAGGGGTGTCAGCAGGTTGTGTGCCTCAAAAGCAAGTGTTAAATAAATGTGCAGGTCTGGGGTCAATGTTTTGTTGTCCCACTCCTTCTCCCAAAACTCACTCTGTGGTTTGTCAAGTTGCTGGTTTGGGGAGTTTGGAAAAAGAAGGATCAACAGGCACATCAAGAAAAACCAGCTAAATAAGATGAGACTCCAAAGAACCTGGGGAATGAAGGAAGGCAGGGTGCTGTCCCTGGAGAGAACCAAAGAGCCTGCCTACCCTTGTCAATGCAGCTGCGCTAGTCCCAAAGCAGATCACCTCCTCACCAGTTGCTGAGAGGGCCCCACTAAGCTCCTGCTCCCTCCACTGCCACAGGTGAGCTGGAGCCAGAAATGGAAAAGGAGATTTCTGTCTGGAGCAGGCAGATACTTATCACTTTGCTTCTAAAAGGATGAAATTTTGAATGCTATTTCCTCATGCTTTCTGACTAGCCCAACTCATCTTTTTCCTGGCATGCAATTCAGCCTCCAGTTGGGAAACAGCAAAAACAACCCCAAAACCACCAGAAACAAACTCCACCACAGCTGAGCTCTGCTTCTGCCAAGGAGACTCAGGTAGTCCCTGATATGAAAAGCAGCTGTTGGTACCTAAGGTGTGCCCCAGAAATCCCTCCTACGTACTACTCCTAGGCTTTGTAACCTGATCTGATGCACCAGGAGTGGTGGTTTTGTCTCATTTCTACATTAAGAAACACTTACTAGATATGGTGAGTGAAACACACCAGTCTTAGGCACAGATTGGTGCCCCACCCAAATCCAGCCAACCAGCCAGAGGTTCAGCATGCCAGAGGGTGCATTGATTCCCGAAAAATAACACTCCTTACCCAATATTTACAGCAGTACAACAGTTAAAAATAAATCTAGTAACAAGTCATTGCTTTGTCTGTATTCCAGTCTATTTTTCAATGATTTTTTTCTTCCCTTTAACACAATTTTTCAGACTTGTCATTTACAACAAGCCTCTGCATTACTAGCTTTCTTTTAAATAAAATGTACACTAAAGTCATACCTGTAATACAACTTCCTTTGGGTCGCGTTAAGAAGTGGTAAGTAAGATCTACCCTGGAAAATGGCTTTATTCACATTGCATTTGCTTAGATCTGGCATACAGACCCAGAACTACAGGAAACCAGTTTAGTTGCTTCCACCAAATTTCTCTTGAGGAAACTGGAGAAAAAACGTAAAACAATGTCTGTTTGTTGTGGCTGAGCGACATCTGTCAAAACCTGAATGTTTTTCAGACATGGATGCCCACGGGCAAATGTTATCTCCCAGATAACAGCAGCTCAATGACAGCACTGATTTTTCCAAGGTTGCAGCATTGGCAGTTGCCGCAGTCAGGCAGCATCTAACGCCTGAAAATATCAAACCCACAACTTGTGTCCATTACCAAGCAGTGACGTGAGGCCCAAGAGTCAGGCAAACTGTGCTTAAAATAACAATTAGCATCATTGCCCAATTCCTACACCAACAGATCCTTTCTGGTGACCTATGCTTCCGTCCTTTTTACTGCCTGTGATAAGATCCCATGGAGCAAACCAGGTGGTGTTTCCCCTGCCACTGCGATTGGCAGTTCTGGCTGTCAGAGCACACCGTCCACATCCAGCAGCTGAGCCACGTGGCACACAACACTGGTTCAATCATCGCAGATGCCAAAGGGTGATTTAGTGCAGTGGTCTCTCTGCAAGGGCTGCCTGACCCTGAATTATCTTTTTTAAGAGGTGGAAGACCCATGTGTTAAGCAAACATCCAGCCTTGTGTTACGCAAGAAGCTATCGCAGGAGCTGTTTGTTCCAAAACACAGCGCAGGGAATACGTGTGCACCTCGCTGTGTGTGGGGTGCACACATGCCATGCACAACAAGGAAACATGCCGAAGCACTTAATTGCTTTGGTACGTGTGAAGTCTGAGCAAGAGGGCCAGCAAAGCAGAGAGACATTATGGGTACAAAACAGAGAGCAATCACATGGGTATTTTGAGGTGTTACTGAGCTTCAGCCACTGCTGGTTTCTCAGTCACTCCACCACATGCTCCCTAAAAAAGCAGTGTTTCCAGCCCTCCACTTTCCCACAGCTCAGGGAGCTGACCCCTCCAAGTCAGAGGGAGGATCATTCACCCTCAGGAGGCACTTGAGTCACCACGATTTCTGTGATTTATGATCTCTCTGCCTGCTTCAGCTAGAGTCCAGAGCAAGCGAGCAAACGTCACGCGTGTGTCCCTGTCCCCACGTGCCTTTGTTCTCCAGAAATAGCGCCGAACAACGCATTGGCAGGTTGCAGTCTGTGCTAAGATTTATTTAACATTTTCCCCCTCTTCATTTTCCTTTTTTTCCTCCTCAGAGGAGGTCTCTCGGCATGTTCCGGTGGTTATTGTTCTTGGGCTATGCAAGGGCAGTGCCCCAGAGGGGCTGGGCTGGAGTCTGAGGTGTTCCACACCCACATTCCCTGCTGGTGGGAGACGGATGTCTCCTCATGGCCTGTATTTGCACAACTTACTGTATATTTCCATAGAAGGACAATGAGCATCTACCTAAGCACAAGAAGCCTCCCAGATGACAATCATTGTTACACTCGCACCCAAAACAAGGGATTTGCGAAATACAGAAATTCCCTTCGTGCTTCTCCTCTGAGGTTTTGCTGGGATATTTTTTTCCCTGCTTTAAGCAACAAAGTCATTGTATGAGTAATATTGTCCCATGTTTTTGTTGTCATTCATTTGTGCTTCCTATGATTTTCTTATCAGACACACTTCCAGAGTTCTGGAAAAGGATTTGCATACAAATGGCCTCTTCCACACATGCATAACCTCTTCAATTTTTAAATGAAAAAGCTACTAAAGTTTTAATTTTCAGATGAAATGGAGGGTTGCTATGAAATGCTTAAGCACGTTCTAATTTTACAAGATATGAGCAGTGCTACTGGCTTGACTGGGCCAGTAAACAAGCATCCGTGTTAAAAACTCAGGTTTATCTCATTACAGGCCTAGCATGAATTCTTCACCCAGGACCATCTGGGAGCAAGGTAACAGTGTCTTCATAGCTGTCTCAATTGTGTCAAGACAAGAAGCAGGGGAAGTTTTTTTGGCAGACCAAATGTCTTTTACTTGGCTAACAGATAAAACTAGCTAGCAGGGGAAAAAAAGCAAGAAAACTTCAGGGCACACTCTGTCTGATGTTACTTGCTTTTCTAAAGAGAGAAGTAGACATGGTCTTCACAGGTACAGATTGAAGTCTGAGACCTGAAATGGAGAGCTGTAGGACCTTGCTGACTTCAGCTGAGTACCTTTGAAGGCAACCTCCTCTCTCTGGTACACATGCCATTTATTTTGTTGATTAAAACCAGGTTTATTTTGGCTTTTGTTGTTGCTGGTGTAAGTACAGCTACCCAGGGAGGGAGATTTATCTCACTTTACAGGAGCTATCTCAGCATTAGGCAACTGGCATGATCTGGTGTGTCTGGGCTCCTGCTTCAGTCAGTGGAAAAGGATGAGCTCTTCTCATTCAATGGGGCTCAACCCATTTTATGACAGATATCAGAGACAAGAGGGATGAATCGCCCTATAGACAGACTTCGCTCCCTCTGCTGAAAATATAGGGACTCTGGATGACTAGACCTAGACTTAAACAGCTAAAATTAGATGAGATGAATCATACCCAAAGGTGATATTTTTTTTTTTTTTTTTTTTTTTTTTTAATGCTAGAAGCACAGACACTACACACCCAGCAAAATTAGTAAGGCAGCAGTGTCTGTCAGCATAAACCCAGACCATGTCTTTGCAGTTCAAGAATTCAAAGAGTCATCTCCCAAACATCCAGCTCCTCCTACAGCCTCCCCTCCCTTCCTGGGACCTATTGTACACACAATTGCCCTATGCAGATTTGATGGCCCAAAAACCTTTGCTGACTATGCCTGATCTCCTTTGTGCCAACAAAATGGACCCAAACCTCTACAAAGAGAATGATCCTTGCTTTCTATACATTTCCAATGGGAGCCAAGGCAACTTGGAACATCAAGAAAGTAGACTGTAATATTTAACACCTTTGGTGATTCAAAGATGAGGCTTAACATTTAATAAGGGGGCTTAATTTAAGCCTCTCCCATCAAATCAGGATGACATTCCAGTAAAACTGTATAGTTGCACTTGTAATGACCAGCACTAAAACTTGTTGTATGTGTATGTGGGAGACCCCTGAGAAATTGCCTCTGCAGTACATACCTGCATGTTGCACAATTACACTCCTTCCCATTACAAGATGAGATATCAATAAAGGTCTCATCCGAAGCAGCCCTCCCCACACCTACTTTTGTAGGATTACATAAGAGAACTACAAATATGCTCAGCAGCCTTTCCCAGCCCTTTCTGAATCTTGATAAACTCCCGACCTCCGTGACAGCCTGCAGGAATGAGACCCACAGCTGAATTATTTCATGCAGGCGAAAATAGTCCCCTTTTCAGCTTTGAACTTGCTACCTTTCAGTTTCTTCCAGTGTCCTTGGATAGCAGCTAGGGCACGCTAGGAATTTTCCAGTGAAACAAGTTGGAAAAGGCCAATTCAGAGTGAAAATGTCTTCAGGAAATGGGTCTGTTTGGCAAACTTCTGATAAAGCACAGGCAGGACTGTGTCCCAGAGGTGTTTCCTGCTGGGTGCACAACATAACGCGGGGGAACTGAAGGCTACAGGGATCCCTGCCCCAGGGCAGGTCATTACTGGGCTGGCCACTACTAGGAGACCAGAGGCCCTAGGAACCCTGGCTCTACTTTTCTTGGAGTTTATATATAACTGTTCAAAGGATGTTTAAAATTTTCCTGGATATCCTGTTTCAGTTCTGAAATTTTTGCGGAATTCTCATTTTCCAGGAATTTGCAAAATTTATTTCACTACCCTTGGCTCTCAACCAAAGACTGCATCATTTCCTCCTTCATTGCCCAAACCCAGCAACTTGCAACCTGGTATCGTGACATTCAGCCCTTTTAATTTCTGATTTTAAGGATGCATTTGTCACCTTTTCAACTTCTTCCCTCCTCAGGGTTTGCAGAGACAGCCCTCAGTGGTTTTGGCTTGGTTTTTTTTTGGTTTTTTTTGCTGTCCCGAAAAATTTCTCCAAATCTGCAGTGTCTATATGTGAGTAAACCAAAAACTCCCAATGCCTTTATTAGGGGGACAGAGTTGATATTTCCCATACACACAAATATAGGGTGGTCACCACCAGGACATTTGCACACCAATACCCACCACCCAAGGCGTGTGCAGGGAGCGCCTTGGTGTGTAACAATGTGCAGTATTTGGCAGGACTTCAAAATCTTCCTTCCTCCCTTTTAGTATGTCTCTGGCATGTAACTGCAGCTCTCCCAAGCCCTCACTGAATGCCAAGTAAGGGAAAAGTGACTCGCTGGCTTAGAAATGCAGACCCCTTTCTTTGCAAGAAGGAGAATTTCAGGATCTGTCTTCCTGTCTGGGCTGAGAGAAGAGACCTGAAGGCACATTTTAGGACACTTCCTTTAAAGGTTTGTTTCAGCCAAGTATGGGCCTATCACTGCAAAATTAGACAAAAAATTCCCATGCAGAACAAACAGAAGGGGCCAATAGGTCTTCTTGTGGACATTTTCCTTTGTTGTCCTTCTTCTGAAACAGATTGAGATTGCATTGATGCATATTTCAGGGTAAAAAAAATAGAAAAACAATTCCCAAACCCTGACATCATGAGCAAACCAGAAAAAGAAGCATGGCAAACTCATGCTTCTCATAACCTTCATTTTCTCATATTATTCTTTCTCATTCCACTGTAGGGAGTATAAAACAAAACAGAAGAAGGTGCAGATGTGATTTTTTTTTGTATAAAAATTATACTAGTGAGCCTGAAGCTGCTGCCTTAGTATCACATGCTGAGGCGCACAATCCATGTTATCACCCTGGAGATGGAGAGAGGTGAAAAGATTTGAAAGGCACGAGACAAACAAGTAATTAACTTAGTCCAAGGATGATGAACCTGTGAATAACAGGCTTGGGCAGTTCAAGGCAACCTAGGCCTCCAAGACAACTCTTCCAGCTGTAGTTTGAAACTTCCAAAAGCCTGGAAGATTTGAGAGCCACAGCTTTGGCTGACAGCTCACATCTTTTCCATTTCATGGAACTTTATGCAGCCTGACCTCTGGCAACTGTTGGGCTGGCCATGCTCCCTCAGAGCCATGTCTCCATGAAGCTAGGCAGGGGCATGGGAAGATTAACTTTGTGTGCCATCGTAGCCAGCCACCACTGACCAGTGCACGAGCTTTGTTTACTGCATCCCTTCAACTATGTATAGCCAGCCAGACCTGGAAAAACACAAATTGGGTCATCCTCTCCACTTGCTCACACCAAAAGGACTGTTTCCTTACTTTATTATTCCTATTGTCTTATCCTATCTGGTCTCACCCACCCATGTCATTGCCTCTGCTGGCCTGACAATCTATTCTAGGCATGCTCAAGGCTGTGAATTTTTTTCCTTCTGTCTAGCCTCATTCTTTTTCCATTTTTAATTTTAGGCTAAAATCTGTGCAGCCACTTTCTAGATAATCCAGATAAACCTCTTCCTTTCTTTCATGCAATTTCCTTTCACTTATTTATATTGTTATCCTCATGTCATCACTCCCTAGCCTAACTTTTTCCAAGAGTTTTTGGCTGATGTACACTCATGTGCTCTTCGAAGGCTTTCCAATCTGCTTTTCTACCATTACGATAATTTTTGGCTCTCGTGCAGCATTTGGGAACCAGAGTTTTCTGCTCCCATCCAGCATGTCAGTACTGAAGGCTAGTAAATTTACACATTCTGTTAGCATTGTGTTAGTCTTTTAGGCCTTTAAAGCATTTCTTTGCCCTCAGCATGTTGTTTGCCACCTCAGTTGTGAGATCACAAAATGTACAGGTCCAGATTACGACAGATACTTGCACAAATCCGTGAGCTTGAGGGGCCCGTGGCCTTGCTTTGTGTAAGGTCTCATCTGTAGGCTGCTGTTATCACAGGGCTGAAGACCCTGCCAGACTGAGTAATGAGAGGATATCAGATTCTGGGAATAGAAACAGAATATAGGCACAAGGTCCAATTTTAAATAAAAACATCATCATACAGAAGCTTCTTCGATTAGTAAAAGACAGTCAGTAGGGTTAAGATAATTTCACATGTAGCCAAAAGTACTGTTTACGTGGGGAGAGTTAAAAATTCACTGCTGCAAGAGGAACCATCACCTTTCCAGTACATTCTATTGTAACTTAACTCTGCTTCTCACTAGCTGGTTTACAACTGACTTACTACTATCTCCTTGCCAGTCAGCTTCACACATTTGTATCTCAGTCTTTAGAAATAATGCACTATATTTTTTTAAAGGGAAAAACCAGTATGTGATTCTTGCCTAAAGGCCTGCTTTAAAAACTGTTATTTCCATAGTGTTTCCTTTTTCTAATCTTCAAATATATAATTCACATCTTTGTAAATAATAATTTCCCTTCTTTCCCCCTGCCATTTGAATGTTGCCTGCCAGTGACTGGAATTTGAGCCTTGATTTTAAGGCACTATATGTTGTAGTTATTGAAACACTGAGCTTGCTGCCACCACTGAGGCCCCACAATAAAGGTTTTAAAATTCATGAATGCTAGTTAGACCATTTTATTGAATATCACAGGAAGGCAAGGTATGTAATTGTGATTTTATTTCTGACAGCCTACCCTCTCACCTCTCCTTGTATCAAGCTACTGGAACCTGAAGGGCAGGTTGTAGATGTCTCCACAGTTTTCAACATCCAATATGACAAATGAGAAAAAAATCCTTTTATGTTAAGGATCTTTTAGTGGCATAGGTGAAGGTATCACTGTGCTACTGAAAATGCTAATTTGCAGTTTATGAATTGAGAGGGATACTTTAGATGGTCCTGACTATAATCTTGTGGTGTGTCACCCCCTCAAACCAAGGGGAGCATTGTCATCCCCTGACTAGGTCATTCCAGCTCACTCAACACTTTAGAGCTGACTGAAAACTGCTCTTCTTTTGGTACTTTAAAACTGGCTCCACAGCCACTACAGCTGGTGGAAAGGCTTGAGCACAAACACAAGTGCAGCAAGGCACTGGAGGGGGAGAGCAAGCAGGGGCCTGGTACCATATGGGAGCACTGGGGACAACCCTAGGTGAACTTACAGAATCGAAAAGCAAGATTACCATAGCTGTCAAAATAGAATTGAAGGAGTCAGATGCAGACCTAATTTCTCTCTCTGCCACTTTTGCAGTGTTTAAGCAGACAGCTTTTGAATGCAATCTCTCTATCAGTTTATACAATGCTAAAGTGTGGCTACTAATTACCTTATTAAAAAGAGTGGCTATTGTAGGACTAAGTCAGAACAGCAAAATTAAAGAGAACAGGCTGCTGAGAATGTAATTAAAGAGTGTTTGCGAAAAGCTGTGATTATTAGATAAATGGCAGGCTTGGGGACACTAATTACTATAGTAAAACTGCTTTTGGTGATGTTTTATATAGACAATTAGTGTGATGAGCCTTGAGACTAGGCATTGGATACCCTGTCACCCCTATGGTCCCTAAGACTTCAGCAAAATTAAATAATGTCTCCATACCTATGTTTTAGTTCTTCTAGGAGCTGTGGCAAGAATAATGAAGAATAAAAGTCAGTAAAAAAGAAAGACTAGGACATGGTTTCCAAACCCTTAGGAGGGTTTGGAAATCTTAGACAAGATTTTGTCTAGTTACAGTCAGGAGCATCTTGGAAGGGTTAGCCAGCAAACAGAACTGAAAAACTTCAGCCCAGGGATACAGACACCAGGATAAGAAATATGAGGCTTTCCATATAACTATTATTGCAGGAAAGTGGGTCAGAGAGTCAAGAAACTGATTAATGAATGGGGAATAGTATGCAAGGCAAAAAACAAATATCAGCATTTTTCTCCCTTGAAGCTGTTGATAACTTGAAGCTGTTTCAATAATGATATCCCAAACTGATGGCAATGTTTCCTCCCTCCATCCAACACTATCCTGTTGCTTTGTGTTTTGAAGCGCTGTCAGTCACATGGAAAACACGGAAGAAAGGTCAAGAAGAGAGTACAGGATATGAAGGAATGTCGCACAATCAAGTCCTGGTTTTCAAGTGCACAGAAGCCCTACACAGGCATTTGCAGCTTGATCCTGCAAGCCTTTCCTGACAGCAGCTTCCAGTGTTTGTGCAAGCACCTGAGGGAAGCCAAAAGGCTGATCTGCATCACTGACGTTCCTGGAGACAGGAGCACAGCAGTGTTCATATGTGATTCCACAGCAGTACATGAGCAAGAGCTAATGCCTTGGTCTCCACCGTTGAAGTCTAGATACAGTGAGGAAACTTTTTACTGTGTGACCCTCTCTCTCTTTCCCCTCCCCCCACCCCCCCTTTATTTTCCTTTGTTTGTGTGTTTGGGTTTTTGTTTGTTTGTTGTTTTTAAGTGGTTTTGTAAGCTGACATCTTAGCCACTTGTCCAGAGGGTGATGAGAGTGAACATTCTTGTGTTACTTGATGGTTGTTGTTGAAGAGGGAAAGAGCAACAAAACCTCTAGGGAAGCTGGAGCTTATGTTTTAAGTCCAGCTTTCAGCCCAGGGTGAAAAATATTCTGTGGTACTGAGCTCCCAAGCACAACAGGCCGGAAAAATCTTTGTATGCCACAGAAATACTCACATGCATTTTAGAGCCATTGGAAAGGGTCAAATTCAGAATCCTTAAATATCAGTACTGTGCATGTTCTTTGAATCAGCTCAGGTTCATGACCATGCCCACAATTCTCAGAGCGTAAAGCCCTGAGAGCTGTGCCCATGTGAAACTGTGGCAGAACACTACTGTCTCTGGGGAAGAAAAAACCAAAACCCAACAGAAAGCACCAGCCCAACTGCTCTTTCTTGCTGAAAATTACTGGTTTTGCTACAAAACAAGCTTTCTCTGGGTCCAGTCTTGATATCTGTGTAGATTACAGAAAGACATAAAGCCACATGTCAAGACACATGGTTTCCTCACATCACTTGCATGACACTTTTCCTCAGTTCACAGTAAAGATACAAGAGACATTCTCTTGAGCCAGAACACTCCTTGGCTGGGATATTTAGTCTGGGCTGCACATCCAAGGATCCTGAACATTTTGTCCCTTAGGTAGCAATCTGCTATTAACATTCTCTTTGAGAGAGCCCACGCCAAGAAGAGAGCAAAGCATCCAGGAGTAATGAAAGCCCCTGGATGAGTCTAGCTATTTATATTAATTTTATTGTTGTCATTGGCTAGATAAAAGAATGGAAGTGACCAGCTAACAAAGGTGGGTTTCTAAAATTCAGGGAAAGCCACAATTAAAGGGCCACATTCTGCAGCAGCTCTGGCTCCTTTGAAGACAGGAGATTAGGACTGAGCCTCTTAGAGTTCATAGCTACTAAACTGTTAAGGGTCAGTGAGGAGAGTACTCTGTAAGTAATGTGGACTATTTAATAGACTAAAGCTGTCCAGCTGCCTTTTTTTTTTTTTTTTGGCTAAAGGAGTCAGAACAAAAGGGCAATCTCAGAAAGGGAAGAGACCACACACACCTGGTAGATCAGAGTAACTGCCAGGAAGAAGCAAATTCCTTCTTAACAACTGCTAGGAGTATCTCTTAGAATTTCAGAAGTGTAAAAACTAAAAGCACAATTCTGCCTGTCCTGCATTTCCTACAGACCTTCAGAACTGGCCTGGTACTCAGCAAGTTTAATCTTCTATTTTGTCTCATATTTATATGTATGGCCCAGATACATTGCTCATAAGACAAAGGGTTGGACTATTTTGAGCAACAACAACAAGATTTTAATTTTTATTTTTTAATGGCTTGCAGATCCTTCAGTGGTAACAAGGTCCAACCCTTAACAACAACAACAATGAATCACATAAAATACGAAATCGTTAATACATTTTCAAACCACTGTACCTAGAAAAAAGATCTTGACATTGACTTTAGATCAAACCTTAATTATTGCAAATTTTTTGGCATATCTAAATTCAAGAACTTGCTTCCTTCAGCTATGCCAGTATTTCATAATGGTAAAAAATTACTTTGCCTAGAGGGCAAGTGGGAAAAATTTTCTCTGCCTGAAAATTAAGTACCAAACTCTAACCTCAGGAGAAGATGTGATCGCATCGATACCACTTTCAGTTGACTGAGACTTAACGAACCTCAGTGTTTTTTTGCAAGTTAAATCAAACTTTTCAATCTGGCAATACTTCCATTTACTAACAGTAGACGTAGGATGATCAAAACTGGATACACATATTTTGTTGCACTGGAGTGCCACTCAAGGTATCCTCCTCCTGTGCCTCTAATAGCATTTTAACCCAGCCCTTGATTTCTTTTCACAGGGACGATGGAAGAACTGCAGAATTACACTGTAAGGTGCAAACCTCCCCACACAATCAGAAAGTATCCCAGGACTGCAAAAACAAGCCATAGTCACTCTAAATGTTAGTAACAGTCTCAAAGATGACCAAAAAAAGAGCAAAGCTACAGCCCTACAGAAAACTCCAAGGTAAAATTTTACATCCAGAGACAGTTTGGTATTGCCTCATATCAAACTCTACCATTGTTATACCCTTACTAAATTTTCAAGATTACCCTCACCCTGACTCCTTCCAAAGATTTCTCAAATAACAATTGCCTGCCCTTATATTCTATGGTAATTAATTACCTTCACTACTAACTGAAGTATGGCAATGCCATCTCACTTCTTTATTCTTTTGTATAATCATGAAATTCAGTGGCATTAACACTGCAAATTAAATTTAATTAAATCTAATTTTAATTAATTTAAATTTAGTTTTAATTTAATTACAGTAAATTAGAAGAAAATGTAGCCAAAGGACACCTATCTGAGTGCAGCAACACATCCCCCTTGCTCCTAAACAGAGAGTCTTTGTACGAGGCCATTATAGAACTATGCTGCTGCACGTCAACAGATTGACACCTTTCTACCTCCATTACTCTTGAGGAATAATAAACCAAATCTTGAATTTTTTCATACTCACATAACCCCAAAGGAAGTCGTTCTGGCTGCAAGCAGAGAAGTAGTCACCTGTAGCTCTTGTTGCTAAATTCATGGGATGTGGAAGCAAAGGAACAAGAGGAAAGGGAGTAAACCACGCTCACCTGACATGGCTGTTCCCATTGAATCCAGTACTGAAGACTTACTAGGTGTGCAAAGTTTCAGCAAGCACCCCCTAGTTCCAGCATTAAGGAATTTGGTAAATAACCCTTCTACCTTCTCCCAAACCACCACCTTTGTGATTGTTAAGTTTTTACCGACTCCTCCCTCACACGCCGACCTCTCTTCTCTCCAGATTGAAGAAATGCCATCTTTTTAGTCTCTCTTCATTATCTGTCATTCAATCAGCAGTATCTGAACTTGTTTTCCTTGCCCTTCCCTGGATCTTATCTAGCTCTGCTATATCCTCCTTGAGATGCAGAACTCCACAACATACTCCAGGTAATGTCACTACAGCAGTTTTCTGTAGCAGGAAAATAATACTCCTTCCCTCATTATCCATACCCCTCCTTGTGATGGCCAGTGCTTTGCTGGCTCTTCTGAACCCCATTACACACTGAGCAGATGATCTCCAAGAGCTGTCACTGATGATGTTGAAGTCTCTTTCCTGCACTGGAACTACAAGGGTTTAGCCTCGTAGTTTAGATTATTTCTCCAAAGGTACATCACATTTTGTTTACCTACCTGGACTTCTCCTGCCCTTTTTTGGTACATTTATGTGATGTTTTCAAGCCTGGCATGGCATTTGTTTGTTGCGAAGTGCTTACTATTGCCTGCAAACTTGCACATTTTACTGTTCACTCCCTTGTCTCCTCTTCATTCTCAGTAAAGACACAGCACCCATTCCTGGGGACTGTTCACTGCTGACTGTGATCTTCCGGACAGTGAATTTCTTCACTTGAACAGCCTTTAGGGTGACATCTTGTAAAAGGCTTTTGAAAATTCAGGTGCTTTGAAAATTACACAGATAGGATTCCCTTCTCCCTCCTGCTGCCAACACCCTCCAAAAGATGCAGAGACAGTAGTTACCCTCTCTAAAGGTGACTTTCCCAAGAGGTCTGTGGGGCCATCTACCACCTTCCTAGGACTGGAAGTCAGACCTCCCTGGCTTACCACTTCTAGTCTGTAGTTCCCAATTCTAAAGACAAATTAAATTAAAGGAAACATTTTAAGTCAAGAGAATTTCCTTATCCACTTAAGAATAAGGCAGGTCTGTTCTCTGTCCAATTAATATAATGCTGCCATTAAGGCCTAGCTCAGTACGTATAAAGACCACAAAAACAGTATTTTGTCTGTTTATTCAGTAGGCTTTAGGTTGTCACAGACTGTAGAAAAAAGTGCAATGAAGTAATTTTGGAGACTTGAAAAAAAACAATTCAGACAATCCCGTGGGTCCTTGGTCTTGCACTCCAAATTCTTCAGTTGTAAGGCCATTTTCTAATTCAGAACAACTTCCTTAGAGGCCATTCTTTCACTCCTTTCTGCAAGAGGGCACAAGCATCCTGCATGTTTAATTGCAAGCATACAATGTTATCTGCTCCTTCTCTCTTATGTAAGTTTGCAGGAATGCTGAAAGACTTTCCGGGCTCTGAGAGGTTAGGGGTTGGAATCAGGTCCCTTGTATATCACTGCACTGACTTTTTGGGACGTGAAGTTATTGCAATTAAGATACTGGCCAGATGTGTGGGCTAAAGAGCCCGACTGATACCACAGGCATTCATTGATAATGCAACTTCTGAGGAAGAAATCTGGGGAATTGTTGTCCTTCGTGTTTTCCTCTGCAAGCAAGCAAACCATATGGATTTATCAGAAACACACAATGCTTTATCTAGCTCAAGAGAAAAAAGAATAGTGTTTATTTTACTGTGAAGGAATGTTCTCTTTCAGTTTGGAGAGCCAGTTGCCTGAGCTGGCACTGCGTACCTTTTGGCCTCCAGCAGGAGTATTGCTCTGGTTTAATTCAGTGCTATCTTTAACCTGATTACTATTTACTGTTTGTGCTGTGATAATATTTCCAAGCTGCAGTAGAGGAGAAGGGCTTCATTGTGTTAGGTGCTGTACAAACACACAACTGAAAGATAACTCTTGCCTTCAACCATGCAACGAAGCAGCTCCTAAGTTGAGTGCTGGCACACAGGGTGGAAAACATCAGCAGCAGGCTGGGCTGAAGGCCTGGGTTTGCTTCCCATTCCCAACTGTGCAATCTCAAGCAACTGGCTCTCCCTCATCTCATTTAACTTGTGCTCTGTTGTACAGAAAGCCTGGCTGAAGGACAGCAAAGGGTGGTGGGAAGAGCATCCTATCTCCCACTTCCTTCCTCTGGAGGCACTTGGTATTTAAGCAGATCATCTGCATCTGCCTTCTCTGTGAGCCAGAGGGCACACAGGAAGAAAATGCTGAAAAACCTGGAAATTATAGCAGTGCCCTGCCTGACAGTCACTCTGCAAAGCGTTAAGAAGATGTTTCTGTAATGAGAAAAATCCTTTCCCAGAAATCTTACCAGAGTTGCAAGAACATTTTGTTTGGCAACAATGGAGTAACCTCTTGATTCAACAATATTTTGGGCCCTTTCTTACTGGTTGAGGGCAGAATCCAAAGGGCCATTTGGAAGGGTAATGTTTAGTCTCACCTTTTATCTCATCAAAGCCTGAGGTCTTAGTGGTCCTGCAGGATGGAGCTTTTTGCCTGAAGAGGTTTGGTTTGGTCAATGTCCACCTGTCTGGGGCTGGCAGGAGGGATCCAAGTCTTTCCTCCAAGGCAAGAGCATTGCAAGACCACCCTCAAGAAATGGGCTTTGAGTGAGGCCAGAGGGCTGGTAAAAGTGTTACTTTCTTCTGTGTATTGTAATGAGTCATGGCTCCATAAAGCCATTCTCACTTTCCAGTGCATGAACTTAAATTCCAGGAGTCTGAAAAAAGTGAGCAACCATGCTCAATGTGGGTTTCAGGCAAGCCAGGGAAGGGCAAAGGAGAAGGAAGAAGACAGAAATACTCTTTTCCAGCACTGGATTTATTTTCCAGACTTTATTTTAACACCCTTTCTGTCTGTCTGTCTCAGCAATATTTCAACTCTGTCTAGGTTTTGATATTCCTCAAGTAGACATTTACTGAGTCATTCCCAGCTGCACAGCAAGGATATGCATTAGATGGTGCTGCCGAGGAAATAGGAGTGAAATAGCAAACGAGGGAGAGTACAGTTCTGTGGGCTCTCCAAGTGGAGTTTGGACTCTTTCATTAAAATGAAACTTGAACTATTTTCCTGTCTTGTGCTAAAACCTACTACTGCAAATATCCTTGCAATAAATTCTGTGGTAAAAAAAGAGACTTATGTGACTTGGTACCTTTGATAAAAAACTGTAATATGGCACATGAAGTCCATCTTCACAGGGGCTGCGGGCACAGCCCATATGATCACTACATGCAAAACTCAAGAAAAACTCTCTAAAGGGCTTATTTCTCTAGAAAGAAATAGAAATAGCTATAAAGCTATTTCTATTGTTTAGGAGAATATGTCAAAATGACACCAGTTCTGGAAGGTGAGGTGGCAAACCAGCAATTAACATTTGTCTTTTCACTTACGTTACTGTCATTTAAGAACAGAACACATACAGTAGACAGGATAATTCTATAATTTCTTTATATAGACCCTAATACATTGTATTCAAGACTGTGTCTGTTTTCTCAAAGCCCCACTGATCTCCCAACTCCTGCATGTTTCTTCAGTTCCCTGCTGGCTGAGTCTCTGGATTTCAAGCTCTCATCAGAACTGGGTGTCGGATGGAGAGGTCGTTTTTTTGTACTTCTGAAGTGGAGAGCATGTTTTTAGCAGTATTCTAATCTTAATATATATATATAAAATAATGAAAATAATTGTCTTCTAATAGGACTTTCATAAGTAGCTTATGGCACACTGCCCTTATTGTAGAAAAGTATGTCCTTGTAGATAAGAAATGTCAATTAAAATGTAGCCTCTGTGGAGGACAGTTTTATATGCAAATTTTTTTAAAAAATCAGTACTTTTCTGGGTTTAGTTGTTTGGGTGTTTTTTTACACACAGGCATAAGTGATAAAGGAAAAATAATGTGCAGGAACTGAACCAGCATATTGTATCAGCACAGTAAATAACATCATAATGACTATGTTATCTTATCATAGTGGTGCATAGTTTTGTGTGCAAATGTTATCTCAAATACAGTCAACTATCTGCAATAAAGAGCATTTATTGTAGGAAATGCAAGAAATTGTAGGAAATGTAAGAATAATTTTATATTATTTTGTTATTACAATTGAGTTTTAAAATATCATAGATTTACACAAATCTAGGTTAATGGACACTTGTTTTCATCAGCTTATTGCTTGCTGCTTGTATATTGGATGTCACACAAGGCTTTCTAAAATATGACAGGGAATATGGGCTGAATGATACAGAGACGCAGTTACACACTTCCTCATGCCTCTGTCACGGGCCAGTAACAGAGGGCAAGAGGCAGCTCATGCAGCTGTCCTGGTGGCATACTTCACAGCCGGATAGTTTTACAATAATTTGATTTCCGGGCCAGCCAGGAAAACACCTTCCTGACTTCCACTGTCTTGGGCACTCTTGGGTAATTAAACTCTGAATGTATATAGACACAGAAGAACAGAACTGACAATTATTTTCATAGCCTTTACACTCTAAAAGAAGTAGTATCTGCTCTTAATGTAATCTAAAAAACCCTACAATTGAATAGCTTGTGTGGTAACACATGATAGTGGGGCTGAAAATGAAGCCTATATTTGTACTCGACATATACAAGTAAAATGCTCAAAGAAAGGAAAATTTTGCTCTTCCCATCACAATTCCATTTGAAAAAATTACTTCTCTAAACTCCTTCATTTAGAAGAACTTCTGCCTGAGATGTGCTGCTTTTCCTTTCTGAATTCCTGACACGGTATAAATCAAACAAATTCAAGATAGCAAAGCCGGGAAAATCATTATAATCGCAAAACCATCAAAAAGGTCAACGCGAAGGAGAACAACAATAGGATTCTGGTAACTGTTTGGGAAGAAACTATTCTTGCTGCAGTGAAACTCACTGTTTTCATAACAACAAATTAAATACCAAGGTAATTCCCTGGAGCCTTCAGCAGTGTGGCTGTGTGGCAGCAGCAGCCTCTCCAGCACAATGAGCAGTGTCATTAGGAAAACCCGCTGGCTGCTGAGCCACCGCGCAGCTCCGCGCTGTTTGAAGCCACATTGGAGTCCAGCCTGCCCTTTCAAAAACACTGCATTGTTACTCTTCTCTTCCTCCCATTCCTGTCCGTTTCCCCATTCTCCTCTCTTCCTGTCCCCTGTCAGGCAGACATGTTTTAGAATCCATTTATAATGAGGAGCTGAGTGTTGTCGGGCTGGTGCAGGTGGCTGGAATGCTGGCTTCAACACTTGGAAATGAGGGAGTTACAGCTGCATCTCTTTTTCTACATTTTATTTATTGGTGCCTTATACACACCTTAAAAATGTGTAATTTGTCAAGCGTAAGCTGTTCTCTTACACTCAAATGGCACAGGAGATGGGTCAGCAAGGTAAGTGTGCTGCAAACATCCATTCTGAAAAAGAGTGGCATTTGTATTTGCTTTGGCTGTTCAACCTTGGAGAATGAAAAATCAAGACCGGCCTTTCTGAGACTCCTGTTACTCACCTACAAAATGCAGTGTTCTATATATCGAAGCATTTCAGTGATGGTTGCCAAGGAACTGCAGGTATCAAAGCAACTTTCTTAATATATTGCACTGGGAAGCTTAGATTTTCCTGACTAGTGTGCAAAAATTAGTATCATTTATCAATTATGGGGTGAATAGAAGTGTTTACATTTCTATATCTGTTCTTGTCTGAGCAACAGGCAGTAACATAATTTATAAACAGCCAGAATGTAACAAAAAGAAAAATCACATTTACTAAAAAATCCCCTCAATTTAATGTCAGATAAAGAATATGCTGCAGCAATGCAATCATTGGGATACTTGGTCCCTGCCAACTGACAGGTTTAAAATAACCATTCTTATGCAATGAACAGCTATAGAAGTTTCATTGGGTAATAAATACCCATGTAACAACAGTAGTCAACTTTATCCTCCAAACCTGTTCACCACATAGCCTGAGGCTTAGTTTGTAAGGTCTGAAATATGTGTGTTTGCTATGTTGTATCATGGCATTTTCAGATAAATTCCTGCTACTTTACCTTTGGAGACCAGGCCCAGTATCTCTGGTCCTTTCACTGAGGCAGCTGGCTGATGCAACTTCATGATTTCATGAGATTCACAACACAGTGAAATGAAGAATCAAAGAAGTGGTAAGGGAGAAGTTGTTCCTCCTCCTTCTCTGGAGTCATAAATTTCTTTCTTCCTCACTTTTCCATACTGCAATCTCCATACTGACTGTCTTTGTCCTGGAGTCAGGCACTGCTGGGGCTTTCTGATCCACAATTAACTCTTCTGCAAATGAAAATAAATGGAATTGAGGGGAAATTTATAAAGATTCTTGTCTTCAAAATAAATTGTCACACCACCATCCAAATTAGAAATCAAGAACCCAAAAAGAAGAAACTATTCTGAAAAACTGAACTTAATCTACACTGAATTTTAAACCCTGATATCTGGTCTGTCTCCTATGTGCTCAAGCTCTTCCCTTAGATCAGGTTGCTTCTGCATCTAGTCCAGAAATTCTGAGTTAAGGAAACTTTTGCATTTTTCTCTGGATTTCCCTAGAGATAGCAAGTAATGTATCAAATGTATAAATAATTTTTCAGTAAATTTACTGTTAATAACACTTTCTTCTTCAAACTGTATTTGAAAAGAGGTGGGGAAAAATAGTATTTAATTTCCTACCAATGTTTTGTCATTGGAGACCACTACCATGATCTAACCATAATTTTCTGAGACTGCACATTTTATTCCTTTCAGTAGTAAAAGATAATGTTGCAGACTTTAATACCTGTCAGATTCAAGAAAGCTTGTTCTGGCTCAATGTGTGTCCTATTTTGTAGCGTAGACTCTAAAATCCACTTCAGAACAGTTCCTTTTTTTCTGATGATCCTTTGATCTACAATTGCAAACACAAATAAGCAGGAGGCAAGATTCCACTCAGTTTCAGAAAGGAGAGCTGTGGATGGCTGAATATCAAGTTCTCTGGACATTCCCATGCTTCAAATGGTACACACTGGATTTTACTTTACTTGACATGAAATTGTAGGGTGGAAGTGGCTGGTGAGAACATCACAGAGATGTGGACTGCATTCGCTGAAGAAGCTGAAAAAACTACTGGGAACCTTTAGTTTCATTTTTGTAGCCTAGAATGCAATTTAATGAAAGCAGAGTTCTTGTTCATGAAGCAACTTCTGCCCTTACTTTTGCTTAATTCCTATCAGGAGTGAGTTTTCTTGGAACAGTGGGGAAATAAAATATGAACCAGAGATGCAAACAGTAAGTATTCTGTGATGTCAAAAATAATGTGGATGAAAACATCCCCAGGCCATTCTCTTTTCATAAATTAGATGTTAGCCTTTTGGTGCAAGGTATCTTAATTTTTCCTAAGTGCTAACACATACATTTGCAGAGGTCTGCTTGCCAGTGGTCAGATCAACATAGTTACGAAAGAACAGTTTTATTTAAAAGGAAAAACAAGTTTGTTCTCTCCAGGAAAACATCCTCCTCCACTTCCAGGGATTTACAACACAGTAAGGAGACCACAAGAACCAGAACTCTGTTAAAAACATTTGTCTGAAGTTACCAAATAGTAGGATGCACAACAGGACAGAGAGAAGCTTCTATTTCAGGCTGTTCTGGATCTGGGGTGGCAGAGGAAAGCAACCTAAAGCTGTTCTTGTTTTCATTATTGATAAAGTTCTCTGAAACTCACCCCCCCGTGATTGTCAAATGAAATCTGTAGAGAAGACCCAGTGTGAAAATGGAGGGTTGAAAGTCTTGCCTTGTTGAGTGGAACCAAAGGATCACAACAGGCTTTTCTTTTGTCCTTTGTCTTTACATATTACATTGGGCAATGTTAATTCATCTTTCAAATGTCCCCTGACTTTACGGGAAACATTTACACCTTATATTAGTTTAGCTTTGTGGAAGTGAAATGCTAAACTTAGAATCACCATTTAATCATATGTTTCCTATGCATTCCACTTGAGCACTGTTGAGGCAAGCTTGCCTTCTAATTACAGAGGTGAGCTGAAGAACCAGTGATTAAAATAAGATCAGCTTTTCCTTAAATACCGTTGTACTTCAGGAGAGTGATCAAAGTCAGTAGTTGCTTTCAGAGATATGCTAATTTACAGCACACAGACTTCTTAAATGATGAAGAGTGACCCTCTTTTTCTTGCTTAGATTTAGAAAAAAAGGAAAATCCAAGCCAAACAGTTCAGTCTCCTGAGCAATCCTTCTGTTAAAAAAACTCTGTCTTCCTTTCAGGTTAAGAGGGGACTCAGCCTGAATAAGGCTAAAGCATTTGCCAGAAAGCCTCAGGGAAGCCTTGGTTCTGTCTATAATTTTGTTGTCACAACAACATCCATTGATTTTTTTCTTTATTTTTTTTTTTTTTTAATTTGCCTTTCAGTAAGGAGAAAGAGATTTTTGTGGCATTCTCAGTTAGTGCTTGCAAAGCACTTTTAGATCCACAGTGAAATAATGTGTGACATACATGTGTATATGGAGCATGTGCACAGGTACGTATAAAGTGTTACACATAATTATTTTTGTTTCCTCCCAGTTTCTGGTGGTTTGTGAAGCATGATTAAAGCATCTGAAACCAAAACCAAACCCAGAATAATTTGTCAGTCTGGTAATTCTCTGATAAGAGCTATGTGTCGTTTAGGAGAAGCCTGAATGAAGCACGAAGTCCAGTTGCCCCTCAGGGCACCTGGGCAAGCTGATTCCAGGGAAGGAGAGCAGGGAACAGCCTATCCTGCCATGGGCTCTGCTCTGTGTGAATGCTGGAAGTGGATCAAAAAAGGCTCCCTCTAAAGATGTCCAACACACTTGTGGGAAATGGCCACTCGTGAGATATCTTGTTCTTTATCTGGGAACAGGTAACCCCCCGTACAGGCATATCTCTCTATCTCCAGGATCAGCCACACTAACCTACAGTGGAGCTTTGCTGGGTGCCAGCATTTTCATGGAGCACATTTTCATGATAACTGCAAGAGAGGGCAGCAAAGCCTTCCTCCAAAGCAGAATGCTGACAGAAAAGCAGCTCATTAAAATATCTGTTAAGCTGTGAGGTGTTTAGGCTTCTGATAAAATGTGAAAGTATTCAGGGCATATCTGCTCTGTAGGCCACAGAAGTACAGTGTCACTGTTTGTTTTTTCTTTGATAATAAGTGATCCTATTGATGACTATTTGCTGGCATCCTGTCATTTAAAATCAGAGTGCCCAGAAAATGTGTTCAGATCTGAAACAGACTGTTTTAGCTATCCAAAAAAATACTAGGATGGGCTTGGACCATTTCTTGTGGCCAGGACACTCTGAACTCACTTTGACTCAGTACAGGTGTTGAAATCACTACAGGATTATCCCTGGAGGTGGGTAATCCTTTAAAGGTTCAGAGCCTTGGGTTAGATAAAAATCTAAACATTTGGATGTTTATCTGAAACCTTATCTCAGTCATCTAAACTCCTGGAGGCTGAACACCCATCAATTGCACATCTACAAGTAAAAAAATAGTAGGGTCTCTTGTTTCTACAGACTTATAGCTTGATCCTGACATCTCTGAATAAACAAAACCTCACATTGATATCAACTTGCCTTTGAGCTGGGGCATTGGGAATGGGAGGCTCCCTTCAGCTAAAGGTGACCACAGACATTATCTGATGGGGGTGGAGGAGGAAGTTTTGGTTACAAAATATAGGACTTCTTTTTTCTCCTGAAAGTCACTCATAGCATCTTTAGTTTTTTTCACTGAAAATCTGTACACTTGAAAATTATTTAAAAAGTTTTGGCAATTTTCCTTTATTTTTCTCACCCTGCCATCCTCCCCCCCCCCCCCCTCCAAAAAAAAAAAAAAAAATCTTCTTATATGAAATTAGTGAAGTGCTGTGATTTTAAGTCCATACTGGCATTTTGACTCAGGTTACCTTAACTGAGGCTGTGTGCTGTGGTACCTCACAAGAAGCATAAGAAAGTCTGAGTATGAAACATGGACACTGCAGTTCACAGCACTGGATTATGTTAGTGCTGAGATATTTTGCTTTTCTACTACGGTACCTCAGATTTTTCCATTTTGCACCAAATGTTTTGCTCCTTTCTGTCATTTCAATCAACAAAACAATTTTGCTAGGTGGAGAAAAATTAACTTATGTCTATTAAAATGTGTGACAGTATAATATTTTTGAAGAGGGGGGAGGGTAAGGGGAGAATTTGAGTAATTACTCCTATCCTTTGCTGACATTCCCATGTTATTTTGTTGTAGGATGTATCCTAGGCTGCATCAGAGATATATGTGTGAAGGAACTGGGCACATCCTGGATATTTAGTGTGCCCAGACCCGTTTCACAGAGTTAGGACCATTGCTTTCTCCTCAAGGCTTGCTGAAACCAGCAGTGCTGCTAGTTGCCTGTTCCTATACGTCCATGGAAAGAAAAGCTGCCACAAAGAAAGAAGTGGAGAAAGGAGAGAGGAAATTCATGAGGTGAGACAGGGGCTGGAAACACAGAAGATGCTGATTCTCCTTCTCCTTAGAGGACTCCTTTTGTCCATGTTTTCCCTGTTGTCCGTAGATGCTAACACTTCTATCTTAACGAGTATTTCAAAGATAAGCACTAAAAAAACCCACTAAATCACTCAGTTTAACACAGTAACAGGAACAACAGATGCTCAGGGAACAGACAAGAAGGTGGACTGTACTACTCTTTGGCTAACACATACAGGCACTTTATCAAAGTCTGGGCCACTTGTCTGTGCTGCTGTTCTTGAGCTAAGCCTTTTCCATGCCCCTAACACATTAGTATAATAGAGAATTACCATTGTTTCTCAGTATTTTAGAGGCTGGGAAGAGAATTCAAACACTTCCCCTTTCCTTTTCCTACCAATATGCCAGTTACAGTCCCAAGTTCACAGGGCAATTCTGCTCATTGCTGTACTTTTGGAACCATGTGTATAGCTGCCACACCACTCTTGTAACAACACTCTCACATTGGGAATGAAAACAAATGCATGTATTTGTTTGTTTTGGGACTGCCAGTATGGTCACAAGATTAATGGTCTTTAATAAGGAAGATATTAGTATGACTCTTCTTTGATACAGCAATTTCAAGTTGATATCTGGAGACAAAGTGCTATTCAGAGTTTCACAGAATGATTACTTTCCCCTGTCCATGCCACAGTTGTCTCTTTTTGGCAGTGAAAAGAACTTTATGAAAAGGGAGGGAATTATTTACTTTGTATTATTACATTCTGTGGCTCAGGAGAATCATAATTCCACTTATGTTGAAGAAAACTCTTTTCATTCTCGTGGCATTTTTCAAGCATCATTGTGCTTTGATAACTTATTCTCTGTCAAGTTTCCCTATTTAAGCAATACACTTGTTTTCCCTGGTTAACTACCTTTTATATGTACAGATGTTGTTTCTCATCAATGTTTTATGCTTCAAATAAAAATGCTAATTTAGTTCATGCAAAAAGACACAACTTCCTGTTTTGTTTTTTTTTCTGGGTAGCTGTGCTGTCAGCAAGATGATTTCAAGTAGGTCAGTAAAATGTTTTATTTTATAAAAGACATTTCTTTCTCAGTTCTGAAAATCCTACCCCTTGCAGAGGCTACCCAGAAATCAGCCTTTCTTTCAGAGTTGCAGAGGAGAGTTTTTTTGCAGGGGGTGGAGAGGGGAAAAGAGTGACGTAAGAGAAAATGCATCTCAGTGACTCATGAATCCAAGGCAATCTGCCCACCTGCTCCTCAGTGTGCCCTGGGTTCTCCCAGCAGTGCTGGTGTGCATTGCAGGAGTGGGAGAGGGATCAGGAGTGTGCACCACCCCTCAGAGGCACGCATTCCTCAACTGCAAACACATCTGGGCTCCCTCTCTCGATTCATTCCCTCGCCCACATCGCTCTGGGGGAAATTCTTTCAGGATGCTTCCTGTTTTTTACTTAATCCTCTCTCATCTTTAAGTTCTATTAAACTGAGCAGTATTAAAGCTTCCAATGATTTATTAATTGAGAATTTTTTTCATGGAATTACTTGATACTTGCAGCAAGCATTCTCCAGCCTTGTCAACACCTGAATTTTTGGCTGAGGTTTCTCAGCACAGTGGTAAGTGGTGCTGGGTCTTGCCCACCTTATGCATCACCACAGAAGCACTGACTCAGTTCCAGGCAGGTTTCAGCCTCCCAGACCTGTAAAAAAGCCACTTGCACTTGTCTCAGTGAAGGTGTCATTTGAAGCTTACAGCCACCTGCCACACAGCAAGGAGCATGTAACTTGTTACTCTGTCCAGCTCTGAGGCCCACAGCACAAGAATGACATGAATCTGCTGGAAAAAGCCCAGAGGAGGGCCACAAAGATGCTGACAAGGCTAGAGCATCTCAGCATCTCTCCTATGAAGACAGACTGAGAGAGCTGTAGTTGTTCAAGAGGTTCAGCTTAGCTGAGATATTCAAAAGAAATTCTTGGAGGATGGTGATGCACTGGAACAGGTTGTCCAGAGAACCTGTGGATGCTCCACCCCTGGAAGTGTTCAAGGCCAGGTTGGAGAGAGCTCTGAGCAACCAGATCTAGTGGAAGGTATCCCTGCCCATGGCAGAGGTGTTGGACTCTGTGAGGTCCCTTCCAGCCCAAATCATTCCATCACTGTATGGGTAAAAACTGATTACTCTAGAAGAACGATTCACTAGTAGACAGGCATTGCTCTGAAATTGTGTGCTGAGCCCTGAAGTGAGGATTTGTGTTCATTTCATATTTTCTTCTTTTTTTTTTTTTCCAGGAGATATCTAGAGAGTCAACTTGTGAAAATCTATATAAACCCATATGTTCCCAGAAGCCATTAAGGGTCCATATCACTGTGCTTCAGTTTGCTGTGGGCTCTTGCACATACATCTCTCACTCACATTCCATGTGCAAGCAATAAAAATGAAAACTGGAAATGCCAAACATTTGCAGTGGCTGCCTTCCACAAACAATACTACCAAGTCAGACACTTCCTAGAGATTATTTAAAGATGACATATTTTCCAGTTAACTTAAAAAGAAAACAACAGCAATTAAATGTCCTGGCTGTAGACATTTCCCTGATAAGATGTGGTAAGAATTGCTCAGCTATGTGCCACAGCAACAAACAGCTTTCTGAGCTACAGGCTTCCTGATAGAAATTCAGATGACCCAGGTGTTAAGCAGAGTATTGGCCATCATTTCACAAGTGGGCAAAGATGTACTCCTAAGTTCAGTAACAAAGCTGCTTGTGACATCACTGTTACATTTAAATTGAGCTTGTTTCTACGGTCCCTGTGGGAGAAAAAACATTTTATCCCCTGGTGGTAAATGAAGAGAAGGTAAAAGATGCATTCCCAGGTAGGAAACACATTAAACAGAAGCCACTGAGGAGGAAACTGGAAGTACAGGGTGCAAGTGGAGAGAAGTGTCAGGGCCAGTAACAGGGAGCTGCCAGTCCATGTACTCATACATACATACATATATATACACACACATAGCCCATTCTAAATACAGACACGTTTTCTGCCTTATGCAATTCATATGGACAGGAATCCCAGCTCAGTGGATGTTATTCAAAGTATTCCACCACCCCCTGAAAAAAACAGTAGGTTTTTTTCTGCTGTGTCAAGACAGGCAAACTGGTTCAAAGCACTTAAGCCAGCAAACATGTCTGCAATGCAGCCCAGCCTAAAGGCAGCAACAGACTAATCATTTAATAAGGCTGCCCCATCAGGCTTAATTTCAGCCCTTAAATTGTCTTGTGTGATTGGACTTTTGGGTGAGACATATGCATTATATAAGTACATTGTTTCTTAAAGAGTAAATTCTTTGGGGCAGGAACCCCGAGTTCCTACAGGTCTCTATTTGCAGAGGCTGTGTTCAAGGATCCTTCCACTATTACAGCCTCAGAAGGCACAGTGGTCAGAGTGCGTTTCAGTTGTTTAAAATGCTTTGGTTTTTACTGCTAAAGATGTAATCTTGGATTTCTTTCCCTGACATGGTATCATACACACACAGCAAATGGTACCAGCCAGCGAGCAAGCCCTGACTCAGAAGTGTATACTTCAGTGGTGCCAGCATCAGCCAACAATAAAGTGCTGTCAGAAACCTGGATTGGCCCTCAGACTAGGTGAAAAGAAAGGATTAAATGAAGTCCACTGATAGTATTCCATGCTCTGACAGTGGAAATGTGGAACAAAACATTGTATACTAACCTAAGAAACTAGATAGAAAACATAAGAAAGTGACAAGACACAGAAGCCAGAAGGAAAACTGCCAAGCATTGTGCAGTCCCTGACAGGGAGAGCTGTGAAACAAAATGCTTGGTGTACTGTAGAATTGTGACTCTAACATCTTAAACTCTAATTTTTCTCATCCAAAATTTATACATATAAACCACGAACAGAGCACATTTGTTCTACCTCTGGA